>NC_063444.1:25630587-25953240 GCF_020379485.1 Brassica napus | reverse complement strand
TTGCTTCATCTCATCTGTGCGTGTGGTCAACTAGCTGATCCTATTGTCGAATGAGTAGTAGATGTCATCGAGCCTCTTCGAATGATAATCATCTAAAGTTCTGATGTCTCTGTAGATCTCAACTACTAACTCATCAATTTCTTCTTTGTTGTAGCTGTTCTGCTATGGCATGGTTGGTATGGGTACCTCTGTGTTCTTCCAACGAGGTTTCCTCTTCCTGTTCAAATGAAGTGTGCTTCGTCTGGACTCGAATTGACCATCGATCGATGTTGCTACTGCGTCGTCGATCGATGGTGGATCCTCTAATCTTTTCTTCGGGTTGAAGAAATTACTGGACCCATTCATGGCAATGATCTCAGCTACGTCCTTCATATATATTTTGATAATTCGTCCATCCATTGCTCTTACCTGGCCTTCTGGATCCCGAAAAATAACAAATTCATCCGGTGTTAGATAACCATAATCTGTATTGTCTTTAACTTGTACCTCAGGATTTGGTTTTCAATGATCGTCGATCGATAGCTCGATGTTGTTGTCGATCGTTGTTGACGTCACATCTGCAGACGATGTATGGAGAAGTTCTCTATCATCCATGGAAAGACCATGGTACTCAATGTTCTTCTCTCTGTGGCAGTCCTCGTCATACTCATCAGATCTCGTCTCCGGTAGTTCAGTGTCTACTACGAAGCTCTCATGAAGGTTGTCATCTGCCCAACTGCCAATAAAGTAATCACCTTGTCTGCTGATCGTATCACCGTAGTGGTAATCAATCGCTGCCTGAGGCTGTGTAGAAACTCAAAGCGCAGATAGCAGTGTGCTAATAAAGTGAAAGTCGCATTCGCAGGACTGCTGTCGGTCGATTCGATGGACTTGTCGTCGATCGACGGATGAATGGCTATATTGATCGATGGCGGAGTCTCGCTGTCGATCGATCCTGAATACTCGGTTTCGTATTCATCCTCATAGTTGCAGTGGCATGCTGCAATGAATCATGTGTTAACTCCAGTGTTGGACGTCTGTGGCCTCACAACTCTGTCTGGATCATAGTATACATATGGATTAATCAGTGTAAAGCACAACTGATTCGTCTGCATGTTGCATACTGCTCCTACAGTGGCCATGAAAACTCTCCCAAGGAGTAAAGAATGATTCTTGTTCTACTTGTTTTCCAGGACATGGAAGTCAATTGGAACTAGTGCATTACCAATCTGCACCTCAAGATCTCTGATGATTCCTCCTAAGTTCCTCGTAGAATGATCCACGAAAGTGAATGAATCCTTCGAAGGCTCTATCTTCAGACCCAGATGGTATGCCATTACCTTGGGTAGTATGCTGACTGATGAACTTGTGTCACACAGCGCACATGGAAACTCAATGCCCTTAACCAAACATGGCACTGCAAATTTCCCAGGATCACTCTTCTTCTTCAGTGTAATCCTCAGCTTCATCTTCTCTCTGATCTGATCGAAGATCCTATGTATGTCCTGCTCAGTTTCCTTGGTTTCCCTGAAGAACATCCACTACCTGTGGGTTAAGTAAGCCTCCTCGAATGGGATGTGCAAGGGTATCCTGAGAACTCTTTTGGTGAAGCTATCCATCTCCTTCTCATTAACTCCTCGCTTGAGATGCTTAGGAACCTTTTCCTTAAGGTTCTCCTCTCAGAAGTCTGATCAACTTGCAATGGCTCTGGTGCATCATCTGAAAGTTATTCGAAGTTGTTTGCCATATGTTCTGAAGGTTGAGATGGGTTTCTGAGTGCATTCATGCGTGCTACATCTATCTTTGGTAACTGCATTCGGTGGTCACAAAGGTGGTCGTCGATCGATGCTAGATGAGATGTGTCGATCGTCTGTTGATTCTAGTGTCGATCGATGTCAGACTTCTTGACACATAAGGGTTTGGGTGGATGAGGGTGTTTAGCTGTGAACTCCTCGTGAGTTAGGATTCTGACGGTCGCGCATGATGCAACTTCCTCTGTCGATCGATGTGGAGAAACTGATGTCGATCGATGTTCGTCTGTCTCCGTCGGTCGATGCTCAAAGCTTGGTGTCGATCGACACCAATGTGAACCGCCAAAACTCATGGAGCTTTCGACTTGGAAGTCACCCTCCTGAAGCTTCTCCTCCTTAACCACTTGCCATAAATCATCATCCATGATGGCATTCACGTGGTGCTTCAGTGAGTCATACCTTCTTTTCTAAATGTATCTTTCATGCCTCTTAACAATGTATCCTGTCAAGATTACCTCAACTTCTACTTTCTTCAGTGTTGCATTCAAGGCTTCTATCTTTGAGCTCAAATCTGTATAGGCATCATCTATCTTGCCATTAAAGTTCACCATCAACATTCCTGACTTTCAAGAACCTGATCAAACCTCACTTCAATTCTACTCTCCTCAGTCTCCGCAGGTGATTTCTGATAAGATGAATTGTTGAATCCTCTGATGAAATCTACATGTCTGAAATCCTTCTTGTAGCCTCTGGTGTCTGATGTCTCTGCATTCTTTCGAAGGCTGTTCTGGTTTTTGAGGATTTTGTAGACACTATCCAATTTAATTTTCACTGCATCCATATCTTCTCTCCAGAGAGCAGCAATTGATTCCCTTCTTTTCAAATCAGTGTCCATGCTACTACTACATGCTGCGAGGTTCTCAATAAGCCTATCTGCCTCCTCTGAACTCCTGGTGTGAAAGTTCCCATCACTAGCTGTGTTCAGATCCATCTGATATGATAGCGCGACCCTCTGTAGAAAGTGCTTAGCAGCTGCACTTCATTGAATCCATGGTGTGAGAAATCTCTTTGATACGACTTGAATCTCATCCAGAAGCTTATGAATGACTCTGTAGGCTCATGGTTGAATGTAGCAATCTGACTCCTCATGTCTTCAGCACGTTCCTCATCAAAGAAGTGACATAAGAATGAGTTCTTGATGTCATCCCAGGACGTAAGAGATCCTGGTGGTAACTGCCTATGCTAGGGTAAATCCTCTCCAACAAGTGAATACTTGAAGAGATTGCAAAAAAAAAAATAGTCCTCAGAGACTCCATTGGCTTTGATGGCAGAAACTAGATCCTTGAACCTTTCCAGATGGTCCATAGGATGCTTGTGTGATAACCCACAGTAGGGTGTCTGTCCCACGAGTGTAATGTACTGAGGCTTCAACTCAAAGTCTTGCCTATGTATGGCTGGAGGACGGATGGCAGATATGTTCTCAAAGTACTGATCTGGCATGTTGTAATCAGCTAATGTCCTTGGTCTAGCAGCCTTGTCTACAGCTTGAGCAGCTGCAATATCATCATCATTATCAGGGATTACAGCCCCCTGATCATCTATATTCTGACATGTGGTATGTTTGCCTTTGTGGATGGTACGTTCTAGAAGTGAAGGATCTTAGAAAAGGGTTTGTTCCTTGTTGCTTCTGGTACTGCTGGGTATGCACCTGAAAAGACAAGAAATTTTTTTATCAGTTTTTTGCAAGTAACAAAACCTAGACTAAACCTAACCAAATTTGATCTAATGGCGATCGAAGCTCCCCGACAACAGCGCCAAATTTGATATCACTCAAATTACTCTAAGGAGTGATTTACTCTCTCAAATAAAAGGTTCAATTGTAGTACTTAGGGATCAAATTCTCAAGGAGCTAAGGCACACAATAGCTCTATCTAGTTATGTCGTTAAGCTAGGTTGAATGGTTTAAATGTAAATTAGCAGGGGTGAACAAGTAATTGTTCGATTGATTGATTGGGTTTAGGACATATATGGGAAACATTAGACTTAGGGTTTGTATTCAGACAATCAGGATTATAGAGATATAGACTACTAAGCATATGTGGATATTCTAGAACTCAAACAAATAAGAATAGTCGATCATCTTCCGTATATTTAGAGTATCTATCGTCGGATCTAGAACCTCAGCTGTCGCTTGTTGGGGCTGAGAAAGTGTCGACCGATTCCAACAACGGGGTGTCGATCGGTACACCTTTCAGCCAGTCGATCGATGCAACTAATGAGTTATCGATCGATGTTTCTTCCAGGGAGCATTACGAACGGGTTTGAACGTGTTCACTAGGTTGACTAAATCAGCTTCTGCTTGTTTCTAGTAATCCTAGCACAAAACTATTTCATACAAAGAACCAAACTTCCGAATGCCCCCTAATGTCTATAGGCAAGGTCCTAGTTAGCTACTCTAGAACACAAACATTAAGAAAAGTTTAGTTGATTAATATCCTGACACTTAGCAATTCTATGTTTTTGGCTAATCCCTCAGGAATATCTGAATCCTAAATATAAGAAGATGAACTACTCAGACATGACTAAGCAATTCATAACAACAAGATAAGAAAACTGCATAATAGAATAGAGTAAAGAAACTGGAGTTCCAATCACAAATCTCTGAAGGAGTTCTTGGATCTTCTCTCCAAACCTAAGACTCTAAGTATTTTGCTGTATGAAAATGGTAGAAAGTATGAAAGCGTGTGTTGCCTAGAACAATGGCAGAGCATATAAATATTAGGTTAAAACTCGTCAGGGGTAATCTGGTAATTCTTGTGGGACTTGGGGTATAGGTCAGCTGGAACCCAATCTGGCTTCTGTGCGCTTCGCCGTGGATCAAAACCACAGGGTGTATGTCGATTGATTGTTGCCTTCGCCCATTGATCGATAGTCGTGGTCAATGGTCAACTTCGGGCCTTTGTAATTTTCTCTCCAAAATGCACCAAAATCACCACTTTCCTCCAAATCACTCCAAAATCACCACTTTCCTCCAAATCACTCCAAAACCTGAAAACATACTGATACCCTAAAACAGAACCTTTCCTACTGTCAAGTTAACAGTGGTAATTGTAGTGTTTAAGATTCAACCCAGAGGACCAGTCTACACTTTATTCTTATGAGTTTTCAACTTAGCTAAAACTAAAAGTGGGGTTAGAATTGAGTGGTGACGTGCAAGTAAAGTAAATGATTGCAAAGAGTAAATGATATCTTGCATATTTGCATTGTTTTAGTCATTCATTCTTGCACATTTTGATCATCTAGATTAAATCTAGGCATCCTTTAGGTTTCATATTGCATACATAAGTCTTTATTAGGTGTTGGAGCATCCCTTAGAGTCTTTGGAGGTATTTGGAGACATTTGGGATCTTAGGGAGTAGAAAATGATCATCTTGGCGAGTAGAGGATCTGGAGCGACCTACTGGAGCGAGGTGATGCACCCGCTCTGGACGAGTGAAGTGTAGAGCGACCCACTGGAGCGAGGTATGACACCCGCTCTGTACCAGAGCGACCTCTCGCAACGAGTTAGCGTACCCGCTCTGGGCCCAACATCCCGTCGATAACTTTCGAGAACCGGAGCGACCAAGACGGAGCGAGGTGGGTACATCGCGCGCCAAATCCATGAAGTGCGAAGGAAGCCAGAGCGACGTCCCAGAGCGAGGTGGCGAACCCGCTGTGAAGCTGGAGCGACCCACTGGAGCGGGGTCACGAACCCGCGCGCAAGATCTATATTTGGTCGATTTTTCATGTTTTGCTGGACCTTCTCAGACTTGTTTTTGTGGCCCACTAGGTTTTTTAGGAGTCCTATAAATACTCTCTAAACCTAAAATTAGGATTTATCTTGTTTTCTATCTAATCAAAAGCCACTATTGGGAAAAAGATCTAATCTTGATCATAATTTCTTATCTTTACTTGATTATCTTGCTCTCTAATCATGTTTAACCTTCAATCATCCATGGTTTTGGGGTTATTCATGTCTATTAGTGAGTAGACTAATCTTGGATTCATGGGCTAGGGTGATTAAGGGTGATTAGAGAAGATCTAGGGTGTTTAGTGTTAGATCTACTTGTTTCAATGCTTGTTGAGGGTTCTCAATGCTATTTTAGTCTTGATCATACTAAAATAGATCTCTAGGCATTTCCTGCCCACAAGGTGTATGATGAAATGCCTTAACCAGCTCTTCAATGCTTTTAGCTTGCTTTACCTAAGAGATTAGTTGCTAAAGGAGTTAAGATTGCTATTAGACTTGTTATCCATGTTTGCTTTAGTAACATTCAACCTAAGAGATTAGATGCTTGAGTTGCTTTACCAAAAGAACATTCATCTAGAGATAGAGCTTGTTTAGCTTAGTGTCTAGGCATAAGGAAAGTGTTTGATTGATAGCTTGCCACCTCTAGATTGGATCTGCATCACCCAAGATCAAATGCCTAGCCCCATGAGTCCTCTTGCTTCATATTAAGAAAGAAAGATCATTACTTTATTGCATTAGCTTATTAGTTCTTAGTTCATACCATCTTTAAAACCGGATTGCACTTAGCTTAAACATGAACTTGCATTCCCTTTGCTTTAGAATCACCTAGGATTGGTTCGACAATCTTTTATACTACAACATTTGATTAGGAGCCTTGAAAACTCCTAACAACAAATTGGCGCCGTAGCCAAGTTCTAGGTTGATTGTGACATTGGGATTTAGTCAATTGCTTGAGACTAAGTCATTTTTCTTTTATTTTGTTACTGATTCTCCTTCTTCCTCTCCCTTTGCATTTCAGGTGTATGAACTTGAGGAGCAGAGGTTCATCAAGCCTAGTTCCAAGAGTTGAAGACATAGTTGCACTTGAGAGGGAGATAGCAAGAAAGAGAAGAGAAGAAGAGAAACAGGCTCACTTTCAGAGATTGGGGTTTGAAATGGTGCACAATCAGAATCAGCATCATGATGGAGTGGCCCAAGGAGCTGCAAACCTTAGCCCACAACATCCACATCGCCAAGCTAAAGCCATTGGAGCCTATGATAAACCTCACATTCATGGTCATAGGTTGGGAATCAGAGCACCAGCTGTGGAGAACAACAACTTTGAGATCAAGTCAGGACTGCTTAACACCATAGAGAACAACAAGTATCATGGTCTTGCTGCTGAAGACCCTTTTGATCACTTGTAGAAGTTTGATAAATATTGTGGCTTGTCCAAGACCAATGGTGTTTCTGAAGATGCATTCAAGTTGAAGCTGTTCCCTTTTTCTCTGGGAGACAAAGCATATCAATGGGAGAAGGCTCTTCCAAGTGACTCTGTCAGAACCTGGAATGAGTGCAAGAGGGCATTCCTAGAGAAGTTCTTCTCTACCTCAAGGACAGCCAAGATCAGGAATGAGATCTCTAGCTTTCAGCAGAAGAACTTAGAGGGATTTAGTGAAGCATGGGAGAGGTTCAAGGGCTATTGGTCTCAATGCCCACATCATGGCTTCACCAAGGAGAGTTTGCTTAGCACCTTCTATAGAGGAGCTCTACCACAGTGCAGAAACAGGACCAAGGAGAGTTTGCTTAGCACCTTCTATAGAGGATCTCTACCACAGTGTAGAAACAGGCTTGATACTGCCAGCAATGGTTTCTTTTTGGGAAGAACTGAGGAAGAGGCAGAGGAACTGTTAGAGAACATGGCCAAGAGTGACTCAGTCTACAATGAGGAACATGATAGGATCAACAAAAGTGATGATCAACAGACAAAAAAAGAGATCAAGTCCTTACAAGACAAGATGGATTTGCTTCTTTCCAACCAAGCTAAACAGGAGCAGATGAACTTTGTGGGTGGTCCTAGTCAAGAGGTTCCTCCTAAGATCAATGAGGTTGATGGTTTAGAAGGCCAAGAGGAGCTGTGCTTCATCAATGCTAATGGCACATGGTACAGGAAAGAGCCCAATTTTCAGTACCAAAACAATTATCAGCAAAAGCCTTACTACAACAATCAGCAAGGAGGTTATCAAGCCAAGCAGAACTATCCTCAAGCCAACCAGTCTCCTCAGACTCAAGGAAGCTTTTCTCAAGCTCAAGCTCCAGATTCAAGTGTGGATTCTATGTTCAAGCAACTCTTGGAATTTCAGTCCAGAAATGAGAAGACCATGATTTATGAGTTCAAGAACATCCATGCAAAGATTGATGGGAACTATTCTGACCTCAACAACAAGTACATGCAACTTGCCTCTCATCTCAAGGCTTTGGAGAGTCAAGTTACTTCTATGCCTTCATCCTCCAAGCAGCCAATGGGGTCTCTACCAGGGAAACCAGAAATGAACCCCAAGGAGTCTTGCAATGTTGTCTTCTCCACTACTTCTTCAAAGATTGAGCTAAGTGATCATGAGAAACAGGAGGATGAGATTGAAAGACTGGTATTTGGAACTGAGTTTGGGGAAGTTGAGAGATTTGTTGTGACCACAGCTGAAGCACAGATTGTGAAGGACGCTGCCAGGAAGGTTGAAGCAACGAATCTGCAAAAAGCTGAGCACAAGGCTGAGAAACAAGTTGAGAAGAGAGCTGGCAACAAGCTGAAAGAGGTTAAGCTAGAGGAAGCCACTGAGATTGAGCTATCACCCTATGATAAGCTCCCTTTCCCCCAAAGAGTTCTCACCAAAGCTCAGAAGAAGGTGCTGTCCAAGTTCAGGAAAGATCTTAGTGATGTTGGGGTCAGGCTTCCAGAAATCTCGGGTATGCGTGAAGCTCATGTCCAGATGATGCTCATGAAGGACATTCTAGACCACCAAGCTGAAGTGGGCGAGCTTTTGGACATCTCCATTCTGAAGATTGAACCACCAATCCCTCCAAAGTCCCTCCCTAAGCTTGAGTTTCAAGGGATGTTCACCTTGTCTTGCTACCTTGGTAAGCTCACTTTTGATGATGCTCTTGTTGATTCTGGTGCAAGTGTGAATGTGATCTCAATGGAGATGATGAAGTCTAGGGATTGAGAGCATGGAGCCAAACACATCTTCCCTACAGTTTGGAGATTCCTCTTCTACAACCCCTACTGGTCTCATCAAGGACTTCCCTTTGAAGATTGGAGCATGCACCATTCTTATAGAACTCACTGTTCTGAAGATGGCAACTGAGAAGAGAGTCCCATTGATCTTTGACACTCCATTCCTCACAACAGTGGGAGCTTGTATAGACTTTGCCAACAAGAAGGTCACACTCCTAAATGTGAACAAAGTTGTCTCCTATCCACTACAATCCCCAAAGATGAATGCTGAGTATTGTGGAACAATCACTTGTGGAGCATCCTCCATTGAGAAGACCAAGGCTGAAGGGGTTGGTATTGAGAAAGAAGGTGTTGCTGGAGAGTCCTTTAAAGAGCTGTGTGATGAGCACTTGGAAAGTGCTAAAAGGGAGGAGGTGAGTAGAGCCACAAAGGCTGCTCATGACAAGAAGAAGATTGTGAAAGAACCTCATCCTCCACCTCTTGATAAGACTCCTCACACTCTCACTATCCACCCAATGAAGCTTAAGGATGGGGCCATTGAGTACAAAATCAAGTGCAAGGGAAGGTCTAAACCATTCTCAAGTGCAAGAGCCATCATCACTCCTCAGCTCCAAAATGATCCAATCAAGCTTCAAGAGCTTCTCTCTCAAATCCTCACCATCACTCTTGAAAGTGGGAAGGATCCTCCTCCTCCACTCTCCGCTTGAGGTACCACTCCAACATTTCCATTGTATATACCAGTTTATCTTTGCATATTGCTTTCCTTTGGGTATCTCTCCCTTACTCACACAGAGACTGTGTGATTTAAGTGTGGGGGAGGTACCAAGTATTTGATCATGTTTGCTTTGATGATTTTGAGTCTCATGCATTGCATTGTACATACATATATGCATAGAAAAACCAAAAAAATTTCAAATTTTTGAATCATATAGTTGCATCACTTGCATTCTAAAGATTGAGTCTAGAGCATATATGATGCATTCACTTGCATATGGAGCAGCTGGTTGATATTGCCTTGTATAGAACACTGGTTTGCACTGAATTTGACACCCTAGTTAAACATATTAAGTTGCTTAAGCATCTTTTAAAAGGCTCGCATGCTTCGAGCCTTGAAAACTCTTCTTGAAACTTGTTTGCTTGCTTGATATTGACATTGTTATTAAGATCAGCTCCAATCTGAACTTGGCTTGAATGAACTTAATCTCTCTTGCATATGGGCATTTACATATTTGATCATGGGTCTCATACACATTTGGGTTATCTTTCCCTTTTGTACCACTCTTTGTTAACCCAAATGGCGCTTCCTTACCCTTGAACCCTAGCCATTCTTTGAAGCCTACATTGATTTGCATGAGTGAGGCCTCTTTTGATAGTTTGTCATGTGCAAAATCTTGTAAGTAATGGGAGCGACATTGATTTGTTCTCATCTCTTGCTAGCATAGGGTCATCATTTGAGCTAGCTTCTAGGATGGTGAGTGGGGTCTTTGTTCCTTAAAGGTTTATATCTTGGGTTTGGGAAGTGATAAAGTTGAGATTGATGAACAAAAGATTTTCATGAGAAAGAAAACCCCTAGGGACCTAGAATAGAAAAATAAGAAACCTCTTGATTGTATTGTTTGAGACATTCCCCCTCTATAAAAAAAAAAGAAGAAGAAAAAGAAAAAGAAAAAAAAAATTCAATAAGATAGTGGGGAAGGGATAATAAACAGTGTTAGAGCTTAAAAATGTGAAAAGTGAATAAGAGGTCCTTAGTGGTTGAGTCTTAAGAAAAGAACTAGATTTTGACTCGCGCTTTGAAAGCGCGGGTTTATTTTTGTTTTTTTTTTTTCAATTGACAAATATTTAGTAAATGTCACATTTTCATATATTTGTGTTTTATTTTATAAAAGACTTAAAAATTTTATCTTTATTTATCGTATTTCATTTTAAATGACTATTTATGTTAAAAAAATTAAACTTTATTTTTTTAATGAATTAAGTTGGTATAACTCTGATAAATTAATTTTATTATGGGGTTAATATTTTAATTAAAAAATTATATACTTTTAATAAAGATTTATACTTTTCAATAAAAAAATTCAATTATTTTTATGAATGCTTAAATTATATTAAGAAAAGAAAAAAATAATAATTAAGAATAGTTGAAAAAAAATTATTTGAACTTGGACTCAATGGTCCAAAGGAAAAAAAAAGGTGAGAATTGAATCTGATTTTTTAATAGGCCCAAATGGCCCAAGAGAGATTTGATTTGGGCTGGATCCAAAAATAATGACCCAATATAGATTTGTTATTAATATTACTTAATTGCCCTTAATGAAACATGCAATGTTAGTGAAGGAAACATGCCCCTAAGGTAATTATGACAATAGGATCCTGCTTTAATAGTATAGATGTTGTTCATTGGGTGAGTGATGTGAGTGTTTTTCATTTTGGGTTATGGGATGAATGAAAAGGGTGTAGAATTTGTAATCACTTAGGAATGTGGTAGAATGATGAGGATTGATCCATGTATGCATAAATTTCTCCTAGTCTTAGATAAATTTTGCATAATGATCAAGCTCTTTGATTCTTGAGTGATTGCCACCTTAAAATGACAACATTTGAATCCTTCTCTTCATTAATATTAGACCATTGCTTACCTAGCCAAATGATTGAGATCATTGTGGGAACCGAAATTTGCACTGTCGATTTCCGTTTAAATAAGGATTAAGGAAACTAGGAAAACCCTAATTTCCCAGAGGTCCCGGATATCTGCTAATACCACACGTCAAGCAATCAGAACACAAGAATAACAACGATAAAGTATTAGAAATCGAAAAGAGAGCAAAGTAGATCTTATTCCAAATTCGCGTTTGAGTGTTACAACAAGGTAAGAGCCTGGGCTACGAGAACTGTCGGCGAGATTCCTAGTTCTAAAACCCCAAGACGGCAATAACCTAGTTGAGTCGCATCTCGAATAACAAAAACAGAAATATGCCTAATTGCTCTAAGTGCTAAGTTTGCTCTGAGAAAAGTCCTCCCCATGCCTCTCGCCTAGGACTTCTTATATACTGGCTCCTAGGTCGGTTTACGCTTTTCTTCTTCTGCCCTTAAGCCGCCATAGCATAAAAATGGAGATATTCCATTTTTTCCGATCTTCGTAATTATCTTCGTAATTATCTTCAAAATTTCGTATTTATCCGTGGAAACTTGACTTTTATCTTTCCTTGCGAACTAAACGTAAACCGTCATGCGGCTTACGGGCTGTTGGTTAAGAAATCGTAAGTTGGGCCTCGAGTCATGTCTTAGGTCCCTTTGGGCCGTCTTCTAACTCGAAGCGTTTATTACGGCTTCTTTCGATAAAGAGTGAACTTTCCGCGGTTTTTACCGTAAAGTTTGATCGATGACTTAGAATGGCGGGAAACAAGAAATGGGTTCGCTACAGTCTTCGGGAGATAGCATCGAAGGTTAGACGAGAATGCATGGACTAATGTCGTATTGACGTTTCAGAAGAACTCGGTCGCTACGTAGCGACCGAGCTTCGGCTCGAGCTCGGTCGCTACGTAGCGACCGAGCTTGGCTCGAGCTTGGTCGCTACGTAGCGACCAAGCGGAATGGACGCTCGGTTGCTACGTAGCGACCGAGCTTTGGCTCGAGCTTGGTCGCTACGTAGCGACCGAGTGGAACACACGTTCGGTCGCTGCGTAGCGACCCTTTTTGAGCTCTTGTCCGATGTCTCGTGTTTCCTCCGCAAAGCTTTTCATAAGGAAGAATCTATTTCGAAAAAGTATTTGTCGAAAAGGTTTTTCGTTTTCTTCTTCGGACGTTTTGATCGTTAACTTCGTCGTATCCATAACCGGTCTGGGCATGTTTTTGATGGCTTATGCTTGATCTAAATAGAATTCGAACGTAGCTTTATCTCGGGAACTTTCGTTGTGACGTTCTCTTGACCGAGCATGATTTGTTGCGAAAAGACATACTTGTATTTTGCGGGGATTTGGACGTTAACTTCGTCGCAACCGTTTTCGACCCCAACAATCTTGTGCCCTATTGGGGTCAAAATTGGTCACGACGGAATCGATGTCCGAAAGTCCTCAGAAAAACCGAATCTCGGTCAAAACTTCAAAAGCCGAGAAAACGAACAGAAGAAACGGATCGCCCGGCGAGCTCAGCCGCGACACGAGCCAGCTCGCCTGGCGAGCACGGCCGTGTTGCCGGTCGAGTCGCCGGCGAGCTCGGCCACGACACGAACCAGCTCGCCCAACGAGCACGCCCGTGTTGCCGGTCGAGTCGCCGGCGAGCTCGGCCGCGACACGAGCCAGCTCGCCCGGCGAGCACGGCCGTGTTGCCGTCGAGTCGCCGGCGAGCTCGGCTGTGCCACGGATCACCTCGCCCGGCGAGCACGGCCAATTCTCCATGGACAATTCCGAACCCGGTCCCATCCCATAACCATGCATCTTTGTCCCAAGTTTCTGTAACTCAGTCTTCGGATCCGTGGATACGACACCAATGTTCCGTCTAAAAAACATCGTCGAAAGTATTCAGAAAGTTGGGAAGGTTATGTCTCTCGAATAGTTTCCTATTCTTCGTAGTAGAGCAGGTTACGGTTAACTTAACACCAGCTGCCTCGACTATGCGAAGAAACAGGGTTCCGTTGGAAGAACCATGCCTATACCAACGGCTTCTTCGCGAGTAAAATCGTAAAAACGCTTAAGTCTCGATACGGCCCAAAGAGGGTCCGAATTGCGGACAACGGCCCATCTTTGGTCCCAAAAGACTTGAACCCAAAGACTGGTGTGACGGTTTATCTCGTCCGCGGGGAGAGATAAATGTCAAATTTCCGAAGATAATCACAAAGAAGAAGGAAATATGGAAAAGCCCGCTTCACGACAAATCCGGCCCGAGAAGAGATAAACCGACCTAAGGAGGAGTATATAAGGAGGACCTAGGACGAAGAGAAGGGGAGAGCACATCGGAGCATTCTAAGAGCAAACTTAATACTTAGAGCAATTTAGGCTTTTTTCCGTTTTTACTATCGAGCTGCGACTCGACTAGGTTAGAACTTAGGTGGCTAGACTTGCGAACATACCGACAGCTCTTGTGGCCTAGGATCTTACCTGTTGTTCACGCTCAAACGCGAATTCGGAAATAAGATCTCTTTGTTCTCTTTTCGCTCTTTTACGATTTATTACTTTCGAATCTTTCATATTGATTGTGTTGTGCGTGGCCCAGCAGATAACGGGGACCTTCAAGAAAGGCTAGGTTAACTTGGCTTTCCTCCGATTAACAAAACTCGACGGTGTGAATTTCGGTTCCCACATGCCCATTTGTGAGAATTCACCTTGTGTGTGTGTGTGTGTGAATCAATGTGAGAGCTGGTTTAAAGAACTTGTTAGTTGATGAGTATTGCAACTTGTGTAGAGGCATTAGAGTATGGATAGGCATAGAGAAGCTAGAGTATAATAAGAGAGCTTTCTCATGCTATTTGCTATATTTCTTTAGGATGTTAAATTGAGTGCTAGGAAGTGTTTCTTGTGGCTATGAGCTCCCACCTTCAAACCTCTCTTCCTCTAGCTCTTGAAAGTTTACTTGTGGACAAGTAAAGGACTAGTGTGGGGGAGTTGATATCTTGCATATTTGCATTGTTTTAGTCATTCATTCTTGCACACTTTGATCATCTAGATTAAATCTAGGCATCCTTTAGGTTTCATATTGCATACATAAGTCTTTATTAGGTGTTGGAGCATCCCTTAGAGTCTTTGGAGATATTTGGAGACATTTGGCTCTTAAGGAGTAGAAAATGATCATATCTTGGCGAGTAGAGGAGCTGGAGCGACCTACTGGAGCGAGGTGATACACCCGCTATGGACGAGTGAAGTGTAGAGCGACCCACTGGAGCGAGGTATGACACCCGCTCTGTACCAGTGCGACCTCTCGCAGCGAGGTAGCGTACCCGCTCTAGGCCCAACATCTCGTCGACAACTTTCGAGAACCGGAGCGACCAAGACAGAGCGAGGTGGGTACATCGCGCGCCAAATCCATAAAGTGCGAAGGAAGCCAGAGCGACGTCCCTGAGCGAGGTGGCGAACCCGCTGTGAAGCTGGAGCGACCCACTGGAGCGGGGTCACGAACCCGCGCGTAAGATCTATATTTGGTCGATTTTTCATGTTTTGCTGGACCTTCTCAGACTTGTTTTTGAGGCCCACTAGGTTTTTTAGGAGTCCTATAAATACTCTAGAAACCAAAAATTATGACTTATCTTGTTTTCTATCTAATCAAAAGCCACTTTTGGGAAAAAGATCTAATCTTGATCATAATTTCTTATCTTTGCTTGATTATCTTGCTCTCTAACCATGTTTAACCTTGAATCATCCATGGTTTTGGGGTTATTCGTGTCTATTAGTGAGTAGACTAATCTTGGATTCATGGGCTAGGGTAATTAAGGGTGATTAGAGAAGATCTAGGGTGTTTAGTGTTAGATCTACTTGTTTCCATGCTTGTTGAGGGTTCTCAATGCTATTTTAGTCTTGATCATACTAAAATAGATCTCTAGGCATTTTCTGCCCACAAGGTGTATGAAGAAATGCCTTAACTAGCTCTTCAATGCTTTTAGCTTGCTTTATCTAAGAGATTGGTTGCTAAAGGAGTTAAGATTGCTATTAGACTTGTTATCCATGTTTTCTTTAGTAACATTCAACCTAAGATATTAGATGCTTGAGTTGCTTTACCAAAAGAACATTCATCTAGAGATAGAACTTGTTTAGCTTAGTGTCTAGGCATAAGGAAAGTGTTTGATTGATAGCTTGCCACCTCTAGATTGGATCTGCATCACCCAAGATCAAATGCCTAGCCCCATGAGTCCTCTTGCTTCATATTGAGAAAGAAAGATCATTACTTTATTGCATTAGCTTACTAGTTCTTAGTTCATACCATCTTTAAAACCGGATTGCACTTAGCTTAAACATGAACTTGCATTCCCTTTGCTTTAGAATCACCTAGGATTGGTTCGACAATCTTTTATACTACAACATTTGATTAGGAGCCTTGAAAAATCCTAACATCAGTAAATTCAATATTAAAGAGATGCCAATCTTGGGTTTCTCATCGGGTGTTGATGCTAAACCAAACATTTATTCAAGCGGAATGTAGCACAATCTAGAACACGGATCACTTGAGTAGAACAGCCCACTGTCGTGCTGCTGCTCCTTTTGCGGTTCGACCTTGACACCTAAACTCTCGTTTGGATCAATGATCGAATACAAACAGTAGAGATTAAGTCCGATAGGTTCACCGAGCACCCTAATATCTATTTTCGCTGACTAGGGATGCTCTGCTCATTCACTCAATATCCAGCTATCGACTACACGGTTAATGAGCAGGTTAAACCTAAGATCTAGCAGTAAGTGATCAGGTTAAAGCTTAGGTTAAAGCTAGCATTAAGAACATAGATGAACAAAGACACAATATGGTCGCTTATATATGTTTAACTTTTGCGATCAACACCCTAGAACCCTAGACAAGTTAGCCGACTACTCAGCCATTAAACAAGATGAATAAGACATAATAACTGAATGATACAGCATATAATTCAAAAGAGAAATCAATAGGGTTCATGATGATCTTCTTGGTGAGAAGAAGGGCCGTCTCCCTTACAATAGCAAATCCAATCAAAACCAGTCTAGGTCTTCTTGCAAAACTAGCGTAAAAAGAAAATAAAGATAGGGATGGATTTTTATATGGAGGCGCCATCGACTTCAGAAGAGGGAATAAGTGATTAGGGAAAATCTTTGAAAGATATGGAAACTTCCATAAATATCGGGAACAATCGCCGGGCTGCTCCTAGTGGGATCAACCGTCAGACTGCTCCGCATGATTGTTCCGCGGGGAAGAACTCCAATTATTGCTCCTTTCTTCACGCTTCTTCCTTCAACTCTTTAGCCTACTCCAGACCTGAAATGACTCTAAAGGGACTGGACTAACTCAATAAATCATTGAAAACAAGTTAGAAAACCTTTGTACAATGGTGTCAAAAACACCATATATCAATTCCCCCAGACTTAGATTCTTGTTTGTCCACGAACAAAGGCAAGTATCAAGAACAGGGAGAAAAGTTTGAAAGTGTGGGAACTCTCCTATTCTCAACATCCATACCTTAACCACGAATCTCTGAACCATTCAAGCGTAAACTAGGACCACACACTCTTACCAGAACCTCCACTGATCGCTGTTCGAAAATCGGCTCCATATTCTACATCTCAAACCTAAAAAAGCACACTATCAAGACAGAACTCCCTAATTTCATTTTAAGAGTGGCATGAACCTCTCATCACATGCACCATTCAGGGTAGACGGGCTAGGTGTGGAACAGGATAATTTTATGGTGGAGTTAAAGAGTGTTTAGGGGCTACCAATTTTGTAGAGGATGCAGGATATCGCGCAAAATAGCAAGAGAGGACGGATCCATTGATGTCCACAACCCCTTACTTGTTTTGCTAACACTGGCGCGACTGCTCTGACTGTTCGCCTGCTCTCTATCGTTGGTACCAGCTCTCTCTTTTCTACCTCTCAGTGGTTCACTTTTCCTTGGTTCTCCCCTCATAATCCTCATAGTGTCTCAAAAAGAGAGCTCATGTTCGGAACCTCGGTGTGAAGAAAGATGCCATGTCAAACAAGTAGAAGTAGTTGCAATCGATCTCATCAGAGAGCAACTAGCCAAGTGTATACAGCAGAGTCTTCTTCTTCGTCTAGCTCCAACCGAATTGGCTCAAGAGGATCAACGTCCAACAAGTTGTTGACGTCTGCTCGGTATAATCCTTCCTCTCCATCAGTGATCCCATATAAAAGAAAGAAATATATATGTTTTTTTTTCCTGAATGTTGAGATCAAAGATGATGGTGTGACGGAGAAGGAGGTAATGCACAGAATGACTTGTGCCACTTGCGGTTCTACTCGTTCCACCATGTTCCCCACCTTTGTCATGGTGGTGACTGTTCGGGAGCAGCTGCTCCGCCTTCTAAACTGACTGTTCTCCTGGTTCAGTATGAAACTTTGCAGCAGTAACGAGTAAGAGGCTGCGTCGATCCTTTCCTCTCCGACCTTTTTGCACATATCTGCACATATGAAACTGAAAAACAGAATGCATGAAGGTGGAATAAAGGTTTAGGTACAAGGTATGAACTAGCTAAAGATGAGCTAGCCACTCAGGATCTGCAAGATTGGTGAAAAGAATAAGAAGTCCTGAGTGTGTGTCTCGTTTCCCTGATCTAGTGCCCATAACAAGGGGAATTGCAGTCAATATTAGGTTCACGTTAGGTGGAGTTAAGTCTACCCAGTGTAACCTGATCGGCTGAAAACTTCTCGAGAGTTAAGTGAGATAAGCCAGGGTTGTTACAGGTCCAAGTGTTGGTCTTTCGTCACTGCTAAGGTCACTGAATAAGAAAGTTAAGCACGAGGTGGTTAAAAGATCATCATAGAATAGGGTCCTAATTCCCACAAGAGTTTAGACTGACTCGATAAAAACACAAAGACTGACTCAAACATGAAAGCCAAAAGAAACAAGAGATAGATTAGTAGCACACAATCGCCCCCCCTAGACTTACTTCACACCATCACTGGTGTGAAAATAAATAGAGGAAGACTCAAACAAACCAAATAAAAGCAAAGAAAAATAAATTATTCAAATGGATAACATAGTGAGATAAAATGGTGGGGCGGATCAGTTCGACTCCCCGCTCTCGGAGCGACCCGCTGTCCTCTTGTTCCGCGGTAGTCGCTCTCCAACTGCTGAAGATCAAGCCGCTTCCTTGCCTGGGTGATGGGATTGATGTGGCGTCTGCTCCTACTCGGATGTTCTCCTCTCATGTCCTCTGAAACAGCCGCCTGTGATTACTTTGACGATCCTCTTCATGAGGCTGTTGTTCTTTCGCTGGAAATCAACCATCCAACGGCGGTATGTCGCATCATCTGCATCCTCATCCAGTGGACCTAAATCATAGGCGGCGGCGTCGTCGGGTGTGATGTCTTCCACATCGTCCATGTCAGCATCTGGAGGCGGCGCTCGTGTATCAGCGCAGAGGAACTCCGGATCAGGAAGAAAGCGGATGTTCTCGAGCGTGCTGAAGTTCGTGAGGTGCGTCTGTGGGAGCTTGCAGTACAACATGTTTCCCTCCTTGTCCGTTAACTTGTAGGTGGTCTCGTCGCGAAGGATGTGGCAAGCGATCAGATAGGCTGTGTAGACATACTCGATCTTGTGGTTGACCGTGTACAAGTGGAGGTTGATCCTTAAATATCTGAACAAAGGAGTGAGCAGGCTACCACAGTGATCCTTCTTGTTCTTAGTCTGCATCAACCATTCCCTTCACGTGTAGAACATCGAGATGAGATGGTACCCATGATTAGTCTGCACCGACTGTATCGGGATCCCAGCTCTAGCCCTGTGAATCTCGTCCTCAACGCCTGAGTACAGCGTTTGCAGCTCTCCCTTGGTGACTTTGGAGGTCTGATCCTTAGCAAACAGGAGGTTGGAGATCATCTTCGCAATTACCCTTAGAGTAGGGTTTCTGATCTGCGACTGGTATGCCTTGCGGGACGCGAATGTGCTGTTTGCAATGAGGTCCCAAAAGGGGTTGGATGGTGCGAACTTATTCTCCACTGCTACCTTCCTCCGCTCGTCCGCAATCTCATAAATTTCGTTGAGCTTATCAAGCGAGAGTGAGCAGAACTTCCCATCGGCCAGGATTGAGAAGGACCAGTTCTCATAAGTAGGCGCAGAAGGGTTCTCGTAACCGATGTGAGTCGTGGCAAGCACTTGTCGGACTAGGTCTGGGTGGAACTCGTGTGTTTGGTAGCAGAGGGGAGCAATCCCCATGGCGTGGAGTGTTTCGAACATGTCGGTGTCGAGTCCATGGGCAGAAAGGGTGTCCGCGTGACCGAAGAGAGTGGGCAGGATCTCAGTATTGAGGAGCGTGTTATACCTTGCCGCAGATTCCTTATTCCATCCCTCACAGATGAAATCGAGGAGCATTAGGTCGTCGAGATTGATTGGCTGACCCTGTTTGCCCGCACGCGGCCTTGGATAAGAAGCCTGAGCACTGTGATTTGGAGGTGGTACATAGTTCTCACGGGTAACCTTTGGTTTCTTGACCGCCTTTTGCTTTGTGCGTGGAGGCATCTGCGAAACAGAACAAGTAATGATAAATTAGTTCGGTTCGTGGGTTGTCTAGAAATGGATGGAACTTCAAGCATTCTCATTTAAAATCAAGTCCATTCAGTTTCAAAACAACCCAAAAATAACATGATAAAAAAAGGTTTGGTATTCATCATCCATCATCAACTTATTCACAAGATTAACCATCAATCTCAAGCGAACCCCACAATATCGAGTATGCGAACAGTAAATCACAATCAACAATCGGAACAAGGCAGTTCAGATTCTTTCTCCGTGTCGATTCTTCTATTAATCTAGCAACGTAGGATTACTCCATTTAAAGTTATTTCTAACTAGAATCAACTGAAAGTGCGAGAAGAAGAAAGGAGAATCAACCACAAATCGCGGTTTGCATGCGCGATTGTGGGGGGGGGATTTCGATTCGTTGCCTTGTTCGGTTGAGAGAGGTGACTGCAAAAACAAATTGAACTCGACAATCCAAGAGGTTAGAACCAAAAATCGTGATAAATGATTAAGAATGGAGAGAGTTGGTTTTAGGGTTCTATCTCTATAGGGAGAGGGGTTTTGCGGCGAGCGGGGTGTAAGTGGGGAAGTGGGGTGGGTCGGCCTTAAATAGGCAAACCCTAACCGCTTCCTCTTCTATTTTTATTTGTTTTTAATTTTTTTTTTCCGAAGACTTACCTGAGGGAACAACTGTTCTCCAGCGAGAACAGTCTACGGATTGTTCCTCCGGGAAACTTCGGTTTTCTTTTTCCTGAAACAAAAATTCAAAACAAACTACAGAAAAAATTGAAAGGAAAAACTTATTTAGACTTTGATATAACTCAAATTACCCTAAGGAGTGATTTTACTCTCTCAAATAAGAGGTTCAATTGTAGTACTTAGGGATCGAATCCACAGAGAGCTAGGGCACACAATAGACTATATAAATTAAGATTAAGCTAGGCAAACAGTTTATAAAGCAGTAAATCAATGAAAGTAAGGTGAACAAAGTAGTTATTCAATTGGTTGATTGGGGTTGTAAACAATTAGGAGAAATGGCTAGACCTAGGGATTTATCAATCAAGAGATTTAAAATTTCAATTCAAGGGTGCTAATGGTTTATAGGTTCAATTCTAGAACTCGGTTTTAATAAGTAAGCAATCTAGCTTTCGCATGCAATTGCTAATCAGATGTCTAAGTCCAGTCTCAGATGTCGCTTGTTGACTTGGAGCGAGCGTCGATCGATGCTATGGCCTGAGCGTCGATCGATGCTTCTTTAGACAAGCATTAACGACCTAATCAATTTAGTTCAACTAGATTCCTAGACCAACTCTCGTATGCCCCTAGGTCTCCAATCCAGCAGAGTTCGGGTTCCGTTAATTGATTGCACTTTCGTGCCTCTCAACTATCCTATGATTCTAGGTTCAAACAATTAGTCACACTGTCGTGCTATTCTAACTATTCCAGATCCTAGTATTACAAATCACCCTGGTGTAGAGATCTATAGATAATCTAGCAATCCTAATTGATTATCAGTTTGACATTAAGCTCATGAAATCTCTAAACCTAACAAGATGAATTACTCAGACATGCAAGCAATAACACAAATCATAGTCTGAATAATATAATAGATAAGAAAACAATAATAAAACCAATGGACTTCCAATCAATCTCTGAAGGAGAATTGATCTTCGCTCCAAACCTAAGAGAAAACAATAGAATAAGATAATAGAAATCTTCTTGCCGTCAACAATGGCTTAGAAATACATAAATAGGGTTTCTGGTCGTCCATGGGTATTTTGGTAACTTGGTGTGGCTTATGGGCTTCAAAACGTCTTGAAATATGCTTGGCCCACGTTCTGGCATCACTTTCGATCGACACCAATGCTGTGTTATCGATCAACAGTCCTTCACCTCCTCGACAGCTTCCTCTTGCGAGGCAGACTGACCACCCTTCTGTACAACAAGCATAACTTCTGCTACATGATGCTTATTGACCTCAAACCGGTGGAATTGGAAAGCTAACACAAAGCTCTATCGTGTGTCAAAATATGGACTCAATCTAACGGTGGGAAGGACTCCATACATAGCTAGACATCTGACACGTGTGTGCAGCTCTTCACTCAAAAGGCTCCAAAAGACACTAAAATCACCACATTCCTCCAAACCGTCCCTAAACCTGTAAATAATCTAAATTGACTCTATATAGTAGTTAATATATATTAAAACAATTATAGACCATGGCTAAAAGTGGGTAAAATCCATGGTCTATCAACTTCCCCAGAGTTACCCTTTTGCTTGTCCTCAAGCAAAACAGACGGGCAGTCTCTCTGAAAGAGGTTTGAAAAAAGCAGAGACTCACACGATTTAAAACTTAGAATCACCACCTCTGCTATATTGCAATCCACATCTAAGAAGTCCTAATCACAAAAGCACATTATACCATATCGTAGCTTAGCAACCAAATTCACATAGCCAACAACTTAGCAAATCCTGTCTGACATTCCCCTCTACCAACCTCATTTCTTAACATAAATAAAAGTGCAGGCTTTACCTTGGGAGTATCGATCACAAGATGCAAGGATTTTCAAACAAGTATCTGGATCTGCAGGTAAAAGTTAGTTCCTATCTTTTCTCTTTACTAATTTCTCTCTAGGGTCGAAATAGAGAAAGAAAAGGTGATAAGTCTACACAAGGCTTTACCTTCCAAACTTGTTTGAAGAATCCGATCCCATGTATACCAAGCCCCAAGACAAGCAGTTGTGTCAGGTTTAGTGTTGGAGGTCAGCTTTGGTTCTTTTAAACAATCTCAGCAAGTGTGAATAGTTGACAGGTTGATCCACTTTAGTATCTTTAGTACTATCTGCAATCAGTAAGTCTAGAATGGTGCTAAAGAGTAGTTAGATAACAAGAAAAAATCTAATAAGTTCATTATCCCCTTCTTGACTCAATAAAACTCTTTTGAAAACATTTTGATAAGACTCATGAACACACTAATATCAGTAAACCTCCTCCCTCCATACTTAAATTACACTGTCCCCAGCGTACATCTAGTCGGAGTTATGGTGATAAATAAATTATAAGTCTTCAATTTAACAAGTTAGAACGATATACCCGACCGGATTAAGTGTCGATCGATGGATAGGAGTTACCATCGGTCGCTGCAAGTAATGTATTGTCGATCGATATCGACATGATCTCATCGATCGATATGCTGGACAATCGTCTCCTCAGATCTCTTCTTCTTTTTTTTTTCTTTTCTAAGTAGCTAACTAAAACACAATATTAGTAGATCATCCCCCAGACTTAAACAACACTATCTCCAGTGTATACAGTCTAAGATCGGTGGAGAAATAAATCATAAGGACAATATTTAACAAGGAAAACGGTATACCTGACTTTGATATGAGTGTCGACCAACACAGTTAAGTGGCGATCAATACTCTTGAAGCTCTGTCGATCGACACAGTTAAGTGGCGATCGATCGATGCTAGTGATGCTCTGTCGATCGATGTTACGCAGCTATCGTCGATCCTCGGATCTTTTCCTTTTACCTAACATAAATAAAACACTAAAAATCAGTAATAGATAACTAATAAAACCAATCCAAATTTTTTTTTTTCGATGAACATTGACTACTACAGTAACTTCCGATTTTCTGCTACAGTGTCGGTCGTTGTTCTTGCTTCAATGTCGCTCGATTTTCTTGTTACAGTGTCGCTCGGCGCTGCTACAGTGCCGTCGTTATTGTTCACTTTTTTTTTGACCTGCATAAAAATAAAAAACAAAAATCAGTAACAATCTAACATAAACTGAATGAAATTACCTAATAGTGAGTTGCCTCCCACTCAGCGCTTATTTTTAGTCATTAGCTTGACTTTTGGATATCTGATTTAGTCTGGATGAGGATGTGAACTTGCTACAGAACAAGTCTCTGTGTCTCTTTTTTTCATCTTGTTGATGCAGTTGAAAAAAGCTCTTGAAGAAGCTTCTTCTTTCTCTCTCAGCTCTGGATCACATAGCACTCTAACCTTGGTAAAAGGTTCAGAACCTCCTCTGCAGCGCACTCTATACTCAAGACTTCCCTCTTGACATTGCAAAGGGACTAGTGGCAAGAAATCTGCATCTACATTTCTTTTTCTTTTTCTTCTTTCTATTCTTGATCCTTCCCCCAGACTTAGACTTTTTAGTCTCAGGCTGTTTTGAAAGTCGGATGGTGTCGACCAATGCTGAAGGCTTCGTGTCGATCGATTCTGAAGACTGAGAGTCGTCCGATGCTGAAATCTGATTGTCGATCGATTCTGAGGACTGGAAGTCGACCGATGCTGCAATTTTAATATCGACCGACGCTGATTCTGGTATTGCAGGCTCGTGATTTGAATCAGCTGTATGCCCTGGATCGTCAAACATCTCTATGCATGAAATAAGCTCCTCACTTTTCTTCTTTTCCATGGGATCATAGAAGACAGTTTCATCAACATTAGTCAGACACATCTTATTTCTCTTAAGATCACAAACTGCCCCCACTGTAGCCATGAAGACTCTTCCAAAAAGAAGTGGAGATGTCTTGCCTGATTTGATATCTATAGCATGAAAGTCCACGGGGATAATGTATTCCCCTATCTCCACCTTAACATTCTTGATCATGCCTGCTGAGTTTACTCGGGAACTATCCACGAAAGTGAAACTATCTTTAGAAGGTTTCATCTTAAGTCCTAATAGCTCAGCAGTGTCTATGGCCATGATGTTGACTGCAGATCCAGTATCGCATAGGGCGTTTGGTAAATGGTGGCTATGTATAGAGCATGAAATCATGAACTTTCCAGGATCTTGTTCCTTCTTCAGTGTCCTCTTGGGTTTACGGCTGACCTTGTTGAATAGGAGCTCAATGTCCTTATCAGTCTCTCTGCTCTCTCTGAAAAAATTACCAAGTCTATACTTATGATATGCATCCTCAAAAGACATATCCTTAGGAACCCTCTTCACCCTATTGTGAAATCCTTCAAGTTCCTCTTTGTTAACTTCTCTCCTGAGGTGTTTGAGAATATAGGGTTTCCTAGATTTCACTCTCTTCTCAACTGGAATTTCTTCTTTCGTTTCCTGCCTTTCCATGGCAGTTTCATATTCGTCTGTTTGATGTCGATCGATACATGATAGATGTCGTCGATCGATACCTGGTAGATGTCGTTGATCGACACTCTCAACAAAAGAGGTTTCAGCTAGGGTTGATTGCTCTTTCTCTGGTGCTTCTGCAGATTGCTGACTTATTTTCTCTGTTGTCTTCAAGCAAACTGAGGTCTGAGATAAATTTCGAGTTTCCTTCAAGCGGTGTGCATCAAGATCTGTTAAACGTACTCGGTATGGCATTGGTGGTTGTCGATCGCTGCGCTTCTGTTTTTGTCGATCGGTGTTCCCATGTTGCTGTCGATCGATTCCATTGAATTGTTGTCGATCGATATTGTCCCTTTGAACTCGAGCTAGGGTGGGAGGATGCGGGTGTCGAGCGGCAAAATCTGAGTATCTCTGAATTCGAACAGTTTTGTCTGATCCCAAAAGTGGTGTCGATCGATGCTCGGCTGATGATGTCGATCGGTGCTCAGCTGTTGATGTCGGTCCACACCAGTACAAGCTGCCTATGGACATGCAGCGTTCGACTAGGAAAGCATCTTCTTCCAGTTTTTCCTGCTTGAGCACTTCCCCAAAGTCATCATCTGAGATGGCATTAACCTAGTGCCTCTCACTTTCCACAGCTTTCCCTTTGACCAGAGCTTCTTGCTTCTTCACAGCTTCTGCAGTCTGAGAAACCTTGGCATCTAGCATCATGACATGGGCATCTAAGGTTTCATGTTTTCCATTCAGCTCTTTGTAGAGAACATCCAACCTCAGATTTAAGTATGCACTCGTCTTCTGATGAATTTTCAAAATCTTCTCTATCATAGATTCCATCTTTTCTATATAGCCCTGATCCTCATCCTTCTCTACAGCATGTTCTACCAACGAGACTTCATGTACTGAACCAATCTCAGCCTCAACGATCTTGTCACTATCCATTGCAGCTGATTTTATCTTGTGCATATCCAGATTTTTGGAACTCTTGCTAGACATCAAGTTCTCAATCAGTCTCTTAGCTTCCTATGGGTCCTTGTCTCAAAGTTTCCTTCGCTTGCAGTATCCAGCATCACATGATATTGAACATCAATATCCTTGCAGAATTTCTTCAACAGCTGAATCTCCGTAAAACCATGATGTGGACAGTCCCTTTGGTATCTCCTAAACCTTTCCCAAGAGCTTTTAAAATCTTCTGTAGGTCCCTGAGAGAATGTCCAAATTTTATCTCTCATCTCTTCAGCCCTTGCATCATCTAAAAATTCAGTCATAAACGCAGTCCTGACATCATTCCATGTAGTGAGAGATCCTGGTGGTAGGCATCTCAACCAATTTTTAGCATTCCCAGAGAGAGAATATTTGAACAGCTTACAGAAGATGTAGTCTTTGGTTGCTTCATCCTCATGGATGCCAGACACAAAGTCTTCGAGTGTCTCAATATGGTCCAGAGGATTTTCATCAGGAAGACCACGATAAGGGTGCTGACCCACAAGAGAGAAGTGTGTGTGGTGTATTTGAAATCCCTGGATTTCTAGAGGTCGAATCGCAGACCTGTTGGTGTAAAACTGACTATGCCTGGCCAAATCTGCTAACGATCTCTAAAGAGGAACTTTATCCTCGGTGGCAGCAGATGGCTCAAGGATTACAGTTCCTTGTCCATCTATCTTTTGAGCTGCTGCATTACACAGATGACCTCCAGGGTCATGCGGGTCTCCATTCTCATCCCTCTGTAGCACAAGTGTCGCGACCATGTCTGCTCGCGGATTAGTATCGATCGATGTTTGAGTTGAACTGTCGATCGTCGCACTGTCACAAGTGTCGATCAACGTAGTAGAGGTGGTGTCGATCGACATAGTAGAGGTGGTGTCGATCGACGTAGTAGAGGTGATGTCGATCGACGTAGTAGAGGTGATGTCGATCGACGTAGTAGAGGTGATATCGATTGATGATGTGCGTTTCTCTTTGCGGATCGAGCGTTCCAAACGTGCTGGGTCTGAGAAGAACAATAATTCCTCCTTGCTGCTTCTGGTACTGATAGGCATGTACCTGAAAGACAAGAAAAAATTTTATGTAAGTAACTATGACAGTAAATAAAACCTAGACTAAACCTATTAATCAAGTCTATTGGCGATCAAAGCTCTCCTGCAACGTCACCAAATTTGATATCACTCAAATTACCCTAAGGAATGATTTTACTCTCTCAAATAAGAGGTTCAATTGTAGTACTTAGGGATCGAATCGACAGAGAGCTAGGGCACACAATAGACTATAGAAATCAAGATTAAGCTAAGTAAACAATTTATAAAGCAGTAAATCATTGAAAGCAAGGTAAACAAAGTAGTTGTTCGATTGGTTGATTGAGGTTGTAAACAATTAGGAGAAATAGCTAGACCTAGGGATTTGTCAATCAAGAGATTCAAAACTTCAATTCAAGGACGCTAATTGGTTTATAGATTCAATTCTAGAACTCGATTTTAATAAGGAAGCAATCCAGCTTTCGCATGCGATTGCTAATTGATATACCATGGATTTGACTCATTTTTACCCATGGTATATAAGTATTTTACTATCTATATACTATATATTCTATCCTATTAGGTATGTTTTCAGGTTCAGAAGTATCTTGGAGTAAAGTGATGATTAAGGAGCATTTAGGAGCTTAAAAGAGATTTCATTCGAGCTGACCACCAGAGGTCAATACGAAGAAGAAACAATCGATCGATGCACATCTAGTGACGTCGATCGATACAGAAGAGAAGCCTCGACGATTGAAGATTATGATCGATCGATGTACATCCTGTACCATCGATCGATGTCGAGAAGCTGAAGCACGACTTGGTTCCAGCCGACTTTAAACCCAAGATGAATTTTTAACCTAATAGTTATATACTTGCCTAAATGTTAGGAGGCAAGGGAGCTTTTGACCACCTTTGTATTCTTATTTTCAGCAGAGAGTTTTAGGAGAGAAGATCATAGAGAGATTTGTGATGGAACTCCATTGATTCATCTATTCTATTCTATGCAGTTTTTATCTATATTCTGTGTCATGAATTGCTTAGCTATGAGTAGTTTACTTGTTAGATTCAGGGTTCAAATAGGTTAGAGAGATTAGGCCCAACTATAGATTGCTAAGTTGTGGTATTCATTGATTGATTGTGCTTAATGCTTGTTCTAGATTAACTAACTAGAATATTGAACCAAGGAATCTGCATGAGTTAAGCATCCTTGACCATCCAGTCCTGAATCTAATATGTCATACTAGGACTGCTAGAAAAAGGCTCCCGCTGAACTAGACAGCTAGTGAGCATTATCAACTTGCCCCTAGGGCTTAACTAGAAGCATCGATCAATATTGTCTTCTGACAATCGATCGATATTTGTGAAAGGTGTATCGATCGATATCCCTATAGGACCATCGATCGACACGTTCTTGTGATCAACAGACGACAGTTGAGATCCAAGATCTAGTTAGTTATCCAGTGAAACATTGCCATCGCTGATCACTGTGTTTAAGGGGTTGAGCTCTAATATATCATGCATGCAACTGATAGGCATCTATATGATTATAATCTCCAACACCTGAATAGAAACCCTGCATCTAATACCTTTCCAATAAGTTACACCCCCAATCATCTAGTTAGTCGAGCAATAGACTTGCTCAATTAGGATTGCTATTTACTTTTAAACCAGAAAACAACAAACACTTAGAATTAATAATTTACTAGATTTAATAGGTTCCCTAGCTCCTTGAGGATTCGATCCCTAAGTAATACAATTGAACCTCTTATTTGAGAGAGTAATTCACTCCTTAGGGTAATTTGAGTGGTATCAAATTTGGCGCCGTTGCCGGGGAGCTTTGATCGCCTTTAGATTTAGTGTTATTGATTCTTATTCTTTTCTTTACCCCCATTCTGACACAAAATTTTTTTTCTCATCTTTTCAGGTACATGCCCAGCAGTACCAGAAGCAACAAAGAAACACACCTACTATTCTCAGAAGATCCTGCTCACTTGGAACGCTCGATCCACAAAGACCAACGTTCCACATCGCTCGACGCAGCAGCTTTCACGTCGACTGATTCTCGCACCCAACCGTCGACCGATACCCGACCTTCATCGTCGACCGATCCACATCGTTCGACATCGATCGATACTACACCGCTTACATCGATCGATCCTCAGTCGCGGAACATGGTTGCGATTGTTATTCTCAGGCATGATTAGAATGGAAACCTGTATGACCAGGATGGTCATCTGCGTAATGCAACAGGTCAGAAACTAGACGCTCAGGGGAATGTAATCCCTGATGCTGATGCTGATGCTACAAGAGCTGCTCAACCTGTAGAAGAGGCTGCTCCACCAAAGGCACTGGCTGACTAAAATCGTCCAGACGAGTACCACGCCAACAGATCAGCTATTCGACTTCCAGAGATTCAGAAGGAGAATTTCGAGCTGAAGCCTCAGTACTACACACTCGTGTCGCAGCTACCCTACTCTGGGTTACCGCACGAGCATCCTATGGACCATCTGGAGAGATTCGAGGATTGTATCGCTGCTATTCGTATGGATGGAGTCCCTTAGGACTACCTATTGTGCAAGCTCTTCAAGTATACTCTGCTTGGAGAAGCGATGCACTGGCTTAAGAAGCTACCCACAGGATCTCTAACATCCTGGGCCGACATCAAGAATGCTTTCTTGCGAAACTTCTTCGATGAGGCAGGCGCTGAAGACTTGAGGAGCAAAATCGCTACCTTTTCGCAGGAGACTGGAGAGTCTTTCAAAGATGCGTGGATCAGATTCAAGTTCTTCCAGCGAGACTGTCCACACCACAGATTCAATGAAGTGCAACTGCTGAGCACTTTCTTCAGAGGTATCGCCTTGAGGTATCAGATGGCTCTTGGTACAGCTAGCGAGGGAAACTTCAACACCAGGAATACGGTGGAGGCTATGAGACTGATAGAAATTCTAGCAAACAACAGCATCACCAAGAACATTGACTTCGAAAGGAAGAAGTCTGTTGCATCCCTAGGGAAGGGGCAGATGGACGAAGTTAGAGCAAAGTTAGTTGTGGTTCATGAGATTCTTAGGAAGCAGGTCTGCTCAGCTGAAGAAGAAGTAGTTGTAGACATGGAAGGAGAAGAAGATGTGAACTACATTGGAGGTACTGGATTTTAGAGGTCTGGAAACCAGGGTGGAAACATAAACTACTTTGGCAATGGTCAGAGGAGTAACCAGAGTTCACAGTTCCAGAAACCTTTCAGCGACAACAGCAGAGGCTATGGAAACTCATACTACCATAATCCACCACCACAGACTAAGGAAAGCAAGATTGAAGCAATGCTTGACAGAGTTCTGGAAGGACAGCAACAACTCACTGTGGATTTCAATGGGAAGATAGATTCAGCCTACAACAGTCTGAACACAAGAATTGAGACCTTAGGGACTCAAGTAAGGAAGCTTGAAATGCAAGTGGCTCTGACTGGAGACACTGTAATGAGGCAAGAAGCCTTGGCTAGAGAAGTAGGAGTTGAGAATGCAAAACACCACGTGAATGCCATCCTAGATGATGATTTCTGGCAAGTGGTGAAGCATGAGATGCTTGGAGAAGGAGATTTCGAAGTTGAAAGCTCCATGATCTTCGGCGGATCACAATGGTGTCGACCGATGTGAATTGATGCACATCGATCGACAGACCAAGACGAAGATCGATCGTTGGATTACTCTAGACATCGATCGACGTTATCTGCTGAATCGACTGCGGAGTGTAATGCAGTTCGAATCATGACTCATGAGGAATTCGCAGAAAAACATCCTCACCCACCCTCCCTTTTCTACATCAAAATCGATCGACCACATGAGCCACCCATCGATCGACAAAGAGAGACCGATATCGATCGACCCCCCTCACCTCCCATCGATCGACGAACACCTCTCACCTACCGTGTGCGATTACTTTCTATTGATAGTAACCGAATCAACGCACTCAGACCACCACCTAAACCTTTAGCAAACCCACCAGAACCCACAACCTACCCTTCAGACACTACACCAGAGCCTATGCAAGTTGATGAGGCAACTGAGGGAAGAGTTTTAAGGAAAAGGAAGGAGAAGATTCCTAAACACCTTAAGAGGGAAGCTAATGAGAAGGAGATGGATGGTTTCACTAAGAGAGTCCTCAGAATCCCAGTAGAGAAACATTTTGATGAAGTTTATTACACACACCGGTTGTGGATGTTCTTCAGAGAAACTAAGGAGACTAAGGAGGACATTAGGAAAATGTTTCATTACATCAGGGAAAGGATGAAACTAAGGATCACATTGAAGAAGAAGAGTGATCCTGGGAAGTTTGCAATACCATGTATGGTAAAAGGTATTGAATTTCGCCATGCACTTTGTGACACAGGAGCATCAGTCAGTATTCTACCTAAGGTTATGGCAGACCAGCTGGGTCTGAAAATAGAGCCCTCATCAGAATCTTTCACCATCGTGGATCTTTCAGAAAGGAGCTCAGGAGGCATCATAAGAGACCTTGAGGTACAGATTGGTAATGCCCTTGTCCCAGTAGATTTTCATGTCCTGGACATTAAGCTTAATTGGAACTCTTCACTTCTGCTTAGAAGAGATTTCCTGGCTACAGTAGGAGCTGTATGTGACATGAACACCAACAGATTGTGTCTGACACTGATAGATCCAGACGTCCACTATGACCTAGTTTGAGTTTTGAGACAACATGTCAACCTCGTGGAGCTTGGAAACGATCTTGGCTACATTGTAGTATGCCATTGTGGAGCAGAGTACGAAACCGAGTACTCGGAATCGATCGACAGAGTCTACTCAGCATCGATCGATACCCTGGATTTGACCCATTTTTACCCATGGTATATAAGTATTTTACTATCTATATACTATATATTCTATCCTATTAGGTATGTTTTCAGGTTCAGAAGTATCTTGGAGTAAAGTGATGATTATGGAGCATTTAGGAGCTTAAAAGAGATTTCATCCGAGCTGACCATCAGAGGTCGATACGAAGAAGAAACAATCGATCGATGAACATCCAGTGACGTCGATCGATACAGAAGAGAAGCCTTGACGATTGAAGATTATGATCGATCGATGTACATCCTGTACCATCGATCGATGTCGAGACGCGGAAGCACGATATGGTTCCAACCGACTTTTAACCCAAGACTTCACCAAATTACAAGATTACCCGTGACGAGTTTTTAACCTAATCGTTATATACTTGCTTAAGTGTTAGGAGGCAAGGGAGCTTTTGGCCACCTTTGTATTCTTATTTTCAGCAGAGAGTTTTAGGAGAGAAGATCATAGAGAGATTTGTGATTGGAACTCCATTGATTCATCTATTCTATTCTATGCAGTTTTTATCCTTATTTTGTGTCATGAATTGCTTAGCTATGTTTGAGTAGTTTACTTGTTAGATTCAGGGTTCAAATTGGTTAGAGGGATTAGCCCCAACTATAGATTGCTAAGTTGTAGTATTCATTGATTGATTGTTCTTAATGCTTGTTCAAGATTAGCTAACTAGAATATTGAACCTAGGAATATGCATGAGTCAAGCATCCTTGACCATCCAGCCTTGAATCTAATCTGTCATACTAGGACTGGTAGAAAAAGGCTACCGCTGAACTAGACAGCTAGTGAGCATTATCAACTTGCGCCTAGGGCTTAACTAGAAGCATCGATCGATATTGTCTTCTGACAATCGATCGATATTTGTAAAAGGTGTATCGATCGATATCCCTATAGGACCATCGATCGACACTTTCTTGTGATCAACAGACGATAGTTGAGATCCAAGATCTAGTTAGTTAACCAGTGAAACATTGCCATCGTTGATCACTGTGTTTTAGGGGTTGATCTCCAATATATCATGCATGCAACTGATAGGCATCTATAGGATTATAATCTCCAACACATGAATAGAAACCCTGCATCTAATATCTTTCCAATAAGTTACACACCCAATCATCTTTTTAGTCGAGCAATAGACTTGCTCAATTAGGATTGTTATTTACTTTTAAACCATAAAACAACAAACACTTAGAATTAATAATTCACTAGATTTAATAGGTTCCCTAGCTCCTTGTGGACTTGATCCCTAGGTACTACAATTAAACCTCTTATTTGAAAGAGTAATTCACTCCTTAGGGTAATTTGAGTGGTATCACTAATCAGATGTCTAAGTCCAGTCTTAGCTGTCGCTTGTTGACTTGGAACGAGCGTCGATCGATGCTATGGCCTGAGTGTCGATCGATGCTTCCTTAGACAAGCATTAATGACCTAATCGATTTAGTTCAACTAGATTCCTAGACCAACTCTCGTATGCCCCTAGGTATCTAATCCAGCAGAGTTCGGGTTCCGTTAATTGATTGCACTTTCGTGCCTCTCAACTATCCTATGATTCTTGGTTCAAACATTTAGTCACACTGCCTTGCTATTCTAACTATTCCATATCCTAGTATTACAAATCACCATGGTGTAGAGATCTATAGATAATCTAGCAATCCTAATTGATTATCAGTTTGACATTAAGCTCATGAAATCCCTAAACCTAACAAGATGAATTACTCAGACATGCAAGCAATAACACAAATCATAGTCTGAATAATATAATAGATAAGAAATCAATAATAAAACCAATGGAGTTCCAATCAATCTCTGAAGGAGAATTGATATTCTCTCAAAACCTAAGAGAAAACAATAGAATAAGATAATAGAAAGCTTCTTGCGGTCAACAATGGCTTAGAAATACATAAATAGGGTTTATGGCCGTCCATGGGTATTTTGGTAACTTGGTGTTGGGGAAAAATATTCCATGAAGAGATTACTCCAGCTTCCGTCTTCCAGGTCCCTGCCCCCAGGGTCCGGGTTCCTGCCTCTGGGTCCCAGATCCCTGCCCCCAGTCCCGGGTCCTTGCCCCCAGATCTGGGTCCTGCCTCCGGTCATGGGTCCCGGTCCCCTAGTCTGGGACCTTCCTCCGTGTTCCAGGCCAAGTGATTTCTCCTGTCTTAAGATAAATGGAAATTTTCCATTTATCAGGTAACCAGCTTAGAGAAGAAGGAATCTTCCTAAATCCAAGTGAAAGAGTAAGAATTCCAATATGATAAGCCGCCCTCGAGAAAAATGGAAATATTCTATTATCTAAGGATATATGGAATATTTCCAAACCCTAAGAGAAAGGCACGACTTCCACTATAAAGATAGGTTTCTAAACCTAAAGAACAGGAGAACACGTCTATCTATGAGAGAAAACATCCAGCTACAGAGCTCACGAATTTGACAGCTGCCAAGGCTATATTTCACCCCGAGAAGACCTTCTCCTACGAGAGGTCTATGACAGGCTGATCCCGGCGATTACTACCATGAAGATGACGTCCTATGCTCTCTGCAGCACGCCTACAACTCCACATACTGCCCCAGGCCACGATCTCCAGCTCACCAACAGGGACACTCCATGCTAATCAAAGCATATCGAAGCTCCATGCTCCCTGCAGCATATCGACTACTCCACCATCTGTTCCGGCCATGCGTCCCCTAGAACAGATGGTTCCTATCACCTACGGAGCCACGTGCTCATAAGGCCATGCGCCCAACAAGGCCACGTGCCCATCCAGGCTCCACGCCTCCATCAGAGCTACGTGCTCCTTAGGCCATGTGCCCACTAGGCTACGCGCCCACTTAGGCTCCACGCGTCCATCAATACATGAACTACGAACGGCTTGATCCCTCCCTGAAGGGTACGTAGGCAATCCCCCCTGAAGGATGCAGCTATATATCCCAAACACCTTCCACGGTTCCTCAAGGACCGCCCTCAGATAGGCGGTACCATCAACTGCAGATCCAGAAGACCCTGAGGCCTTCACCATGGATAGGCAGTCCCTGCCTAACGATCAATCTCCCCCGCGGCTACTAAGACACCGGAGACATATATTGGCCCATACCCGTATGGCAGTATCTTGAGAGCAAGACCTCCGGGTTCATCAACCACCTAAGAGGGAGAAAGCACTAAGACAACCAGTCTCTTCCCTCCTATCATTCCGTAGAACTGAGCACGGATCGCTTGTACACAAAAATCCCCTAACACTTGGTGTGGCTTCTGGGCTTCAAAAGGTCTTGAAATATTCTTGTCTCACATTCTGGTATCACTGTCGATCGACACCAATGCGGTGTTATCGATCGACAGTCCTTCATCTCTTCGACAGCTTCCTCTTGCGAGGCAGACTGACCACTCTTCAGTAAAACGGGCATAACTTCTGCTACAGGATGCTGATTGACTTCAAACCGGTGGCATTGGAAAGCTAACTCAAATCTATATCTTTTCTCAACATATGGGCTCAATCTAACGGTGGGAAGGTCTCCATCCATAGCTAGACATCTGATATGTCTGTGCAGCTCTGCACTCAAAAGGCTCCAAAAGACACCAAAATCACCACATTCCTCCAAATCGTCTCTGAACCTGTAAATTCTCTAAATAGACTCTATATTGTAGTAAATATATATTAAAAACTTATAGACCATAGCTAAAAGTGGATAAAATCCATGGTCTATCACACTTACCACTGGGTTGCCTCCCACCAAGCGCTCGATTTAAGTCACTAGCTTGACTTTGGTTAGCCTATTAGGCTGTGGAGGGATCGCCTAAGGGAATTTCTTCACCTTCTGCGATTGTTGTTTCAGCAAGGTATGGCTTGAGACGCTGACCATTAACAACAAACTCTCCTCCATTCATGTCCAGTAACACAACTGCCCCATAGGGTCGTACCTCCTTGATGATAAACGGTCCAGACCATCTGGACTTCAGCTTTCCAGGGAACAGCTTCATCCTGGAGTTGAAGAGCAAGACCTCATCATTCGGTTCAAAGCTTCTGCTGATGATCCGCTTGTCATGATATGCCTTGGTCTTTTCTTTGTAGATCTTTGTGCTCTCAGAAGCTATATGCATGATCTCCTCTAGCTCGTGTATCTGGATGGAGCGCCTCTCCTTGGCTGATTTGATATCGAAGTTGAGCAGTTTGACAGCCCATGCCGCCTTGTACTCTAGTTCCACATGGAGATGACATGCCTTGCCATACACTAGGTGATAAGGAGTGGTCTCGAGTGGTGTCTTGTAGGCTGTTCTGTAAGCCCACAGTGCATCATCTAATTTGAGAAATCAGTCTTTGCGTGTTGTGCCAACTGTTTTCTGCAGAATGCTTTTGATATCTCTATTAGATACTTCCAATTGGCCACTCGTCTGAGGGTGATACGCGGTTGCAACTTTATGCTTGACACCGTTCTTTTTCAAGAGACCTTGGAAGACCTTGTTGATGAAATGGGTGCTTCCATCGCTTATGACCACCCTAGGTACTCCAAACCTTGGAAAGATGATAGATTTGAACATCTTGGTCACAACACGCGCATCATTAGTAGGGCTGGCGATTGCTTCCACCCGCTTTGAGACATAATCCACTGCAACTAGAATATACTCGTTCTTGTATGAAGGCGGGAATGGTCCCATGAAGTCTATCCCCTAACAGTCAAACACCTCGATCTCGAGTATGAAGTTCTGAGGCATCTCGTTCCTCTTGCTGATGTTCCCTTGTCATTGGCATGAATTTCATTTGGAGATGAAAGCTTTAGCATCATGGAACATTGTGGGCCACCAGAAACCGGCTTGCAAGACCTTGGAGACGGTCTTGAATGCTGAAAAGTGTCCGGCATATGAGGAACCATGGCAGTGATGTAGGATCCCTGGAATCTCAGCTTCCGGAACACATCATCGGAACACTCCATCCTTGCAGTGTCGATACAAGAACGGTTCATCCCAAAAGTAGAGTTTAGCATCCTTCAGAAACTTATTCTTCTCATTACTAGTAAACTCAACTGGTTCCTTCTACGCAGCTAAAAAATTAACTATTTCAGCAAACCAAGGTAGATGGGAATATCTCTTCCTGATCGCAGCAACGAAGTGTTCATGGTCTGCGAAACAGTCTGCGGCAAGAGTATCTTGATTGTTCTCGACATACAGACCAATCGCGTAGACGTGCTCGTCAAGGAGACTGTCATCAAGAGCAGTCTCTTCGTCGATCTTCGTTCTGGACAGATGATCTGCAACTCCATTCTCAATTCCTTTCTTATCCTTGATTTCAAGATCGAATTCCTGGAGTAGGAGAATCCATCTGAGTAAGTAAGCGTAGTTTGGCGTCTTTCTTGGTCAGCAAGTACCTCAAGGCAGCGTGATCTGTGTGCACTATCGCTTTAGAACCTACTAGGTAGGACCTAAACTTTTCGAAAGTGTAGACAATGGCCAAAAGCTCCTTCTCGGTCGTAGCATACCGACATTGAGCTTCATCCATCGTCCTTCTCGCATAGTAGATTACGTCTAGTTTCTTATCTTTCTGCTGTCCCAGCACTGCTCCCACTGCGAAATCACTTGCGTCAGCCATGATCTCAAAAGGTAGGTCCCAATCTGGAGGTTGAATGATTGGGGAACTGATCAAAGCTCCTTTTATCGTGTGGAAAGCACCCAAGCAATCGCTATCGAACTCGAACATGGTGTCCTTGCAGAGCAGCCTAGTGAGTGGTCTTGCGATTTTTGAGAAATCCTTGATGAACCTCCTATAGAAACCGGCATGTCCCAAGAAGCTTCTGATTCCCTTGACTGTGGTTGGTGGTTGCAGGCTCATCATCACCTCGATCTTTGCCTTGTCAGCCTCGATCCCCTTCTCAGAGATCTTGTGTCCAAGAACAATCTCATCCTTGACCATGAAGTGGCACTTCTCCCAGTTGAGCACAAGATCTTTCTCCTCGCATCGTTGCAACACCCTGCACAAATTTTTCAAACAGACAGAAAAAGATCTTCCATAGACACTAAAATCATCCATGAAAACCTCCATTATGTCCTCCATCAGATCAGTAAAAAGGGACATCATGCAACGTTGGAAGGTCGCATGAGCATTGCACAAGCCGAATGGCATCCTCCTGTAGGCAAACGTGTCGTATGGGCATGTGAACGCCGTCTTCTCCTGATCGTCTGGGTGGATGTGGACCTGGAAGAAACCTGAATAACCATCTAAAAAGCAATAGTATGGGTGGTTAGCTAATCTTTCAAGCATTTGATCAATGAAAGGGAGTGGAAAGTGATCCTTGCGAGTCGCAGCATTCAATTTACGAAAATCAATGCACATGCGATGTCCAGTTACAGTTCTAGTAGGGATCAATTCATTCTTTCATCTGTTATGAAAGTTATTCCACCTTTCTTAGGAACTACATGAACATGGCTAACCCAGTTACTGTCAGAGATGGCATAGATCACTCCAGCCTCTAGAAGTTTCATTATATCTTTCTTTACAACATCTTTTAGATTCGGATTTAACCTCCTCTGATGCTCTATAGATGTCATTGATTCATCTTCTAGATGTATTCTATGCATGCATAAATGAGGTGAAATACCATGAATGTCAGCTAGAGAATACCCTAATGCCTTACGATATTTTCTTAGCTCACACAAGAGCTTAGCAGTTTCCACATTATTCAGCTCAGAGTTCACAATAACAGGATAGGTGGAATTTGGTCCCAAGAATGCGTACCTGAGCCCCGTAGGGAGGGATTTGAGCTCGATCTTTGGGGCTTTCAGCTCGCTCCATGGATCATCGAGTTGTATGTTCGGCTTGGTTGTTCTCTTTGGAACTACTGCTTCGACTGTACTGCTCTGATTGCTCTCGTCTTTCTCCCCCTGACTTAGATAGGCGACTAGCTTTTCCATGCTTTTGGCAGAATCAAGCATCTTGTCGTAGCCATCTGCGTCCACGCTCGTGACGTTGTGCTCAGTCTCAGCTCGGGCCAGAGCCAGTTCGATAGGGTCATCGGTCAAGATTTCCTCAATCATTCCCTCTTGATGGAACAGCGCCTGATCTTCACCCTCAACTGTGTAGGTCTTCGCATCTATCATCGGTTTCTTCAGAAATTTGCTCATCTCGAACTTCATCGTAATGTCTCCCAGGTGAAGATCAATCCTTGTCGAACATCAATAATCGCACCAGCTGTGCAAAAAAAAAAGGACGACCCAGGATGAGTGGATCTCTGAGTTCTTCGTCAACCTCTAGAACCACAAAATCTGTTGGAACAAAGGTGTTGCCTACTCGGATATGAAGATCTTCCAAAATACCAACCGGTGACTTGATTGATCTGTCCGCGAACACCAGGAAAATTCTTGTTGGTTTGAAGTCTGTGAATCCCATTTGTTTTGCCACAGAGTAAGGCATGAGGTTGAACACTGGAACCCAAGTCACAAAGAGAACAAGCGAATAATGTTCTCCCAATGTGTATCGAGAGAACAAATTTGCCTGGATCACCCAATTTCTTGATCGGCTTGTTCTGAAGCACTGCACTGCACTCCTTCAAAACTAGCATAACCTCACTGTCTCCAGTTATCTTTCCGGAGACCGAACCCTTCATCAAACTGCGCATAGAAGGTATCATCTAGATCGCATCAATCAGAGGTAACTTGATAGTTAGATCCTCCAGCATCTTCTTACACTTTGTCTCCTCACGATCCTTCTGAGATGTCTTTACGGGAATAGGGTATGGAACCTTAGGGGTGTATTCGTGCGGAGGAACAGGCCCAACAGATGTAGTGGCAGGGGTTGGATCAATCTCAGCAGGATGTTCTGTTTCCTCGTCAGACAGAGGGACAGCTTCGGATTGTGGTTGCTCGCCCTCCTTTTGCTTGCCCTTCTCTGCCGCTGATAGCTTCTTAGGGGCCGCATCTGGTAGTCACCTTCCACTCCTTAGTGCTACTGCACTGCATTCTTTAGGATTTTTATCGGTCATTCCAGGTAGAGTACCTTGCTGTCTCTTTACGCTCTCAGCTGTCTGAGCAATCTGAACGTCCATCTGCCGCATATGGCTAGCTACATTACATAGGTCATTAAACATGTGGTTCATTCTGGAGTTGATGTATGTGGTGACTTGATTCAACGCTTTCCCTTGAATTTGCTGACCTTGGAGCAACTGCTGCATCATCGTCCCTAGACCCTTCATCTCGTCTTGCGGAGCAGTCGTAGGCGAGGGAGCGGCTTGTTGAGCAGTCTGCTGCTTTTGGTTCTGGAACTGGTTGCGCTGCGCCTGGCTCAGAACATATGTTCTTCTTTGGTACGGCTTCTGATACCCGGTGTTCTGTCCTTGACTGTTCTGCACGTTGTCAACCGGTTTGTCTAGCTTAGGATATGCAAAGAGGTGAGCATTGTTCCTCACGTTAGGGTTAGGGTGGTAGTTCTTGTACTGCCATCCTTGTCCATTGACATAGCTTACTTCTTGCTGATCGTCCATGGTGTTGTCCCCTTCAGGTGTGACATCTGAAGCACTATTCTCTGATGCGGCTTCCTCCATGATGAACACTTGGCTCTGGATTTCCCTTTATCAGCTGGAAACCTTTGCCGCTAGATCGTCTATGCTGTTTACGGTCTTGGAGCAATCGTTCTCCAGTCGGGAGAGAGGCTAACCAGCGCGCTGCTTTCCCATCAAGAGAGAATGGGAACAAGGTGCATTTGACGTAGTCTGGTGGCACTCCATTTGAGCGAGAGAATTTTGCAGACTCTCTCAAAGTTCTCGATGTGATCCAACAGAATTTCAGCTGCGAGGCCGTTGAACATCTTTTTCGGCACCAGGCCGATGAAAGCAGGCTTGATCTCATAATCCTGTCAAGTGCAGGGAGGGGGGTTGATGGCGGAGCAAGTGGTAGGGAAGTTCCGCGGGAGGTTCCGCTCTCAGATGGGAGTGCCTTGTTGCTCAGCTTGCTGTTCAGCAAGTTAAACCGCTGCTTGGCGAGTAGCTTCCTGTGTGTTGATGGTATGTTGCATCTGCTGCATCTGTTGATGCATGAGCGCCATTGCAGCACTGAGATCATCCTGGCCTCCATGATCATCCATTGTGATGTTACTAGGCTGCGGTTGTTGACGGTTCAGTATTTCTAATCTTGCGAGCTCTTCGTTGCTTAACATGAATAATGGTCCTTGTGCGTTGCTCCGAGTATGTCTACTGGTCATACACCTGGATTATTGGCTGCAACAAAGAGAGGAAAGCAAGTTAGATGTCTTAGACTAAATATAGAACTGAAAAATAAAGGTAAATATCTGGTCTCCGTCGCAACGGCGCCAAAACTTGATACACTAAAACTGAACCTTTCCTACTGTCAAGTTAACAGGGGTAATCGTAGTATTTAAGATTCAATCCAGAGGACCAGTCTACACTTTATTCTTATGAGTTTTCAACTTAGCTAAAACTAAAAGTGGGGTTTGAATTAAGTGGTGACGTGCAAGTAAAGTAAACGATTGCAAAGAGTAAATTCAATATTAAAGAGAAGCCAATCTAGGGTTTCTCATCGGGTGTTGATGCTAAACCAAACATTTATTCATGCGCAATGTAGCACAATCTAGAACACGGATCACTCAAGTAGAACAGCCCACTGTCGTGGTGCTGCTCCTTTTGCGGTTCGACGTTCACACCTAGACTCTCGTTTGGATCAAGGATCGACTACAAGCAATAGAGATCAAGTCCGATAGGTTCACCGAGCACCCTAATATCTACTTTCGCTGACTAGGGATGCTCGGCTCGTTCACTCAATATCGAGCTATCGACTACACAGTTAATGAGCAGATTAAACCTAAGATCTATCAGTAAATGATCAGGTTAAAGCTAGCATTAAGAACATTGATGAACAAAGACACAATATGGTCACTTATTTATGTTTAGCTTTTGCGATCAACACCCTAGAACCCTAGACAAGCTAGCCGGATACTTCGCCATTAAACAAGATGAACAAGAGATAAAACTGAATGATACTGCATATAATTCAAAAGAGAAATCAATGGGGTTCAGGATGATCTTCTTGGTGAGAAGAAGGGCTGTTTCCTTTACAATAGCAAATCCAACAAAATCTGTCTAGGTCTTCTTGCAAAACTAGCGTAAAAAGAAAATAAAGATAGGGATGGCTTTTTATATGGAGGCGCCATCGACTTCAGAGGAGGGAATAAGTGATTAGGGGAAATCTTTGAAAGATATGGAAACTTCCATAAATGTCGGGAACAATCACCTGGCTGCTCATAGTGGGATCAACCGTCAGACTGCCCCGCATGATTGTTCCGCGGGGAAGAACTCCAATTCTTTCTCCTTTCTTCACACTTCTTCCTTCAACTCTTTAGCCTACTCTAGACCTGAAATGACTCTAAAGGGACTGGACTAACTCGATAAATCATTGAAAACAAGTTAGAAAACCTTTGTACAATGGTGTCAAAAACACCATATATCACATACTAAAAAGACTCCAAAACAACTATAATGTATTTGAAAACACATATATACCATGGCTAAAAATGGGTAAAATCCATAGTATATCAAGGCCGAGCTGAGAGAGAACTCTTGAGTCCACGAAACGTGTGGGTAGGATATTGATGTTGAGCATTGTATGCCCTCGCCATCTCCTTGTCCCAGCACTCGACGTTGAGATCGAGCAGATTTGGGTCATCAACGTTGATCAGTATCCCCTCTTGCTCGCAGGGCCATGGGTAAGGAGCTGTGATCCCCGCAATATGCGGTGGAGGGTTATCGCGAGTGTAGGTCGGCTTTTTGATTGTGTTTTTCTTGGTGCGTGGAGGCATCTGCAAAACAGATTAAATCAACAAAAGTATCAGTACGGTTCGTGGATTGCTCTAAAAAAGATGTAACCAATGACTCATCATGCAGCTAAACAAGTCCATTCAGTTCTTTGAGCAATTCGAAATTCAACATGCAATAAATAAAATCTGATAACCAACTGTTCTAACCCCAATCCTCTATCTAGAAGCATGTTTAAGTTCTCTTTCAATCAGATAATCAGTCGAAGATTGACAATGAAGGACACTCAAATACACGCAAAAGTAATTTAGTACAAACGATTCGAATTCTTTTCTAATCTAACTTCTTTCGCTAATCCTAACAGCAAAGGGGATCGATTTCAAGTTATTGCTAACAAAATCAATCTACTCAAATTGTGTAAGAAGAGAGACATTCATCCCCAAATCGCGAGTTGCATGTGATTTGGCCTAGGTGAATCGGTGGCTTACCTTGCTTGTTCGAGAGAGGCGACTGCAAAAACAGAGAGAACTTTGAAATCTAAGCAAGTTAGACCCAAAATTTTCTCAAATCGGTTAAGAATCAACGGGGTTAGGGTTTTGTGTTCCAAATCGAAAAAGAGGAGGAGGAGGCGAGTGGGGAGAAAAGTAGGGAAAGTATTGTGAGTGGTGCCTTGAATAGGCAAACCCTACACCGCTTCCCCTTTCTTTTTTTTTATCTATTTTTTTTTTAGGTCCGAAATACTTACCTGGATGGATCAGCCGCTCTGCTGCGGGAACAGGTGACTGATTGCTCCCCTGAACAACCTCAGATTTTCTTTTTCCTGACACTAAAGATCTAAAAAAAAAAAGATAAAAATGCAATAAGGGAAGAATATTTACACTCACCAGTGGGTTGCCTCCCACCAGGTGCTTGTTTTAAGTCACTAGCTTGACTTGGTTAGCCGATTAGGCTGAAGAGGGGTCTCTTAAGGGAATTTCTTCACCTTCAACGATGGTTGTGTCAGCAAGATACGGCTTGATACCCTGACCATTCACAACGAACTCCTCTCCTTTTGTGTCCAGCGACACAACAACATCATGTGGGTGGACCTCCTTGATGGTAAAGGGGTCGGACCACCTCGATCTTAGCCTTCCAGGGAAGAACTTCAGTTTGGAGTTGAAAAGCAGGACATTGTCGTTTGGTTCAAAACTCCTACTGATGATCCATTTGTCATGATACACCTTGTTTTTTTCCTTGTAGTTTTTGGAGCTCTCAAAGGCAAGATGCCTGATCTCTTCCAGCTCATGGAGTTGGATGGATCGTTGCTCCTTGGCGGTTTTGATGTCATAGTTGAGCAATTTGACAGCCCAGGCTGCTTTATACTCGAGCTCCACAGGGAGGTGGCAAGCCTTGCCGTAGACAAGATGATAAGGAGTGGTCCCAAGTGGCTTCTTATAGGCTGTTCTGTACGCGCGGAGCGCATCATCAAGCTTGAGCGACCACTCCTTGCGTGTAGTGCTGACTGTTTTCTGCAGGATGTTCTTTATTTATCTGTTTGAAACTTCCACTTGGCCACTTGTCTGAGGGTGATATGGTGTAGCAATCTTATGCTTAACTCCATTCTTCTTCGACAGTCCTTGGAAAACCTTGTTGATGAAGTGAGTGCCTCCATCGCTAATGACCACTTTAGGTACTCCAAACATAGGGAATATGATCAACTTGAACATCTTGGTCACCACTAGAGCATCATTGGTTCGTCTAGCAATCGCCTCCACCCATGTGGACAAGTAGTCCACTGCTACTAGTATGTACTCGTTCTTGAAGGAAGGTGAGAACGTCCCATGAAGTCTATTTCCCAACAATCGAACACCTCAACTTCCAGTATGAAGTTATGAGGTATCTCGTTCCTCTTGCTGATGTTCCCTTTTCGTTGGCATGAGTTGCATCTAGAGATGAAAGCGTGGGCATCTTGGAACATCGTCGGCCACCAAAAACCCTCTTGTAGGATTTTGAAGACGGTTTTGAAGGTCGGGAAGTGTCATGCGTAAGAGGAGCCATGACAGTGATGTAGGATCCTTGGAATTTCAGCTTTTGGAACAAATCTTCTGAAAATTCCATCCTTGCATTGCCGGTACAAGTATGGCTCGTCCCAAAAATAGTGCCTCGCTTCTCTTAAAAATTTCCTCTTCTCATTTCCACTAAACTCCATTGCTTCCTTCTCAGCAACCAGGAAGTTGGCTATTTCAGCAAACCAGGGAAGATGGAGATATATTTTCTTGATAGCGGCCACAAGTGGGGAGGGATTTGAGCTCAATTTCGGGAGCTCTTAGTTCGCACCACGGATCGTCGAACAGTTGTTCCTGCTAATTAGTCTGGCTCACTATTCCCTTGCTCCCCCAGACTTAGATAAGCCACCATTCTCTCCATACTCCTGGCTGAGTCCATCATCTTTGTGTAAGCATCAGCATCAATGCTTATGACGTTATGCTCGTACTCGGCCCTGATTAAGGTGAATTCAAGCCGATCGTCGGCCAGTATCTCCTCAATCATTCCATCTTGAGGCTCCAGAACGTCATCCCCTCCATCCACTGTGAAGGTCTGCTCATCCAACATCGGCTTCTTCAGCAACTTATTCATCTCGAACTTCATCACAATATCTCCCAAGTGGAGATCAATCCTCCCTTGTCGAAAGTCGATGATTGCACCAGAGGTGCGCAAGAAAGGGCGGCCTAGAATCAGCGGATCCTTAGGTTCCTCATCAAGCTCCAGAACTACAAAATCAGCTGGGACCATTGTATTCCTGATATGGACATGGAGATCTTCCAAAACGCCCACTGGTAGCTTGACTGATCTGTCCGCGAACACCAAAGATATCCTGGTGGTTTTAAAATTGGTGAAACCCAGCCTCCTTGCCACATAATATAACATGAGATTCACGCTTGAGCCGAGGCCACACAGAGAACATGCGAATAATGTCTGCCCAATTTGTACCGAGAGAACAAACATGCCAGGGACGCACAATTTGTTGATCTGCTTGTTCTGAAGCACTGCACTGCACTGCACTGCACTCCTTAGATACCATCATAACATCGCTGTCTCTAGATATTTTTCCTGAGACCAAACCCTTCATTAGACTGCGCATGGATGGGATCATTTGGATCGCATCAATCAGAGGTAACTTCGCGATCTTTTCTGGACTTCTTTGTTGGAACAAGATAGGGTACCTTTGGTATGTATTCTCGGACAGGAATAGGTTCAGCAGGTGAATCATGAATTAATGGATCAGCCTCAACAGTCTATTCCGTTTCATTTTCGGCAATTGGAACATCCAACGGTGTTTGTTCCGATTCTTTATGCTTTCCCTTTTCTGCCTCTGTTAAGCATTTGGGAGCCGGTTCTGTGAATTGTCTCCCACTTCTCAACGCAACTGCATTACACTCCTTAGGGTTTGTCTTTGTTTTCCTAGGAAGAGAACCATTCTGCCTCCTCACGCTCTCAGCTATCTGAGCGATCTGAATGTCCATCTGCCTCATGTGACTGGCGATATTGTCGTACTTGGTGCTCATGTCGTTGAACATGTTATTCATTCTGGCATTGATGTCTGTAGTGACTTGATTCAGTGCCTTGCCTTGAACATGTTTACCTTGCAGCAGCTGCTGCAGCATCATGGCTAGGCTTTTCAGCTCATCATGCGGAGCAGTGGTAATGCTCAGAGCAGTCTGCTTGTTGTTCTGCGGTTTTAGGTTATGGCGTTTGTTCCATGAGTTTCTGAGAACAAAGGTTCGTCCTGGAAAATTCTGAGGGTAGGACTTCTGAAAACCCGTATTCTTTGCCTTGTCAGCAGTGTTGTCCGCTCAGTTGTTGTGATTGAACAAATGTGGATTGTTCTTCACGTTAGGGTTCGGTTGATAGTTGTTAAACAGGCATCCTTGCCCATTGACATAGCTGACCTCCTGCTGATCTTCTGCGGGCTTGTCTGTGTCTGGTGCAGTGTCCTTAGCGTTCTGTTTTGATGATGACTCCTCCATGATGAAAACCTGATTCTGATTGCTCATAATCAACTGATCCACCTTAGCTAACAGTTCGTCTATTTTTGTTGTGTCAACGCTGTTGACCTTCAGAGAGTGGTCAGTCTCTGGATTCTTATTAGTCGAGCGGGAAGCCATGTTCTCGATAGTGCAAATGCTCCTTCAGTCGTTCGAGTCATTAAATCTCCATTACTCGATGAGTCAAGCTGGTTTCGCGCCTCTAAGCTAACTCCATCATAGAACACTCCCAAAAGATAGTCGTTATCGAACCCATGATGGGGGCATTCTCTGTGGTAGTTGTTGAAACGCTCCCATGCATCACATAAGGGATCACCATGAAATCTGCTTGAATGTGGAGATCTTGTTCCTCAAGGCTGCAGTTTTTACCTTCGTGTAGAAGTTGCTCAGGAACGCTAATCGGACATGCTCCCATGTTATGAGAGAGCCGGTTGGAAGAGAATCTAACCAGCTGGTGGCCTTCCCATCAAGAGAGAATGGGAACAATGTGCACTTGATGTAGTCTGGTGACACACCATTCGCACAAGTAAATCCGCAAACTTTCTCAAAGTTCTCGATGTGATCCATCAGGATTTCTGCCGGGATACTTGAACATCTTCCTCTCCACTAGGTTGATGAAAGCGGGTTTGATCTCAAAGTCCTGTCTATGACATGGAGGAGGGCTGATGGCAGAGCGAGTAGCAGGAAAGTTATGCGGAAGGTTCCTCTCTCCTATTGGAACACCCTACTGTTGTTGCTGTTCTGCGGCGTGTTCGGCTGCTTGCTGAGCGGCTTGTTCGCGCGCTTGCATGGTTTGCTGAATCTGCAGCATCTGCTGCTCCATGAGTGCCATAGCAGCAGAAAGATCATCTTGGTTGCCGTGATCACCCATTGTGGTGTTAGTTGGCCTTGGTTGTTGTCTATTCGTTGGTTCTAATCTTGCAAGTTCCTGATTTAAAAGCGTAACTAGGTCTCCTTGTGCGTTTCTCCGAGTATGTCTACTGGTCATGCACCTTGAACATTAGCTGCAACAAAAAGGAATAAGCAAGTTAGAAGTCTTAGACAATGTATAACCGTAAAATAGAGGTAAAAAGCTGGTCTCCGGCAACGGCGCCAAAACTTGATACACTGAAATTGAATCTTTGCTACTGTCAAGTTAACAGTGTTGTTGTAATATGTTTAGATTCAATCCAGAGGACAAGTTTACACTTTATTCAATTGGTTCAACTATAAGCTCAAACAATGGTGGATTTTAAGATTTGATTGGAAGCGTAGACCGCAAGTAACAAACAATTTAAAGGTTTTCTCAAGATTATAAGCAAGCTAGCCTTGAGTGATCAACGGGTTAACAAGGGGGCGAGCTAAACAACTATACAAGTTCCTTAAGGTCGAGTCTAGAACTCGGGTAACTAGATAGATCAATCCACTCTCGTGGAGATGTTCCTTTTATCGATCAACCTCAACACCTAAACTATCCTTTGGGATGAGGTGCGACAATAAACCTTAAGAGCTGACCCGATATGTTCACAAGGCACACTAATATCTACTTTCGCTGATTAGGGATGTCATGCTCATGCAAAACGTGTCAAGTAATCTAATGCATGGTTAATGATTAGATCTACTTAAGTTCATGCATCAGGTGATCAATTTAATGCAAGCAATATTACTGGTAATGAATGAAGACAATTGATGATACTTATTTGTGTTCAGCTTGCGATCTAGACACCCTAAAACCCTAGGCTAACAAGATGAACTACTCAGTCATAGCACAAGTAAACACAGACGATTCTGAAGAATAGATGATACGATAGAATAGAAATAACAATAGGGTTCATGATAATCTTCTCGGGGATGAGAAAGATGGAGCCGTCTCCCTTACAAAGCAATTCCAAAGTAAATTTGTCTTGCAAAAACTAGCGTAAGAAAATAAATGATAGAGGCGCTTTTATAAGGAGGCGCCATTAGGTTAGAGAAGAAGTGGGACGGCTAGGTCAAACTTCCGAAATAACTTGGTTGTTTCCTTAAATGTCGGGAACAATTGTTCGGACTGTTCCTTGAGGGGAACAATCGTCAGACTACTCTGCCTTGCTGTACCGTAGAAAATCCTCCAAATATGTTATATTTTCTTCATGCGCCTATCTCTGACTTTGCAACCTACTCCCGACCTGTAATGACTCGAAAAGGACTAGGAAAACTCAAAAAAAGACTTGAAAACCAATTAGAAAACATATATACAATGATGTCAAAAACACCATATATCATATGGTCCGACCATTGTGATTCTTGGTGTTGGGGTACGACGAAATCAATGTCGGAAAGTTCACGAGAAACTTTTCTAAAAAGAAAATAAAAGTACAGAAAACTGAAATTTCATATTTTAAATAGTATTACACGACAAGCTTCTTGGAAAGGATCATTCAATCTCTCGAACAGACGATTACGAGCATCGAAACAACCAAGCCAGCATTGTCCAACCCGCCATCAAACAAGTCGGATAAACCACATCCAACTAGCCCGATGGCGAGTTGGACGAACCGCATCCAACTCGCCCAATGGAGAGTTGGCTCGACCAATCCAACTTGCCATTGGCTAGTCGGATTGACCACGACCAATCCAACTCGCCCAATGACGAGTCTCGATCAAATTGTCTCTAGTTTCATCTTGATCGGAGTTACTGTTGAAACTACGAGAAAAATGAGAAAGACTTATTTTCTCGTACGTATGAATTCGAATCATCGTATAAACGATAATGGTTAACTATGCACCATTGTTATCTAGACGATACGATTGGTTTCCACTATTTCGTAAAACCGACGTCGTACAAAAGATGGTTTCTCTGAAAAAAATTGCAAAAATGTTTTAGTTGAATACGGCCGAAAAGGTCCAAAACGCTGCAAAAGCCCACTAACGATCTTTTACGAGAATCGGCCCAAAGTAACTATGACGGTTTATTGAATATTCTCAAAAGAAAGAATATAAATGTTAAGTTCGGAGATAAATGTCAAGTTTCAAGGGATAACATGAAAATCGAGAAAAATGGAATATTTCCGCGAGAGGATAAACTCGACCTAGGGGCATAAAAGGATAACCAAAACCCAGTTAAGAGGAGTATATAAGGGATGCCAAGGCGAGAGGCGCAAGAAAGAACTCTTTACTCACAGCAAACTTAGCACTTTGAGCGATTTAGGCAATTTTCTGTTTTTGTTATATCGAGCTGCGACTCAACTAGGTTTTCAAGTCTTAGGTGGTTAGAACTAGGAAGCCAACAGATTTTGTTAATAGATTTTACCCTTAAGAACCCAGGGGTTCTCAGGTATTTTTGTGCCTTGGAAGAGAGGTCTTCTTTGTTGTTTTAAACCCTGGAAGTTGTACAACCTTTAGTAGAATATTAACCCAAAAGTTGTACGATCTTTTGTCAGATATGAATGCAGGTTTCTTTTTATTTTTTGTTTTGAACCCGAAGGCTGTTTTGACTTGCTTTGATATTGTATTTCTCTTCCCAGGGATTGGCTATTGCCGACATTGGTTTACACTTTACACTTTCCCACTTGAAGTATGCCACTATCAACGTCTCATGATGATACTCTTTGCTTCATGCAGGTACGAGAAAATCAGCTAAAAGGGCGACGAAAGGAAAAACCACCCAACATATAATATCAGGACGAAATCCCACCAAATAGAGATACAAAGAAAGAAACAGCAAAGACCACAAAAGTCTGATAAGCCTAAAAGACCAATGTGCATTCGACTACCAAAATCCAATCTATTCTATAAAACCCTAACGATGAAACACTCGTGACTCCAAGCCCCAATGAAGAAACCAACGACGGTTCCGCAAAACCAACAATTGAGAGGAACAAAAAAATGAATAAGTAAAGTTCAGACGACGATTAGACAGTCGAAATACAAAAGTCGAAATACAAAAGTCGAGAGAGAGAGAGAGAGAGAGAGAGAGAGAGAGAGAGAGAGAGAGAGAGAGAGAGAGAGAGAGAGAGAGAGAGAGAGAGAGAGAGAGAGAGAGAGAGAGAGAGAGAGAGAGAGAGAGAGAGAGAGAGAGAGAGAGAGAGAGAGAGAGAGAGAGAGAGAGAGAGAGAGAGAGAGAGAGAGAGAGAGAGAGAGAATAACCTTTTACATTTTCCAATGGCAAGAGTGGGGAGCAACGAGGGAAGATAGAGAGCTTATATCTTAAAACTCGGAATCTGCAAAAATAAATGATTGCAATACGAAGGTGATTTGCTCTCCAAAGAGGAAAAATCAAATTCCTTGATTTACATCAATCAAATAGAGAAACCGAAATCTCAAACCAGGTTTTGAAACATAAACCACCAGTCATGAATCAAGCACCCATGTTGGAATTAATAGCCGACCCAGCTGACGACCTGAGACATGCCAGACTTCCGAGGGGAGGGGGGGGGGGGGGGGTTAATTGTTGGAGGGAAATTTCACCTCACTCCAAACCCGGTCCAAAAATCTAGTCCATTATCCCAAAAGCTCGATAAGATGACAACATGCCCACAAATAATGAAGACCCATCCCGAGTTCGGGGTAGGCTCAACACCAAGCTAACTAGGTCAACTTAAAACATAAAAAAAATTCAAGGCATTAAAAACGGTCTTCAAGACACCGGATACTCGCAGGAGACCACACCACCATTACGATTCTCCTCCTAACAACTATACAAGGACGGCAAAGAAGAATCAGAAGGAGATCCAAACATCTTCATATGAAGCCTATATTTAAATTACTCTCAACCTCAATTGTATGCTTATACCTTTTATTCAACACAGTTGTATAAACTCATAAGATCAATAACATACACATTTTCATACCAAATCATCAATATATATATATATATATATTCTTTTACAAGTTACTTCTTTGAGACGTTAGTGTAAGCCGTAACCATAATTTTTTCACTTATTGTTAGATTCACTCCCTACGATGAACCTCTAGTTTCACATCCTATTGTTATTTCATATTTTATATCTATTAAAAAATAAAACAAAATATTGTCAAGTTATATTATGTTTTTAAAATAAAAAGTAAAAAATAAATAAATAAAAATAGTAGTAGTTACAGAACAAAAAATATTTAAAAAAAAAAAATATTTTTAGAAAAAAATATTTTTAACGTCATCACCAAAACACTAAATCCTAAACCCTAAATTTTAATCTCTAAACCCTAAATCATAAACTCTAAATCGAAAACACTAAACACTAAAACACTCTAGGATTTAGGATTTAGGATTTAGGATTTAGGGTTTAGGGTTTAGTGTTTTAGTGTTTTTGATTTAGAGTTTAGGATTTATCCAAGAGTTTTAGGGTTTACCCAAGGGTTTAGGATTTAGGGTTTAGTATTTTGCTGACGACGTTTAAAATTTTTTTTGCAGAATTCTTTTTTTTATAATTACTATTATTTTTTATTTATTTTTTACCTTTTTATTTTACAAACATAATATAAATTGACAATATTTTGTTTCTTTTTTTAAAATATATTGAATGTGAAATAACGAAATCGTATTGGTTAGTAAACCTAGAGAGGTCAACCCAAGAATAACTCTAATTTTTTTTAATGGATTTTGAGATCCATCACCAACACCATGAGGTAAATCATAGAAAACTAAGATATACTGTGGCTGAGTACGAGCACTTATCCTTTTGACAAGTCTGGTTCGCTTTTTGTAGATCCTCAAAATTGTAATCTGCGTTGGTGGTTGTTAAACGACTCTGACAAGCTCCATTTAAGTCCTATTTTCGCATGAAAACAAATATATTGTTCGGTTGGATCAGTTCTAACCACAGTAGCTTGACAAAATGGCCCACTATCAAGCTGGAGTCTGCTTTGATGTTGTTATGTGTTCCTTACTTTCCCCATGGCAAGCTCTAGGAAATAAGTTTTCTAAAGAGTTTTTTTTTTTTTTTTTTTTTTTTTTTTTTGATAATCCAGGGTTCCCCGCTTCGCGGGACATTCCCTGGGCCCGGTCAGGCAGCGGGCCAGTTTCACCCGGGAGGTTTTTCCCTGAGCCCAAAAGTCCAGTACCCACTTTAGTGATAGGGATGAGCAGTTCGCCTCCGGCTGGCGTCGAACCCGAAAGCATGACAATTGGCCCCCAAGGCTCTAACCAGTAGAGCTGACTCATCCCGTCAGTTTTCTAAAGAGTTAAGATCCAAAACTGTACCAAATACAGAGTGCGTTAAGTTACAGCTTAAAAGGTGTAGGCTCCCGCATTTATACGAACTACCTAAATTACCGCACAGTATAAAATAGTGTCTCACCACCGTATAATACCCCGGCGTCATCTAAACGGTCGCCTAAGTGGCGTTTAATAACACTGCACTGAGAAACACATCAATCTCCAATTATGACGATCCACCGGTCTATTGTCACTCTAGGGAATTTCATCGAACACTAAGAAACTGATACAATTTTACTAACCAGCTTCTCATTAGTAAATTTCTCTTCCAATTTGCGAAAAGAAAGTACAAAAATAAGCCAAAAATATTTACGGAAGAGATTGCTTGTGCAGAAAGTAACAAAGAAAGTATGAAATAGGAGAGAAAGAAATGAGTTTGTTATTTATTTATTTTTTGATATTTTGGGATGTCAAATGATCTCATACATAAACACACACACTTTAGAATGACACACATACAGTTCAAAGATAAAACTCGTTGCTCCATATTCTATAGTCCATCTTTCATTTTGCAAATGGATCAATTAATCACATCTTCTTGGCATCTATACACTCGGGGATGCATGATTTGATGTACGGAGGATCAAGAACTGCCCGCAGGCGATCTGGGATCATCAGCTTCATCTGCCGTCCTCTGGTTCTAAGTTTCAGCTCCATTAAACTGGGCATAGCCTCGTCATCTATCTGTAACTCATCTAATCCGTCAAAGTAAAACACAAGTTTCCTTAGCCGACCAAAACCTTGTTCGCTGATCCTCATCTTTTCGCCTGAGAAACAACAAGAATCCAAGATAACATCTTCCAGTCTCTGCAATTTCTTTAGCGCAGGCATTGGGTCTTTCTCGAGATGTAAACCGACAAGCTTCAGAGACTCAAGACTAGGAAATATAAAATCCATGTCTTCGGGAAGTCTCCTTATGTCGCAACGCAGTGTCAGCTTAACTAGGGTTTTGATCCGAACTGTTTCCTCTGATTCAGACGATAACTGTAACACCCGTCACCTCCTATATGGAGAACGGCGTGTTACTTACGGTAAAATATCGAATTAAACCGATTTATAAAATCAAATAAAATGTCAAACCTTTTAATCAAATAATTTCCAAATAAAAACGAGTTTATAATTTAAAAACCAAGTACCTTAAATCGAAAAGTTAATTAAAATCAAAATAAAATGCAATGATCCCAAAGACACCAAACCGTCCAGATATCCAACTACTCATCAAGCTCACCTGCAAGGGAAGAAAGAGGGGTGAGCAACAGGAGAGTTACTCCGTGAGGTATGGGATGCTAAACACGCAAACCACTGACTTGAGTAAATAGAACTCCCACTATGGAAGTTTAGCTCTAACATGAACAAACAAGATGCCTAAAGCATCACACAACACAAACAATGCGATGATAGCATATAGCTAGTCCACACACCCCGCATCTCCTCATACGGATATATATATATACATACGCTGCGTCGCTAGTACAGTATGTCTCTGTACCCCCGCCCTCCAAAGCTGCGTCGAATGCAAACGTCTCTGCACCCACGCCCCACACAATCTGCGTCGCTAGCCCAGACGTCTCTGAGCCTCCGCCCACCAAAGCTGTGTCGCTAGTCTAGACATCTCTGGACCCCCGCCCACTCACATAGTCCCTACTCATAACTATGTATACTTACATATATATATCGCATATCTTAACATCACACAATCAAATCAACGGTTGAATCCTCTAAACCCCTAGTTCCAGTTTACAATGAATGAACTAACTAACAATCAAGACTCAAACAGACTCAATTCAAACAGACGGATCATGATTCGAAATCTAAACTACGATAGAGAGAATTCTACACTGGTACAGGATTTACGGAATAGACCCTCACCTTAGCCACTGTGAGGAAATAAACAACGGAAGATGCGGTCAACTGAGGTCAACTGCAACACAACAATCAACGACTTAGGCTCAGATTCTCCAAAAATAAAGTTTCCTAAAATGGAACTTTTCCTAAAATGGAACATTTCCTAAAATAGAAACTTTCCTAAAATAGAAACTTTCCTAAAATAGAAACTTTCCTAAAGTAGAAACTTTCCTAAAATAACAACCTTTCTAAAATAGATTTCTGTAACTAGAAGTAAGGAGGCGACAAACTTACTAGAAAAATCCGCCGGAAGCTCGTCCAGAAATCCCGCCGGAAGCTCGCCCAGAAATCTCGCCGGAAGCTCACCCGGAAATCCCACCGGAAAATTCACTAGTGACTGGTCGTCGAATAATTCAACAACAACTCGTCACACACAAAGAAATACTTTGACTTGATGAGAATAAGGAGAAAGGGTGGAGTTTATTATATAAGAGAAGGGAAGGGAGGTAGGTTTTCTAAACTTCCAATGTGGGACAAAATAAAAAGAAGGGTTTTGGGTTTTAATTAATAAAAACAAATGGGCTTTCCCACATTGGGTCACGGTTGTTACAATTCTTCCCCACTTAATCGGAATTCGTCCCGAATTCCAAGACGGAACCCGAGAAAAACTTCAACGAATACGAAGGAGAGAAGAACACGAGATGAAAACAAAAGGAAACAAACAGAAACTTAATTTTCATCCACACCAAAAGAAAAAGTCAGAAACGCTAACTACTAAACAAATGATTCTGGACAGAAGGGTGTCACTTTTATTTTGAAATTCCCAATCCCCAACAAACATTGAAAACCGCTGAAATCCGAGTCCCATAAATCGCCGTCCCGGGTCAAAGCCGGGACGGAACCCCGCTCTGATACCAAATTGTAACACTCGTCACCTCCTATATGGAGAACGGCGTGTTACTTACGGTAAAATATCGAATTAAACCGATTTATAAAATCAAATAAAATGTCAAACCTTTTAATCAAATAATTTCCAAATAAAAACGAGTTTATAATTTAAAAACCAAGTACCTTAAATCGAAAAGTTAATTAAAATCGAAATAAAATGCAATGATCCCAAAAACACCAAACCGTCCAGATATCCAACTACTCATCAAGCTCACGTGCAAGGGAAGAAAGAGGGGTGAGCAACAGGGAAGTTACTCCGTGAGGTATGGGATGCTAAACACGCAAACCACTGACTTGAGTAAATAGAACTTCCACTATGGAAGTTTAGCTCTAACATGAACAAACAAGATGCCTAAAGCATCACACAACACAAACAATGCGATGATAGCATATAGCTAGTCCACACACCCCGCATCTCCTCATACGGATATATATATATATATATATATATATATATATATATACATATACTGCGTCGCTAGTACAGTCTGTCTCTGTACCCCCGCCCTCCAAAGCTGCGTCGAATGCAAACGTCTCTGCACCCACACCCCACACAATCTGCGTCGCTAGCCCAGACGTCTCTGAGCGCCCGCCCACCAAAGCTGCGTCACTAGTCCAGACATCTCTGGACCCCCGCCCACTCACATAGTCCCTACTCATAACTATGTATACTTACATATATATATCGCATATCTTAACATCACACAATCAAATCAACGGTTGAATCCTCTAGACCCCTAGTTCCAGTTTACAATGAATGAACTAACTAACAATCAAGACTCAAACAGACTCAATTCAAACAGACGGATCATGATTCAAAATCTTAACTATGATAGAGAGAATTCTACACTGGTACAGGATTTACGGAATAGACCCTCACCTTAGCCACTGGCAGGAAATAAACAACGGAAGATGCGGTCAACTGAGGTCAACTGCAACACGACAATCAACGACTTAGGCTCAGATTCTCCAAAAATAAAGTTTCCTAAAATGGAACTTTTCCTAAAATGAAACATTTCCTAAAATGGAAATTTTCCTAAAATAGAAACTTTCCTAAAGTAGAAACTTTCCTAAAATAACAACCTTTCTAAAATAGATTTTTGTAACTAGAAGTAAGGAGGCGACAAACTTACTAGAAAAATCCGCCGGAAGCTCGTCCAGAAATCCCGCCGGAAGCTCGCCCAGAAATCTCGCCGGAAGCTCACCCGAAAATCTCACCGGAAAATTCACTAGTGACTGATCGTCGAATAATTCAACAACAACTCGTCACACACAAAGAAATACTTTGACTTGATGAGAATAAGGAGAAATGGTGGAGTTTATTATATAAGAGAAGGGAAGGGAGCTAGGTTTTCTAAACTTCCAATGTGGAACAAAATAAAAAGAAGGTTTTGGGTTTTAATTAATAAAAACAAATGGACTTTCCCACATTGGGTCAAGGTCGTTACAATAACTTGAAGGGCAAATCTCCAAAATAGCACATTTCTAAGTTTATAACATAAAAATAGCACTCCAAAACTAAAATGACCAAAATAGCACATTTCTAAGTTTATCCTTTGAAAATTTTAATTTTTTTATTTTTCAAAATTTGAAATCTTATCCCCAAAACCTCATTTCTCAACTCTAGACCCTAAACCTTAAACTCTAAACCCTAAACCCTAAACCCTAAATCCTAAACCCTAAACCCTAAACTTTAAACCCTAAACCCTAAACTCTAAACCCTAAACCCTGAACCCTAAATCTTAAACCCTACCCTTTAACTCTAAACCCTAAGTTTGTGACTTTTGATAAAACATTAAGTGCTATTTTTGTGACTTTTGACCTTGAGTATTAGTTTGGGAACAAAAACTTGATTTAGTGCTATTTTTGTCTTTTTCTCTGACTCGAAGGTGGGTACCTTCAGCGTTAAGACACGAATTTTTGTTAATTTAGAGAAGGAAGACAAGTCCAAAGGAACTCTTATCTTATCCACCCACACGGAGTCGTAGATCTCCAACTCCCGAAGATTTGTGAGCAACTCTTGTTTCAGTTTGATCCAGCTGTAGGAAGAGATAGACCTCAATGTATGAAGGTTAACTGCATCGCCAATTAGCAAATCTCCAACGAATCTTCCCATGAGATGCCTCAGTGATGTGAGCCTACGGAGATCAGTGACTTTCCTGAAGGAGTCATTTCCCGATGCGTCGAGAGTTTGTAGAAACCGCAAGTTGGAGATAAATACTGGTAAATTACTGATAAAAGTATCTGCGATCCCAAGGTATCTCAAGTGGATTAACTCTCCGATAACATCTGGTAAATGAAGCCCTTCGAGATGAAGCACTCGAAGCAGCTCTAGTTTCAAGGTAATGGGTTTGACAGAACCCCATAGTGTTCTGTTTCTTTCTCCGAAGAACAAGAAGGATCGCATCCTTTTGTTCACACGTCTGTCGCACGAGTAAGGGTCCATATGATGGTGAACGACTTCCCTTCTACAAGTAGTAGACGACAGTTGGTCGTTATAAATATGTACAAAGTTGACCTCATTGGCTTTCTTGATAGCCACGTCTCTCAGAAGATCATGGATTCTACAAGACTTCACTTTTCCTCTTTCTGTTCTTACTGCCTCCACTAGGCTTCTGTCTATCAGCTCTTCGATATAATACCGAGCCACATCTTCCATCATCATCTCTCCATCCTCTTGTACAAACCCTTCTGGTACAAGTAAGTGTATCAACTTCTCTACATCGATCTCATAGTCCTCTGGGAAGACGCTAAGGTAAAGAAAGCAGAGTTTCAACTCGTGTCGCAGCTCCTTGAAACTTAGGTCAAACACAGTAGAGACGCGGATGGAGTCATCCTTTAGGCGTCTCCAGAAACTAGCACACACATCATTCCACTCGTTTGGCCTCTTCCTAGACATAAGGCCAGCAAGAACAACTATAGCAAGTGGTAATCCGTGGCATTTCTTAATCATTTTGTTTTCCGACTTTCTGAAGATCTTCATCGACCCGTTGCATATTCCTGAATGCTTTCTGCTCAAACAATTCCCAGCTTTCATTAAATGTCAAGAATCTTAGCTCATGGGCATAGACTCTCTGGTCCACGCCTTCAGCAACAGCTTTGATACGCGTGGTAATGACTAATGATAACTCTATTTCCTTTATGGTTGCTAGGTAGCGCTCTCTTCAAGCTCTCCCACGCTTCTCTCTCCCAAATATCATCTACTACCACCAGATATCTTTTCCCTTGTAAAAGACCGTGAAGGTAAACTTCTAACTCCTCCCCCGCAACAATCTTGATCTTTTCCATCTCTTCACCAGAAGCCACTCCTAAAGATCTTATGATTCTCAGAAGCATCTCTCTAGTCTTATATACTTGGGAAACAGAGGTCCACGCGCGGTAAGAAAAACTTGTCTTCACATTGTCAGCGTTGTAAAGCTTTCTGGCTAGAGCAGTCTTTCCAAGACCTCCCATGCCAAATATGGAGATCATATATCTATTCTGATCCCCATTATCTTCAAGAAGCTTTGCCAAGAGAAACTTAAAATCATCTTCCAAACCAACGACAAGCGCTTCCTGATCAACGGATCGAGCACGTCGAAGCTGCCTCATGGTGAGAAAAGTTGAAGTACCTTCTCCTGTTCGAGACTCATTGAAGTTGCCTATCCCACAAGTCTCCCTCTTGCGAGTAACATCCAAGACTCTTCTCTCTTCAGGGTTTTGATATCACTAACTATATTGTACGCATCAATCTTCTCTCCTATTTTGTTGGTCAATCTTATCAAGCCTTGCCTTTGTGATCTTAGTTCTACTTTCAGGTTATAGCTGTCCAGAACATCTTCGACATCATAAGCTATGTCTAAAACCAGTTTTGTCCATTCTTTTGAAACTTCATCTTCTCTTTCTCGAGCTTCAACATCTTTTAGATAGCCTCGGATGCAGGTCAACTCCGCCTTCAGCTCTTCTAGTTCGTCTTTGATTCCCATCAAAATGGACGCTTCTTCGATTAGATAGTTACCCATCTTTCCCACCACAAAACCTGTTATGGCATCTACCATCTCAACAAGATGGAGTTGAAATACAAAGAAAATATAAACAAGATTGATGAAGATATGTTTAATCTCTTGTGACACTTGACTTTGCTGATGTTTGTTTTTAGCACTTGATCAAATTTAATCCCCTCGTAATCTTTTAGAGGCATTATTATGCCCTGTTTCTAACAATATATATATATATATTTTAAAGTTAGAATTAGACGTAGGGATGTTCAATTCGGATATCGGTTCGGTTTAGGTTCGATTTTTTTCGGTTTTTGGTATTTCGGTTAGTAAAATATAACTACCATTCTAAATCCATATTTACTTCGGTTCGGTTCGGTTTATATACCGTCGGTTTTCGCTTTACTCGGTTTTATACCAAAAAACATAATTATTTAGTTTGAGATCATATAAAATGAATTTTAAAGTCATATTGTCAACACAGTCATTTATTAAAAATATATTACATGTTCAAATAAATGAACAAAAACATAAAAATGCTTCTACCATCAAATAAAATCATCAAATCTATAATTAAAATCAGAGCCTGAAATTTTGAAAATAAAAATATGAAACAAAACAGAAACACGAAAGAAAAGTTTTTCCACTCTTCCATATTTAGTGTTCATTAAAGTCATGCTTTTTCGATTGAACACGAAACTCTGTTTGTTTATAGATAAGAAAAAAAGTTGTGAAAATTTTCCATTAATTATTTTTCATCAAATTTATCATCTTCATATTAATTTAGTGAATACTAAAATAAAGCAAAAAGATAAAAAAAAAAGACTTAGAAAATAAGATGTCTGAATTGCGATGTATTCAAGTGTTTTACAAATTATATAAGGTTCTTTATTACTATAACATTATGGTAATAGTTATTAACACAAATTTAACTTATATAACAAATAGATTTTCATGTATTGTTATAAAATAGATACATATTTACATGTTTCTACTTTTAATCGGTTTTGTTCGGTTTATTCGGTTTAATTGGTTATATACCAAACCATATCGAAATCCTACGGTTTTTATAAAATTATATTCATTCGGTTTATATCGTATATACCAAAACCAAACCATATTGTCTATTTCGGTTCGGTTCGGTTCGGTTTTACCATATTGAACAGCCCTAAATAGACGTGAGACCAATATAAATGCACATATGTCAACCTTTCTTACGATTTTTCGTGAAAGTTTCAGTTTTGCAATATATGTTGGAACTAGTCGTATTTATTCTGAAATGTCGTATTTAATCCCCAAAGTTTGACAATTAGAAGTTTACCAGAAAAAAAAAATGTTTGACAATTAGAAAAATGTTGTGTCAAATAAAATACGTCTCAAACTTTTGGCTCACATTTTTGATATTTAAAAAATACAACAAAAAGTTTAGGGGATCTCAAAGAAGAAAACTCTTTCCCGATTCTCAGCACAACTCAAACAGCTCAAGCAGAACAATAACATTAAGCAATTATTTGATGGTTACAGTGCAATTTTTCTTCAGAAAAGCTATTGTAATTACATTTTCTTTTAAGAAGAAACCATGATATTCTAGCCTAGTGTGATGACATGACGTGTGTGTGCGTGGTAGTGATTCAACCCCATGAGTAGTTTTTTCTTCTTCCAAAAGCTCATCACATTCTTGAAATTATGTAGCAGGGCCTAAAAGTTAGATATGGAATCATAAGCTTATAATCTAGTAGCCTCGAACAAGTGCCAAGAATCGATCCGGAATCATCAGCTTCATTCTTGGTCGTAATCTGTTGATCAGATTCAGATGGACCAAACTAGGCATGGCTGCTTCTTCTATCCACAATGCATCTAATCCTACCCTGAACAATGCAAGCTTCCTCAGCCGAGCAAAACCTTGTGCACTGATGCTCATCTTTACTCCCGAGCAATCACAATCTTCCAGTCTGGGCAAAGCAGGCATTGGGTCTTCCTCGAGATTTGTTCCGGAAAATGTTACTGACTCAAGACTGGGAAAGAACACAACTGCTTCTGATGAATCGATGATATTCTGAAGGTCGGTACTCTCAGAGTTAAGGCACGAAGATTTTTCAGTATAGAGAAGTAACTCTAAGTCCAAACGAACTCTTCTCAGCTCTACATACCCGGAATCATATATCTCCAAGTCTCGAAGGTTTTTGAGTGACTTATGTTGTAGTTTACTCCAGCTATAGGAGCAGATAGACCTTAAAGTCTGAAGGTTAACCACATCTCCTATTAGTAATCTTCCCATGAGGTGCCTTACTGACGTGAGCTTACGTAGATCAGTCATTCCCTCAAACCGGTTGCCTGATGCATCTAGTGTCTGTAGAAACTGCAAGTTGGAGATCAAAGATGGTAAATGTCTAAGACCAGTATCAGCTACACCAAGATACCTCAAGTGTATTAACTCGCATATCACATCTGGTAAACTCATAAAGGGGATGTATCCTTCACAATCAAACAGAAGCCCTCCGAGATTAAGCACTCTAAGTAGCTTCAGTTTCAAGTTTGTGGTCTTAACATAACTTCCCAGCATTCTCTTCTGCTCTCCAATGAACAAGAAGGACCGCATCCGTTTGTTCACACGTCTGTCACACAAGTAGTTGTTGTCCATAAGATGGTGAACCACTTCTCTTCTGCAAGTAGTTGAAGAATGATGCTCGTTATAAACAACATTTACAAAGTTGATCTCTTTTGCTTTCTTGATAGCCACGTCTCTAAGAAGATCATGGATTCTACAAAACACCACTTTTCCTCTTGCTCTCCTCACTGCTTCCACTAAGCTTCTGTCTATCAGCTCTTCCATGTAATGCCGAGCCACGTCTTCCATCATCATTTCTCCATCCTCTTGTATAAACCCTTCAGCGACAAGTAAGTGTATTAATTTCTCCACATCAATCTCATAGTCCTCAGGGAAGACGCAAAGATAAAGAAAGCAGAGTCTCAACTCATGATGCAGCTCGTTGAAACTAAAATCAAATATAGTGGATATGTGAATAGAGTCATCCTTTAGGAATCGCCAGACACTGGCACACACCTCATGCCACTCGTTTGGCCTCTTCTTAGACAATAGCCCAGCAAGAACGACTATAGCAAGAGGTAAACCATCGCATTTTTGAACCATTTCTTTGCCAATTCTATGCAGATCCTCATCGACGACCCATTGCATATTCATGAATGCTTTCAGATCAAACGGTTTCCAGCATTCTTCAAACGTCAAAAACCTTAACTTATGAACATGGACTCTCCCATCCACGCCTTCAGCCACAGCTTTGATGCACGTAGTGATGATGACTCTACTTCCTCCATGATTGCACGGTAAGGCTCTCCCACGCGTCCTGCTTCCATATATCATCTACCACCACCAAGTACCTTCTTCCGTCTAGAAGATCATGAAGGTAAGCTTCTAGCTCCTCCTCCTCTGTAAACATCTTGATCCTTTCAAGCTCTTCCCCAGAAGCAACTCCTAGAGATCTTATGATTCTTAAAAGCATATCTCGTGTATTATAATCTTGAGAGACATAGGTCCAGGCGCGATGATACTCAAATCTTCTCTTTACATCCCCCAAGTTGTAGAGCTTCCTAGCAAGAGCAGTCTTCCCGAGACCTCCCATGCCAAATATCGAGATAATATATCGCTTGCCCCCCATCACCCTCATAATCAAGAAGCTTTGCCAAAAGAAGCTTAAAATCATCTTCAAAACCAACGACAAGCTCTTCCTGATCAACAGGTCGAAAGCTGCCTCACCCTCGAACTTGTTGCCATGTCTCCTCCAAGCTCTTTGAATCTTCCTATGCCGTAAGTCTCACGCTTACGAGTGATATCGAGAATTCTTCTCTCGAGGGATCTGATATCGTCACCTATATTGTACGCATCTTTTTTCTCGCCTATTTTGTTGGCCAGTCTCATCAAACCTCACCTCTGTGATCTTTCTTTGAATTTTAGAAAATAAGTGTCCAAAACATCTTCTACATCATAAGCGATATCTAAAACCATTTTAGTCCACTCTTTTGAGACCTCATCTTCTCTCTCTCGTGCTTCGACATCCTTGAGATAACAGTGGATGCAAGTCAACTCCGTCTTCAGCTCTTCAAGATCATCTTTGACTGTCATCAACATCGACGCTTCTTTGATGAGATAGTCGCCCATCTTTCCGACAATGAATCCAGTGATCGCATCAACCATCTCAAATCGAATTGAAAGATCTCCAAATAAGATATTCTTTGTTTCTTTTGTGGTCAACCTTGCTAGCCATGAAGCCGACTTTGTGGATGTTTGTATTGACACTTGATCAAATTTTGTTGCCTCCTACTATTCTATGACCCACCATCTCCTGCTGGTAATTTTATAAGATAAAGCCAAGCAGACGTGATATACTACCCATATAGATTCTCATTTGTCAACTACTAGAAAAGTAAAGCGCGGATTAAACTTATAATCAAATTATAAAATTTTCTTCTCAAAAATTAATATTAAGAAGCTCAACGTATTCCCTCACTTGCAAGTAAAAGGATGAAGAAACTTCTCAGCATAACTTAACAACACAAGTAAAACTCTTAACATTAAACAATTATTTGAAAGGGAACCAAAAAAAAAAAAGATTTAGAATCCACAAAAGAAAGAAAAAAAAAATGCACGAGGGCTTGAACAAATCCTTAAAGAGAAAAATGGCAAAGCCTAAAGTGAGTTACACGAACTTACTTCTCGTTACCTTAATACCTCTCTCCAAACCGGAAAAACAGAGCACCAGTTCCATTGTTGTGATCTACAGCATACTCAGCTCGTACCAGACCTAACTTCACTCCTACACCGTATGATGAACCTTGTCCCATTCTCCTATACACTGCTGTTGGGTTCCCTTTCACGTCCTTGGAGCTTCCCAAATCGTTCCCATGCTCAGCAAATGCATACACATGCGTGTTCTTCACAGGTACTCTAATCTCAGCACCAAGCTGCAATCCATGAAACAAACAAAATCAGAGACTTATGTTTTTGTCGAGTGTTTTAGTTTCGTGGTGTTTGCTGTTTTACCTCGAGGATGTTTCTGGCCGCACCGAGCTCCCCCATGTTGTAGCCACGGACAGAATAAGGACCTCCAAGAACAAAGGCTTCGTAGCTTGGAAGATCGCCAACACAACCACCATAGTGTCCATGAAGAACTAGAACCGGTGGCGGTGGCTTCCCAGCGCCTTCTTCCACCTGCTGAAGCTGAATGAATCTTGTCAACGTCAATTGGTGACGGTTGAAGAAGGGGAATTTGCTTCCAATACCCAATCCTTGATCTACCTGGAACACGTTCCTCTCTCCAACAACAGCCCCGTTGACAAACTTGGTGTTGTCACGGGTGATGTTGGCTTGTAGAAAGGCCATCCGGTCAATACCGGTACCGCTGAGAGTTGTCGGAGGTCCATCAGCACTGATTCCTCCACTAGGTAGTAGTCTCTGACCATTTGCAGCGATGTGGCTGCTTTCATCTCGAGTTGTTATCTCCTCCATCACAAGCCCATATGTAAACTTGCTCTGACGGGTGAAGTTCTGCAAGAAAGAATATGTTTGATTTACAATATTCTGTAGGACAGAACACGAGGACTACGCCACAGAGTATTGGCAAGCTTACCTCAGTTATGTTAGCTTTCACTCCAGCTCGATCAACCCAAATTGGTGGTACTTCGTCAACACCTGGTCCTCCAGTGAACACAGGGCTAAGTTTGCGGCTGTTGAAGCAGCTCGTTTTGAATGTACGGTTACGAGGATTGTAAACACCGTCCAGATATGGATGTACATAATCGAGCTTAAACGAAAGATCATCCTGCAGGCACGCAGAAGCAGTGATAGATATGGTGTCAAGAAAACAAGCTAAGGTAGATATTAGTCAAATATGTAAGCATGCCAAAATGTACCTGAGGATTCAAGAAGTTGCTAGTGGTCACTGACCCCATGAGAGACCTGTTAAGACCCTGGATGTTTCGATGTTCGAAAGTAACAGACCCACCTGGCTGGAATGAAGCCTGATGCATATAAGCAAGAACAAAGTAAAATCAATTACAATTTTTTATTAAAACCAATCAAATCTGTACTTATTCCAGTAAGGAAGGATTCATACCAGAGTGGGAGTGCCTCCAGGTCCAGGAACTATACTCCATTCAGTACTGACTTCAGCTGACTTCTGTTCGAGCTCTTTCAGTTTGATCTCAACGATAATGCCCCCTTCGTTTTTCTCATCTTGGCGTGGATTCACTTCAATGTTAGAGAACAATCCTAGTGAGTTGATGTTCCTCAGAGCTTGTCTCCCAGCTTCAATGTTGAAAACATAGCCTTGGCGAAGCTATCAACAAAACATAGATACTATCACCAACACTAACATAACAAATGAGATCAACCATAACATGTCTCAAAATGGGAAGCTTTGTTCAACCCAAAAGGACAAGTTAACACTGAAACAACGTATTGCCTTTAAAGTTTTACACGTGAGAGTTGAGACAGATACCTGCTTCGGCAACTCCCTGCGCACGATAGGAACTTGAGTGTTACCTTCAACGACATTACCAAGCTTGTCTAGAAACTGAATAACCAACTGAGTGATGTCTCCTTCCACAACTTCACAGACAACCTCCTTAGTGTTCAAATTCCCGAAATTCACAACCTGAGCACAAGCATACCCTTCATCCTGGTACCACTTCTGAACAAGGTCCCTAATCTTCTGCAACAACCTCGCACTGACTTTCCCTTGATCCCTCAACATCTGCATCACCTCACCATACACAGGCGCAGGCAACAAACACGGCCTTGCCCTATCCATCCTCCGCTTGTAATCCTTCTCCAAGCTCCTGTAATACTCAAGCTTCTCTTTATCCGTCATGTCTGCATCCATCTCAATTGGCTTTGACTGAACCATTAGACCCACGTTGATACACCTGAACCTATCTGCGGACTGCCACGTGCTCTCAGCGAAGGAGATAGTGACTCCTAAGGTTCCGTCGGGCTTGGTCTTCCCTTCCAAGTCGACTTTCTCGAACATACCGCAGGTAGCTAGGGTTTCGAGCTCCTTCTGCAATTGAGCTTTGGTGTAGACTCCACCTGGCCGGATTGATACCATCTCGAAGAAGGAGTCCTCAGTGCCGATCGTGGATTGTCTCCTCCGATCAAAGAAGACAATGTCGGAGACCTTGTACTTCTTGAACCCACTTAGCTTGTTTAATTGAACTACGATGTTCGCCGGTAAGCCGTGAGAATCCCAATCCGGTGACTGTTCCTCATCGGCAACAGCAGGCGCTGGAGATAACAATTTTCCCAAAAATCCACCGTCATCTCCGTCTCCACCGCCGCCTCCCCCGCCGAAATTTCCATTGCCTCCTCTTCCTCCTCCTTCGCCGCTGCTTAGAAACGACGACGGAAGATTCGAGATTCGGAAAAGGAAGAAGGACGCAGCGGAGGAGGCAGAGGCTACGGCGAGAGATTTCGCTAGGTTTTTAAGGAGGAGGTCCTTTGGAGGGGCTTCTGTATCTCGGCTACTACTGCATTTTATGGATGGGACGCGAGGAGACGGCGAGGAGATACGTGGTAGGCGAGAAGAGGGGAGAGATAAGAGCTTCCGACGGGTACAGATAGAAGTAGAGCTTGTGGTGCCCGGGATAAGCTGGCCGTTGACGGAGAAGGCGGCCATGGCGTGAAAAGAGAGAGCGAGGATAAGGTTTCAGAGAGAAGATGCCGAGGTTTCGGCAAAAGCATGTACAGTGTGTTTGGATTTTGTGTCCAAGTTTCTTTCCACGTCATTTTGCTTTTGGTATTTACAGACAAACAATGTGACGTTTTTCTTAGATGGAAACAGCATGCATGTTCACCGACAAGATGCAAAACTGCGGAGAGACAAGTTTGTGGCTTTGTGCATGTGTAAAGGACCCTTGTTCGGAAACTCGCTAGGCGCTACGCTTGCAGCGTATCCGGGCCTAGCGATTTATTGAAAAAGCAGAAAAAAATCAGAGATTACTCGTAGAGGAATTTTTTTGTATTTTATATGTATAATACTTAATTTATACGTATATTATAGGCTAGTGGTTTGGTCATTAGTATGGCCTGAAATATTCTGGATTTTTAGGTGATTAGAGTGTTATTTAATTTCACCGTTTTTAGTGAACTGTATTAAATATAACTATATGTAAAGAGATACCGAGATAGTACTGTAGTCCAATGGTTTGAGTTTCTTTTTTACTCATTGGTTCACGGTTTCAAATCGAGAAAGAGGTAATATTTTTTTAATTGTAAGTGAATGCAAAATTACTATATTGCCATCATCTCCTTCCTCTCAACTCTGTCGAACGAAAACCCCAATTTTTTTCACTTTACTTTTTTTTTTAAGATTCTTAACAGTTTTCACTGATTTTATGATGTTTTAACCCGATTACCCTAGATTCTCAACGAAACATTCGATTTTGTACTTGAAAATTAAGAAAAAGTGAGTTTTATGTTGATTTTTCTTAAGAACGTTGAATCGTGATGTTAATTACACTGACTTGCTTCCTTATAACTCGTTCTACGCGGCTAAAACGCTGAAAATATACGGCTACCGCTGAGGTCTGATTCGCCGCAGCCATCTACCATGTAGTGATTATTCGGACGATTACTCGGCTCCTCGCCCGAGTTTTTGAACAAGACTAAGGAGGCATTGCACTCGTGTGTTTAGAGTTAGGAACAATAAAGGTAAACTAAATTTTTATCCGCACAATTTTTTTTCACTATATATATATATATATATATATAATTATCTCAATATACACAAATAAATTTCATATTTATAAAGATGAAAAGTTGCATTGAAAATTGAGAAAAGTGGGTGTAAAATGACTTAGACAACTTTTTTTGTTGAACTAATTTACTCTAAATAGATAAGATATGTCTAGGGACTAAAGTTAACTTATCAGCCTATTATAATTTATTTAATATTTTTTAAGAAATATATAATTGGTGTATATATTATATCATGTTTATGCTCAAAAACAAAATATATTAATTTTTTTTTCTCTCCCTTTTCTTGTCTTCTTTCACAATTTTTTTTGTCTCTTCTTTTTTTCTCAAATGTAAGTTTCAAATTTTTCTAAATTTTAATTTAAAGAAGAAAAATGAGCGATTCTAATACAAAATCATAACTGAATCGAAATTATTATATATCGTTCAAGGTTAAGGCATCTCATAGCCGGCTACATCGTGTGTTACACATTTATCTTTACCAAATAAGTGTCATATTTGTAAAACCCAATATTAGAGTAATGTAAATCCTAAACAATAAATCATGACAATCGTTAGATGGATAAAAGAAATAATATCTAGTTAACATATATATTAGATGGTCAATAATGCTTTAAATTTGAATGATATAACACATAATTTTCATTAATCACATTGTTCATATCTAATAAGTTAAGTAATATATACTTATTATCCGTAAATCAATATTGTTAGTTGGATTTTTCGATTAGTGATTCGTTATCACTATAGATCTCAACCCAATGATTATTTGAGTAAATAGTGTGATGTTAGTTGGTTCACAATTGGGTGTAGATAATGTAAATAATACATGTAACACAGTTAGGTGTAGAAACCTTTAACCGGCTAACATCCATTTTCAATTTATGTTGGAGAGCTAATATTGGGTTACATGTATAATTTTTAGTTTGAGATCTATAATTATATCCGAACAGTAATAGAAAAATCAACTAATAATAATGATATCCGGATAACTGTTATTATTTGGGTTTAGGCTTTAAGGTTTATCATTTGGGTTTAGGGTTACTTTTTAGGTTTGAAGTTTTGTTTTTAGTGTTTATCCTGTGGGTTTTGGGTTTAGAATTTACTATTAGGCTTAATATTTATCCTTTGGATTTAGGATTTAAGGTTAGAGTTTAGGGTTTATCCTCTGAGTTTTAAGTTAAGAGTTTGGGTTTACGATTTATGTTTCTTCTTTAGATTTAAAGTTTAAGGCTTAAGGTTTATAATGTGGAGGTAAGAATACGGTTAAACATAATATTAGATCTCCAACATGCAACTGAAATGTTGTTAGCTGGATAAAACTTTATAAGAACAATTAATTTTAATATTAGTTGCAATGGCAGTTAACTCATAATGCAAGAAGTTATCATAAGTCTTCTTCTGGGTTTTTTCATATATCTAAAGGATAAATCCTAAACTCAAATGATAAATTCTAAACCCAAAGGATAAACCCTAAATCCAAACTCATATGATAAACATTAAACCCAAATGATAAACACTAAACCATATACCCTATACCCAAAGATAAAATCTTCTACAAAGGATGAACATTAATCATATATCCAAAGGATATATCTTAAACATCGAATTGTAAAATATAATCTTTGAGTAATGTAAATACTAAACAATAAATCACTACAATCGTTAGATAGATAAAAGAAATAATATTCAGTTAACATATATATTGGACGGCCAATACTGCTTTAAATTTTAATGATATAACACATACGTTTCCTTAATCACATTGTATATATATCTTAAAAGTTAAGTAATATATACTTGTTATCCGGAAATCAATATTGTTAGTTGGGTTTTTCGATCACTGGTCGGTTATTACTATATATCTCAACCCAAAGATTATTTGAGTAGATAATGTGATGTTAGTTGGTTCATTTAAAGCAAATAATACATGTAACATAGTTGGGTTTGGATACCTTTAACAGGCTAACATCCATTTTAATTATATGTTGGAGAGCTAATATTGTGTTACATGTATAATATTTGGTTTGAAATCTATAATTATACCCAACCACTCATAGAAAAATCAACTAACAATAATGATTTCTGGATGACACGTATTATTTGGGTTTAGACTTTAAGGTTTATCATTTAGGTTCAGAGTTATCCTTTAGGTTTGAAGTTTCTTTTTTAGCATTTATCCCATGGGTTTGGGTTAGATTTTACCATTGGACTTAATATTTATCCTTTTGGTTTAGGATTTAAGGTTAGAGTTTATCCTATAAGTTAAGAGTTAAAAATTTGGGTTTACAATTTATTTCTTCTTTGGATTTAACGTTTAAGGCTTAAGGTTTATAGTGCAGAGGTAAGAACTTGATTAAAAAAATATTAGCTCTCAGACATTCAATTGAAATTTTTTTAGCTGGATAAAATTTTGTAAGAACAACTAATCTTAATATTAGTTATGAATGACAGTTAATTCATAATGAAACAAGTTATCTTATGTCTTCTTCTCGGTTTTTTCATATATACAAAGGATAAATATTAAATCCAAATGATAAACCCTAAACCCAAATGATAAAACATTAAACTCAAAGGATAAACTCCAAATCCAAACCCATATGATAAACATTAAACTCAAAGAATAAACACTAAACCCCAAACTCAAAGATAAAATACATTCCATAGGGTGAACCTTAACCATATATCCAGAGGATAATTCTTAAACATCAAATCGTAAAACCTAATCCTGGAGTAATCACTACAAGAAAAAAGGCTTTTCTTAGCGGACGGAAAACTTTATCTAACGATACGATAGCGGTCTATGAAGCGTTGTATCATCGTCCGTCATAGTAGGTCAAGCACATTAAATAGTGGTTTTTCGTGCTGCTATCTTATTGTCGTATATCATAGCGTTTTTTGTATGCAATTAAACATTTTTTAATAGCGTCTCTTTTTGTTATTATTTATATTAAAATTATTTATTTTATAATTATATTTTTAGTTAATTATTTAAAAATAAAACATAATTAAAATCAATTCATATATTTAAAATTGCTTTATTATTTAAATTGATTTATAATTAAATTGGATAACAAAAATATAAAAAGAACTCTAATTAAATAATAAACCAACTAAACCAAAAGCTAAACCAAGCTTTAACCTAATTACTAACTAAACGTCGCCGCACCACCACCTTCGTTGTATTCTTCATCTTCCATTCCTCACCCGTCGCACCACCACCTCCGTCGCCGTGTTCTTCCATGGCCTTCGTCGTCGCATCAAGCCATGCCCTTCGTTGTCTTCTTCATCTTCCATTCCTCACCCATCGCGCGACCATCTCTGCTCGCGACCACCTTAACCAACAAAAAAAATTCAGATTCAACATAGAGAGAGAGAGAGAGAGAGAAGAGAAGAGAGTACCGCGAGTGTTGGAGTCGTCGACCACCTCAGCCGCGTCTCGCGGTGGAATGATATTTGTCAGTATCGTGAGAAACATCGATGCTTAACCTCTGCTTCTGGATCTAGTATTCTTGATAAGAGAGAAGAAGATGGAGAAAAGAGAGATCGACAAATGGAGAGGAGATGAGTCATGAAGCAGAGATCTCGCGAGGATAGAGAGAAATGGAGCAGAGATTGGCAAAGAGAATGAGGGGGCTAGTAGTGAATAAAGCATAAGGAGGAAGAGATGAGGAGATGAAGTTGTGTAAGAGAATCTGTCGAAAGATATGAGATCTGTTTGCTCAAGAAAATCCAGAACTGAATAAAAGATTAATTTTGGTCCATTGGATGAGGATCCCGTCATCTGACAGTGAAAAGCTTAATCCTTGTGCTTATGAACTAACCAATAGGATTTTTTCTTTTAGTTGTTTTACTTTATTTTCTCTTTGGACTGTAAAGTTTATTTGGGTAGTATTTTGGTTCTATATCTACGTTGTTGTACATCAACATATTTTTTTTGCTTCTAATCTTTCTTTAATTTTAATGTTTATTATAAGTTTGATTAAAATTCTAGGTTTAATTCAATTAAAGTGGATATGTACATAGTTCTAAAAACTTGAAATTTTTTAGATTTAAATTTAGATCTTAACCCTAAACATACCCTAAACTCCAAAATTCAAGATTTGCAAAATACAATATATATATATATAAGTTAAGTCTAGAATGTGGGTAAAAATTGTAGTGTATTAAATTTTAGAAAAGTTTTGATTTGAATTTAGATTTAAAGTTTGGAGTTTAGAATAAAGTTTTGAGTATAGGGTTTGAGGGTTAAGGGTTTGGAGTATTGATTTAAGATTTGAGATTAACTTTTGAAAATATTAATTTTGTAGTTTATATTTAAGATATGAAGTTAAATTTAAGATTTAATGTTAAAATTTTAGAATTTAAAGTTTTTGTTTAGAGTTTAGGGGTTGTGTTAAAAGTTTAGGGTTTAGGTTTAGTGTTAAGGTTTTTGGAGGCAAATAAAATAGAGTGAGTGGGAAAGTGAAACAAGGGTGAAAGGGAAAATCAATTATTTTCTGCTTTAATTATGCATAGCGTTTCAAAACTGAAAGTGCTATGTATACTAAGTTTAGAAAAAACGTTTACGGAACTAAAATCGGACCAACTAAAGATAGCGTTTGCATTTTCACAAATGCTATCTAAAAGTAAAAGGTATGTAAACCATAGCACAATCGAAAAAACGTTATACTGTTTTGCTATTAAAACCCAAATTTCTTGTAGTGAATGTAAATTCTAAACAGTAAATTACGACAATTGCTAGAGGGATAAAAGAAATAACATCCAGTTAACATATATATTGGACATATGTTTCATTAATCACATTGTTCATATCTAATAAGTTAAGTAATGTATACTTGTTATCTGGAAATCAATATTGTTAGTGGGTTTTTCCGATCAGTGATCGGTTATCACTATAGATCTCAATCCAAAGATTGTTTGAGTAGATAATGTGATGTTTGTTGGTTCACTCAAAGCGAATAATACATGTAACGCAGTTGGGTTTAGAAATCTTTAACCTGCTAACATGCATTTTCAATTATATGTTGGGAAATTAATATTGTGTTACATGTATAATCTTTGATTTAGTGTCTATAGTTATAGCAGTCCACTGATAGAAAAACCAACTAACAATAATGATATCCGAATAACTAGTATTATTTGGGTTTAGGCTTTAGAGTTTAACATTTGGGTTTAGGATTATCTTTTAGGTTTGAGGTTTAGATTTTAATGTTTATCCTATGGGTTTGGATTTACCATTGGGTTTAATATCTATCCTTTGGGTTTAAGATTTTAGGTTAGAGTTTAGGGTAATCTCTTAGGTTTAGAGTTATGAGTTTGGGTTTAGGATTTAATTTTATTCATTAGATTTAATGTTTAGAGCTTAAGGTTTATAGTGTGAAAATAAAAATACAGTTAAACATAATATTAGCTCTCTAAAATATGCAACTGAAATGGTTGTTAGCTGAATAAGACTTTATACGAACGACTAATTTTTATATTAGTTGTAAATGGCGGTTAATTCATAATGCAACAATTTATCCTAAGTTTTCTTCTGCGATTTTCCATATATACAAAAGCTAAACTCTAAACTCTAAACTCAATGGATAAAACATAAACCCAAACCCATATAATAAACATTAAGCCCAAAAGATAAACACTAAACCCTAAACCTAAAGATAAATTATACTCCAAAGGATATATACAAAACCCCAAACCCAAAGATAAACACTAAACCCAAACCCATATGATAAACATTAAACCCGAAGGATATATACTAAAGCATAAACTCAAAGATAAAAAATTCTCCAAAGGGTGAACCTCAACCCTATATCAAACGATAAACCTTAAATATTGAATTATAAAACTTAATCCTAGAGTAATGTAAATCCTAAACAATAAATCACGACATCTCTTAGAGGGATAATAGAAATAATATCTAGTTAACATATCTATTGGACGGTCAATACTTCTTTAAATTTGAATGATATAACACATACATTTCATTAATCAGATTTTTATATCCAATATGGTAAGTAACATATACTTGTTATCCAGAAATCAATATTGTTAGTTGTTTTTTCGATTAGTGATCGGTTATCACTATATCTAATTCAAAGCATAATTTGTAAGATCAACAATATATAGTAGATGTACTTCACCTTCTGCAAATGAAAACAAAACTGTTAGCAAGTTAAAACTACTCAAAATAAAAGCATGAACAATAAAGTCAAAACATATATTACAATGGATACTTAACTATTAATAACTTACGTTAGCTGGCTAATTATCATATTATCATAACATTTTTATTTGATATATCATATTACCGTTTTAAACTTTGGTTCATATATCATATATGTGTTTTAAACATTGAGTTGTGTAGATTAAACATGTAGATAAAAAAGAATGAGATGAAATATTAGGTATACAAATGAATATGGAGAGAGAGAACAAAAGAGTAATGATTAATTTTGGGCATTATATGTTATTTATGTAGATACATTGTATCTAATATGTTAAGTTGAATTTATTTATTTATTTTATTTAAATTAATTTGACAAGTTTTGATATGTTTTAGTTCTAATAGTAAGGGTATTTTGGTCTTAAATTTTTCCAACAATTCTACTTTCCATGATTACAAATATTCAATTTACTCTTGTATATGAAGTGCAAATTCTCTATATTTAAATTTGATTTGTATAACAAAAATATTAAATATATCTTTTAAATTTGGTGTTATATATTATGTAATTGTATAACATTATTGTTTATGTGTATTATTTGATAATATCATTATATAATATTTTATATTTCATACAAAAAAATCATTAGTATTAGCTTTTTTGAAAGATAGTACTATTAGCATTTTTATAATAAAAATCAATGCTCATACCTTACATTAACCGCTTTATGTATTTCTCTTTGCAATTAAGAAAATAATAAAATATATTAAATTATATTTTGTTACGATTATTTACATAATTTGTTTTAAAAAAAATACTCTTAAAACAACACAAAAGTTATATAAGACCCTTTAACAAAAAAGGAAAAAGGGATAACGACACTTATTATAGAATTATAAATGATTGATTCTGGTTCTCTGATCCTTTGGTGTTGCTTGAATATTCTTTGCTTTATTTTCAGAAGGTGTTGTGTAAGGATATTTGTTCACAACAAAAGAAAATTGCCTTGTGGTTTACCTGAGGGATCTAGCGACTAAAAGGAAAGACATATTTTGTTTTCAAGTTCTGTTCAAACAAATAACTGTAAGTACTGAATAAGTTGGTTTTTGTTTGAATTGCCAATCCTACGTTATGATTAGTTCATAAGAAGAAAAGAAAAAGGCAGATATCTTACCTATTGTATAATCAAAGACATGGCTTCTTCTCTTGGAAGCCCACAGAGTCGTACCATATTATATTCAGATTTATTATGAGCTTCCAACTTAAAATCAATTGGTGATTAGTGGATTAGCCCTAACCCTTAATATATTAGTTAATGTCCCATTGAATTCCCGATGTGGGATACTTTATCTCTAATAGATGTTAAACTGTGTAGAGCATAAAGCAAATCATAAAATCTAATTTGAGAAAAGAAGAGCCTGGAGATAAACACTCACATCCCTTAACTTCAAGTGATTTAGATGATTATACAATGTAAATTATTCAAATACTATTATCTCCCCTCGTGACTTCCCTCTTAAGCTTCCCGCCAATTGAGAATATAGGTGTTGCACTCTTGCTGCTTTCCTCCCAGTTTTGGGGACCTAGCAACTACTTTGTCACATATACTGCATAACAGAAAAATCATACAAAAAATGTGTCAATCATAACTGTTGTACCAATACACTACACTTGTTAAAGAGCCATAACTCAAACAGCTGTAGACAACGGTATCAAATCTGCAGAGCAATAAGCTTGAACTAATGTTTAGTTTTCTCTTTTTTTGGTCAACCATGTTTACTTTTCTCTTATATTTTCTCACATTATAAATAACTAAAGGTCATCTTTTGGGTTGTAGCAGTTTAGTAAACTAAGTCAGTATGCATATCCAGAAATTACAATGGAAAATGGATTCTATGATTGTTCAAAACAGCAGAGTAAAAATTGACATGGTTAGTAAGTCACTTCCGTTGAAGCAGCTCGAGGTCTAGATGAAGCCAAAACTTTAATGAAGACACCTAACTGATTTCTTTGGAAAACTCTAGGTAAACAGTTTTCTGGGACTCAACAACTACCTTTCCACATTCCTCTTCTATGTAAATCTGTTGCTCATCATAAAAAGTTCATATTTGTGAAGTGATTGAGGTAAAGTAAGAAACCTTACAAAACTCAGCAGCTTGGAGCTCAGAGCAACCCCAAAGGTTTTCTAAGATGAAATGTAATCATGATCTATATACATATCAAGTGAAATCTATAAGATATACCATGTAAGCTTATATCCCTAAGCCTCATAAACTTTATTTTGTGCCTCTACTTAAATCATTTCCATCTCCTAAAAGCTTGTAACTTCAGCCATAAAACACACTATTCACTTCGATTCAACATATGCTACAAATTAGATGATCACCTCGATTGTTGTAAAACGCCAACATTTGTTACCATCCAGAAAAACTGAGTTTGCCGGTGGTAGAAAAGAAACGAGTCAGACATTTAATGGCTGGAAAGATCATGAGGAGAAATGTTCCAACTAGCCGGATTATTCGATAATTTATCTTAAGATGATTCATCTATAACTTCTTCATTGCCCTCTTGGTCTAGCAAATATATTTTAAGATGATTCAGCTATATGTAGCTATAATTATGTTCCTAGTTGTAGAAGTACTCTACAAATTTTCTCATCATAGGTTTTCAATCAAATCACAACTGTAAATAACATCAAGCTTTAAGAAACAAAACAGACAAATAGTGAAACAGGGGATAACTAAGGAAGTGAAGATGTTTAGGGCTGATCAGGGACTTCTTTCCATATGATTAATTACATGATGAATCAGAAAGTAGAAAGATTATTATTAATCAAGGATCACTTAAACACATATAACTATAATTTAAGACATGTGATGTAAGAATTGTGCATATTAGAAGGTGGACAACCCCCATAAACACTGGATATGCAATTCATATGTCTTCTTTCTTTTCCCTCTGATCATCTCTTCTCTTCCTCTTAATATCCTTCTCTTTTTCTTTCTTCTTCTCCTCTTCCTCAACCCTCTTCTTTGCTTCTTCTTTCTCCTCCTTCAACGCTACGATCAATCGCTTCAGACAAGTCTCTTTAGCTTCATGTTCTGTTTTCATCAACAGATTCTCTCCAACATTGGCTGGAGTCATCTTGATTTTTTCTACCTCAAGCAACCTCTTAATCTATTGAAACAACTCACCTTCTTCCTCAGCATACAAATAGTTCATTGCCAACACTTTAAACGCTTCAAACCCACAATACGACATTTCTATATGCTTATCCATTCTTCCTTTACGAATCAAAGCCGGATCTAATTTATCTATGAAATTAGTAGTGAACACAATGATCCTCTCACCACCACAAGCTGACCATAACCCATCTATGAAATTCAATAACCCTGATAATGTCACTTTGCTTCCTGTATTCTCACCTTTTTCTTTCTTCATTTGCTTCTCAATTGGGCTAATCTCATCTTCGTCATCTTCCTCCTCCTACTTCTTTTGCTTTCTCTGACCAGTTAGATCAAGAGAGCAATCAATATCTTCGATAACAATTATTGACTTCCCTGAAGTCTCAATCAATAGCCTCCTAAGCTCTGTGTTATCCTTAACCGTTGTCAATTCAAGATCATAGACATCATAATCCAAGAAATTGGCCATTGCAGCTACCATAGTTGATTTTCCAGTTCCCGGTGGACCGTGCAAGAGATACCCTCTTTTCCAAGCTTTCCCAATTCTCTTGTAGTAATCTTGGCTATTACTAAACTTCGTAAGATCGTTCTTGATCTCTTCTTTCTTCTCATTTTCCATAGCAAGAGTATCAAAAGTTCCGGGATGCTCGAAAGTGACATGGCTCCATTTCGTCTGATTATAGCCAGACCAGTTCTGGCTTGGATTGTTCAAATAAAGCTTACTCTCTCTGTTCTTTACCTCCATCTTCTTCCCTTCTTTTCTAATATGATCAAGATACCTGTTTGTAATTATTTGCCTGTCACGTACATGGAACTTGAGGATGTAGAATCTCGATTCCTCGGTTTTAGGGAAATAGGAAAAAGACCGGCTATCGGTATGGTGCTTCTTTGATTGCCACCAAACCTTGACTCCTTTAAACTCATCAGTGATCTCTTCATGGTCGTCCATGCTAAGGACAATAGATTTACTTCCTTTGCTTGTGTTGGCCCTTAGTTTCTTTGTTCGAGAAGAAGAGTCTTTACTGAGATAGTTCTGGATCGTTGCATAATCATCGTTGAAAGTTCAGAGACACCCAAATTATAACTCACACACAAGAGATTTCAAGAACACTTTCTTGTATATTAGAAACCTTTTAAACAATCTCCTAGATCTGTTTAATCTGATTTAAGCTCAGTCACACACGACTAGCGACAGACCAGTTTCTAATCTAAATCACAAAGACCCAAGCTAAACACCTGTTACTTGATCTCTGTAGCCGACAAGAACAAACCTCTTGTTCTAGCTTTTTCTCACTTAACGCTTAACCTAAAACTCTCTTAGATTATCTCATTAAGTAGACACGAAAAAGACAATATTCTATTTCCTAAAATCTTGCAAACTAGAAGATCTTCTTTGCTTCACGTCCAAGCAATATCTTCTATTTCCATAAGTTTGTGACACGTCATCACTCGTAACAAACTCGTCATACTGTGTTACACAATCACCGCACTGTGTAACACACTCTTAGCTCAGCTCGAACACGCTCACAATCTTGAGCTTACATTCTCCCCCCTTTTTATCTGAATGTGACACTCTACTCAACTTAGAACCAGCTGTCCTAACATCAACTAGATATCGTTGTCGCCAATAGCACAGGATCAGAGCCTGTCGTACGCACAGAACAAAGTCTTGCTAATGTAGTGCTGTTCTTAGTGAGTCAATACAAGCTCTTCTAGCCACCATCTCATGATCGCAGCTCCCCCTGCATTATTGAATCACAGTCTCTCATTCTCCCCCTGTATTGAACAAATTTGAAATTCAAGAAACCAGAAACACAACATATTGATAAGCTTAAGAGTGTCAGATTACACAGCCATATTAATTCAAAAGAACATATGAAGCAACATCCAAGCAACATCGCAACATCGTAAACACTACAGACTTTCATTCACTCAGAAACTCTCACTACAGAGTTCCATTCGCTCAGAAACTCTCACTCTGATCACTGTCCTGCTCCATTACAACCTCCTCATCCCATGAAGGCTGTTGTGTGTACTGCGGGTATTCTCCCCCTGAGTAGATGCACATTAAGATAAAACAAGATTAGAGACTCATAAAATTCAAGGAATGACAACAAGTATGACACCCTTACTCCTCAAGCGAATCCGAATGTTTTTCAGATCAGCTATGGTTCGCTCAATGTCAGCCAAAAGATCCACAGACCGAGCATCAGCACCCTGTCCTCGACCTGCCTTGATGTCTTTGACAACGAGCTTCGGATATCCTGTGTACTCATCATCTTCTTCAAAAGACAACACAGTTCGTTGATAGTCAATGACTTGCTGAATCAGCGTAGGGAAGATGATCCTCCGAGACTTATCAGTGTTAACGTTAGCTGAAAAACTGATGATCTGATCATAAACGGACTGACCAAAATCAAAACTCCTGTGATGATGAAGCATGTAGAGGAACTTGAGTCGCTCCTGATTCATTGAAGTGTAGTTAGTCGTAGGTATCCAGTTGGAGCACACGAGCTTGTAGAGCACCTGATTTGTCCGAGATAGGTATTTGGAGCTCATGTCTTCCCAACGTTGCACTCGATTATCGGTCAGAAACGAGCACACAACATCGATGTCAGCAGTCATGTAGTCAGGATCCTCTTCAAATCCCGGAATCAGATACAGAGCATTGATCAGTGTAGGTGAGAAATCTACCATAGATCCACGAAGAAATACAGCAACGCCATCCTCTCTATTCTCAGCAGCCCCAGATTCGCAATGAACTCTTTCACGACATTTGGGTGAAACAAATCACAGTCAATTAGAGTATAGATCAGTCCGGACCTAACTACCACTCTTTTCACATCAGACAAGTTCTCATCATTCACATCTAACCTTTGTTGAATCACGAAGCCCCGGGGAGCCAACTTTTCATACCTTTCAGCTGCATTGCTTGTGACAAACCGACTCGAGACCGGTGTGATGTGCGAGCGAAGCAAATCGGGATTCTCCTGATTTCGTGCCTGGAAAGAGGCACGACTTGCTTGATAGCGTGGTTCCTTGGGTTGGAAAGCTTCAACCTCGTCATCAGAGGAAGAGGTAACTGCAGCAGGTGGTGACGATGGTGACGGTGTTGTTTCTCGGCGCTGCTTGCGGACTCGTTTTCGGGAAGATTCAGAGGGCCCAGCGGTGGAGGAAACCGGCGCAGATGTAACTTTCTCAGACTTTGGAGAGAAGAAGAGATGTGGCGGAAGCTGTTTTTGGGGGTGACACACGGAAAAGCCTAATTCCACTCAATTTAAAGCATTAGTCCCAAATCAAGTTCCATTTATTGAATTAAATAATCATAAATAAAACCCTGTGTGTAAAGCAATAAAAACTGATGCGTTATACACACATGTAACCAGGAGCACAGACTTCACTTACAGTCGTATAAGAGCAGAGGAGTCATGTGAATTGTGATATGAGTCAGTCCCGTAACATAACCAGCATATACACATAGGCATCTATGAACATGATGCCTGCATCTCGGGGGTAAAGTCACTGAAGAACGATTTAGCCACACATCTAGCTACCAAAACTTTTATAAATGAAATCAATGAGTCAACCCAAGTCTGTAGCTATTTCTCAGCAGAGTAGCTGTCACAAACGAGATTCTGCTGTGTTCATTCAGTTAACCCCAGCTCTGTTTTTCACACTCTTCTGTACAGTCTGGAAACACATGTTAGGTATCTTGTGCGTCTGCCTCTCCATCTTCACAAACAACCACGTTTCATCAGTTCACAAGCAATGAATACACAACTTCATTGTTAGGAAAGAGATGGAATCCAGAGACAGAGTGGAGTGACACCCTGCTCCGAAACATTTATCCCATGAGATTGGTAACATGCCTGCCTAGTCAAGACAGTGATCGAGATTAGAGGCAAAGTGGGGTAACACCCAGCTCCATCACGAGTATCTATCATTCCAGGCCTTGTTCACGATTGATTTCTTTGTTGAGTAACACACCTCTTTCATGAGACTGCACACGAGTCTTATTTCTTGACCTTTTTGTGTGACACACGTTTATCCTTATGTAACACTCACCCTCTTATGTGTTTCCTCATTCAATCCAGACAGTGATCAATACCTCAAACGTGAAATGGGGTAACATCTCAGTTCAAGGTGAGTGCCCTTCACCAGTGAATCAGAAAAGAGAGTTAAACAGAGTCTGATAAACGAACTTACACAGCGGAACTTGTTGACTCAAGGTGTTAGTGGGGGAGTAGCATCGACGTACGGAGTCAATCAAGAACTTACAGTGACTCTTCCCCCTTCTTCAGGTCTTAATCAGAGTTCCATGATTTCCAACGCCTTTCTAAGACCAAGAAAGGTGTTGTAATCCAATGGTTTGGTAAAGAGATCAGCAAGTTGTTTCTCTGTTGGTACATGCTCTAAAATCACAATCCTCATTTCCACCAACTCTCTCACAAAGTGATGTCTTATATCCACGTGTTTAGTACGTGAATGCTGAACTGGATTTTTAGAGAGATTTATAGCACTCATGTTATCACAATGAACAAGCATGGAAGAAGAGATGATACCGTAGTCAACAAGCATTTGTCGCATCCAAAGGAGTTGAGTGCAACAGCTACCTAGTGTAATGTATTCAGCTTCTGCTGTGGATAGAGAAACACAGTTTTGTTTCTTGCTATGCCATGAGACCACGTTGTTTCCCAAGAAAAAGCAACCACCCGATGTGCTGTGTCTGTCATCTAAGCAATCTGCCCAATCATCATCACAAAAACCTGCAAGATTCACATTAGTCTCAAATGTATAATGAAGACCAAAGTCAAGGGTGCCTTTCACGTATTTGATAATACGCTTTACTGCATTCATGTGAGACTCTTTTGGTTTAGCTTGATAGCGAGCACAAATCCCCACACTGAGGCACAGGTCAGGACGACTTGCCGTGAGGTAAAGAAGACTTCCAATCATGGCTCAGTAGAGTTTCTCATCAACTGATTTCCCATCGCTATCTCTGGAAAGTTTGGTTGTTGTGCTCATAGGCGTTTTTGCAGTCTTACTTGTCTGCATTCCAAATCGCTTGATGAGATTTTTGGCATAGGTACTCTGTGACACTGTGATTCCATCGGTTAGTTGTTTGATCTGAAGTCCAAGGAAATAGCTCAGTTCACCAACCATACTCATTTCAAATTCCTTTGTCATAGTCTTCACGAAGTCATTAACCATTTGCTTAGACGTTCCTCCGAAAATGATATCATCCACGTAAACTTGAATGATCAGCATGTCATCTCCATTTTCTCCGTTGAACAGTGTCTTGTCCACACCACCTCTTTGAAAACCAGCTTGTAACAGGAACTCCGTCAGACGGTCATACCAAGCTCGTGGAGCTTGTTTCAACCCATAGAGAGCTTTCTTGAGTTTGTAAACGTGATCCGGAAAATGTGGATCCTCAAACCCTTTTGGTTGTGTTACGTAGACTTCTTCTTGTAATACACCGTTTAGGAAGGCACTCTTGACATCCATCTGATAGAGTTTGATTCTCAGATTGCACGCCATTCCAAATAGTAGTCGTATTGATTCAAGTCGTGCAACTGGAGCAAAGGTTTCATCAAAGTCTACTCCTTCGATCTGAGAGTATCCCTGTCCAACTAACCGCGATTTGTTTCGAATGATATTCCCTTCCTCATCAGTCTTGTTCTTGTGAATCCACTTGGTTCCAATGATGTTTACATTCTTTGGTCTTGGTACCAGTTCCCACACTTGAAGTCGTTCAAACTGTTCAAGTTCCAGGTGCATCGATTCGGTCCAGAATTCATCATCCAATGCCTCCTGAATGTTCTTAGGCTCAAAAAGTGACACAAAGCATTCCACTTCATTCATCTTCACCATGAAACACGCCAACTTTAACATCTCTTTGAAGTCGATTTGTTTCTTTCTTTTAACTCTTTCATCAAACAGTCCCCCAATCACATCTGAAGAGGAGTGGTTTTTGTGTACTTTTCCTTGATTGAGATCGACCTTGGTCATCTCAGGTTCATCGTCTTCTTCAGACTCCTCTTTCACTTCATTCTCAGCTTCATTCTCAGCTTGTCTTGAGGAACTTGGCGTGACACCGTCTATTCTCTGTGTTACACGAGCCTCATAGAATCCAATGCTATCGTCAAAGACTACGTTAACATTGTCGCCTACAAACTTTGTACGCTGATTAAACACACGGTAGGTTGAACTGTTCACGGAGTATCCCAGAAACATCCCTACGTCACTTCTTGCTTCAAATTTTCCCAGATGTTCTTTGTCATTCAGAATGTAGCACAAGCATCCAAACACATGCATGTGACTCAGGTTCGGTGTTTTACCTTTGAGAATTTCATAGGGAGTAGTCTTCGTCTTTGGCTTGACATAGACCCGATTTATCACATAGCACGCAGTGTTGATTGCTTCCGCCCAGAACCCAGATGGAACACTGTTTCCACACAGCATTGCTCTAGCCATTTCTTGCAATGTTCTATTCTTTCTTTCCACAACCCCATTTTGTTGAGGAGTTCTTGGAGCGGCATACTGATGACGGATACCTTGACTGTGACAGAACTTGTCAAACTGCTCATTCAGAAACTCACCGCCATGATCGCTCTTGATCTGAATGATTCCTCCTTTATCCTGTTTGAGCTGAAGAGCAAGGATTCTGAAACTCTCAAGGGCATCAGACTTGTTGCGTAAGAAGTCCACCCATGTATACCTGGAAAAAACATCGACTAATACAAAAATATATCGCTTACCCGCAATGCTTTCAGGAGTTATAGGACCCATGAGATCCATATGAACCAGTTCCAATATCCGTGTTGATCTGATCTCTGAAATTTGTTTATGTTGTACCTTGACTTGCTTTCCTTGACAGCATGCTCCACATACTGTCTCTGTTTGTTTCTCCAAATCAGGGACACCTCTTACTACTGCAGCATTTACGAGTCTGAAGAGTCCATTTGTGTTCATGTGACCCAGTTTCTTGTGCCAGAGATCAAGTTTGGATTCAGCAGCTGCAAAACACACGTTGGAAGGTCTCCAAAGATAGCAGTTGTTTCCGGAACGAATACCCCTTAGCACAACATTGTTTCTTGCGTCAACGGCACGACATTCCTTGCTGTTGAAGATAACCTCTAATCCCTCATCACAAAGTTGACTCACACTGATCAGATTTGCCTTAAGACCCTCAACAAAGTAAACATTTGAGAGTTTAGGCACATCAGGTCTGGAGGTTATTCCAATTGCACGGATTTTGCCTTGTCCACCATCTCCAAAAGTAACTTTTCCACCTCTGATGAGTTCGAGTTTCTCAAGGTAGTCTTCATTTCCAGTCATATGCTTTGAGCAACCACTATCAAAATACCATGGAAGTTGCGATTGTGATGCTTCTTCAGCAGAGGTATAAGCAACATTACTCACGATCTCTGTGTCTACTTGCACTCGCACCAGGTTGCAAACTAGATCATGTTCTGCTTCCGTGTGTGACTTAACAGAACTGGTGTTTATCTTAGAATGAGTATTCTCTTTGAAGTTCGGATACAGATCACGTTTGGCTATCCATACACAACCGTAAGCAGTTGGTTCGGTGAAGCACAGGTTCAACCTCCATGCTCTCTCATACTGATGTCTTCGAAAGTAACAGAATCTGGCGTTGTGTCCTCGCTTCCCACAGAAATGACATCTGTTTCCAAGTCTTCTTGGTTTAGGAAAGACATTCTTGTTTCTTTCAACAGGGACTCCTTTCTCTTCAGGTTTCTTTTCTTCATTAGGAGATTCTTACACAAACTTCGTTTCAGTATCCTTTGAGGTAGATCCTTTATATCCCAAACCGGTGTTGAGACTCGGGCACTGTCCCAATGTAAGTATGTGATCAAGAGTTGCAGTACCAGATGAGAGCATGCGGACCTTCTTGTGATTTTCAGTTAGTTGACTTTCAAGTAGCCTGCTTCGATCAGTCTCTGCGGCTAAGAGATCACTCAATCTTTGTACGTGTGCTTCAGCTTCTTTACGAACTCGTTCATGTTCTGTCATTGCTCTCTTTAGTGCAAGAACTTCTTGATCTGACTCTCGGTCAATTGAGTAAGTTTTTGTCTTAGTGGTAGGTTGGTCAAGTTCCAGTATGTTGATCTGAGCTTTCATCATTGCTTTCTCCTTCAGAAGCTCGAGGTTCTCATGACTGAGATCAGAGAATTTGTCAAACAGAGTCTTGTACTCAGTTTCAAGATTTGTTCAAGATCATCATCCCCATCGCTGTCAGCATCAATTACCATTCCACTTTCTCGACCAACTAGAGCCATGAAGTTCAGGTGCAGCTCACTTTCTTCATTCTCGCTTTCAGATTCAGTGTCACTGAAACAGATGAGAGACTTCTCTTTCTTGAGAATGCTAGGACACTCACTGCGTGTATGCCCAATTCCTTTACACTCAATACATTTTTGCTCTTCTCTCTTAGCAAGGGGACACTCGCTCCTGAAGTGCCCGTAACCTTCACACTCATGACACTTCTTTGTGTTCTTGCTAGAATCATGCTTTGAGTGCTGAGAGCTACTCCTTTCATAATCATCCTTTTGGTAGCGTCCATTGAATCTACCACCACCTTTCTCCATACGCTTGACAAACTTGTTGAAGTTTCGTGCCATTAGACTCAGGTTTTCTTCAATCTTAGTAACTCGACCATCATCCTTAGACTCGGCTGTGAAAGCAATGCTCTTCTGATTAATAGATTGTCGGTCGTTTTTCTAAAGATCATGCACTTTCAAAATGCCAGAGAGTTGATCAAACTTCATCTCATCTGTGTCTACAGCCAGTTTAAGTACAGCTTTATAAGCTTCAAACCGTGGAGGTAAACACCTTAGCAGTTTCTTTACCAGATCCTTTTCTTCATACTTCTTTCCAAGGACAGACGCTTCACTTGCCAGTTCACTGATCTTGCATATGAATCCATCAATTGGCTCATCGTCACTCATTCTCAGGTTTTCAAACTTAGAGGCTAGATGATCAAGACGTGTCCTTCTCACACTGGTATTCCCTTCAAAGTGATTTATGAGCGTATCCCACGCTTGCTTGGCAGATTTGCATCCTTGTATGATCTTGAACTGCTCAACATCTACTGATGAGAATATGACAGTTAGAGCTTTTGAGTTGAATTTAGACGCCTTCTTCTCACCATCAGTCCACTGGTCTTTAGGTTTTGGACCAACAGACTTATCTTCCAAGACAACAGTAGGAGCACTCCAACCATCTTCTACAGATGTCCAGGCATCTTCATCAACCCCTCTGATGATGTGTTGCATCCTTACTTTCCAGTGACCAAAGTTGGTACTGTCCAGCATGATAGTCTTATGAATGTGTAAAAGTTCCTTCATGGTGTCCATGAAATCCGCAGGATCTCAACCTGTAAGTAGTACTTGATACCACAGAGGTTTCCTGCTCGATACCAAATGAAAGTTCAGAGACACCCAAATTATAACTCACACACAAGAGATTTCAAGAACACTTTCTTGTATATTAGAAACCTTTTAAACAATCTCCTAGATCTGTTTAATCTGATTTATGCTCAGTCACACACGACTAGCGACAAACCAGTTTCTAATCTAAATCACAAAGACCCAAGCTAAACACCTGTTACTTGATCTCTGTAGCCGACAAGAACAAACCTCTTGTTCTAGCTTTTTCTCACTTAACGCTTAACCTAAAACTCTCTTAGATTATCTCATTAAGTAGACACGAAAAAGACAATATTCTATTTCCTAAAATCTTGCAAACTAGAAGATCTTATTTGCTTCACGTCCAAGCAATATCTTCTATTTCCATAAGTTTGTGACACGTCATCACTCGTAACAAACTCGTCATACTGTGTTACACGATCACCACACTGTGTAACACACTCTTAGCTCAGCTCGAACACGCTCACAATCTTGAGCTTACAATCGTTTTGCTCGAACCGTTCGCCGCTATATTCAAAGAACTTAATCTGTATGTACGGGTAGAAAAGATTGATGAACCTTTGCACTAAGGGCTCGAAATTTTTGCGGAGTTGATAAGGGAAAAATCTTTCGAAGATCGTGTATATGAACACGAGGCTTGCGACAGCAGAGCCTATGTTAGTCCATACTTCACCCATTATTGCCATTTTTTGCAGCTCTGTTTCAGAAAAAATGATTTTGATTTAGGTTTCTTGGGAAGCAAGAAAGGGTTCAAAGCTGGATCTGGCGTGAACCTCTATATCAGAGAGGAAATGGTGAGCTTAATGAAAAACTTAATTGAATTTGATTCACCACAACTCTTGACTTTTATGTATATAGAAAGAGATGAGGTTTTTAGATATGTATGTACCACACAATTCTGATAAAATATAATTAAGAAACTACCATGAAATTGTCAAAATGTCTATTTCCCGTCCATTACATATGTGATGACCTGTTGGATGACCATTTGAGAACACTTGGTAGATGATAAAAATAGTTTTTAAAATAGAAACTTATCAACTAAGAAAACAGAAGAAACGATAAAATAAAATCTTAGACACGAAGACTACCATCACACATGTAAGATTAATTAGAAAACTGTTGTATAACAAAAGCCAGGTAATTGTATATTATATTATTCTTTTATGTATTTGGTATATTAGGAAGAAGAAGGAAACGGAGAGAGATGCAAACTGATTGATTTATTTTTCAGCATAAACACATTCTTTTTATAGTACAAAATATAATGCTTAGTCACCTCTTCTTTACGGAAATAAAGACACATGCTTATGATAAGATGATGTTAAAGTGAGACATGTGTCTTTTGGATAATCATCTATATTATAACACTCCTCCTTATTATCTATCTTGTATTACGTAGTGTCTCGTTAAAAATCTAGTCATGGAAAAACTCATTGGTACAAAAACCATGACAAAGAAAAAAGAATACACTGCCGTAATCTCCCCCTGAGAATAGTAGATATCGATTCTTGTCACAGGTCACGCAAATGCCGCATTCTGATACCATAGACGTGTTTTCGGAATGTTGTAGTCAAAAGAGATTTTGTAAACAAATCAGTTGGATTGTCGCATGACCGTACATACTCAATGTCCACCTCTTTATTTTTTTCGAGCTCCCGTATATACGAGAAAAATCTCGGAGGAATATGCTTTGCTCTGTCGCTTTTGATGTAGCCTTCTTTGAGTTGAAAGTCACAAGACAAATTGTCTTCAAATATTTTCGTCGGCTCTTTCTTGTTAACAATTCCGCTTGATTCTTGTATGTGGTGACTCATTGACCGAAGTCACACACACTCTCGACATGCTTCGTGAAGCGCAATAGTTTCTGCATGATTCGAAGATGTCGCAACCAGAGTTTGTTTCTGGGACCGCCAAAAGATCGCGGTTCCACCAATTATAAAAACATAGCCGGTTTGTGATCGAGCCTTATGAGGATCTGATAAGTATCCTGCATATGCAAAACCAACCATATCAAACTCGGGTTTTCTAAAATAAATCAACCCTAAATCAACTGTACCTTGGAGGTAACGGAATACATGCTTTATTCCGTCTCAGTGCCTGCGAGTAGGAGCAGAACTATATCTTGCTAGTAGGTTAGTAGCAAAAGTAATATCAGGTCTGGTACAGTTTGCAAGATACAACAGCCCACCGATAGCACTCATATAAGGTACTTCAGAACCTAATATCTTCTCGCTATCTTCACAGGGCCTAAAAGGATCTTTCTCAACATCGAGAGATCTACCAACCATTGGAGTACTCAAAGAAGTCACTTTATCCATATAAAAGCGTTTCAATAACCTTTTCGTATGATTTGATTGATGCACAATTATTCTTTCTCGGAGATGCTCTATCTGGAGCCCAAGACAAAACTTTGTCTTGCCGAGATCTTTCATTTCGAACTCCTCTTTCATATGAGTTCGAGCATCATCATCAACCTCCTTTTGAGTTCCAATTATGTTAAGTTCATCTACATATACAGCAATGATCACAAAGCGAGATGACGATTTCTTTATAAAAACGCATGGACATATCGCATTATTCATATATCCTTTACTCAAAAGATATTCACTTAAGCGATTGTACCACATGCGTCCAGGTTGATTTAATCCGCAAAATGATCGCTAAAACTTGACCGAACAAATCTCCCTGGATTTTTCTTTAAATGCCCCTGGCATTTGCAATCCCTTAGGGAGTTTCATATATATACCGTTATCCAACGATCCATATAAATATGCAGTCACAACGACCATGAGATGCATTTCAAGATTTTTAGATGTCGTTAGGCTCATCAATTCATCAAAAATCTAAACGTAATTGCATCCATTACCGGAGAATACGTTTCCTCAAAATCAATTCTCGGTCTCTGAAAAAAATCTTTGGGCAACTAATCAGGCTTTATATCGTGTTACTTTTCTCACGAATACCCACTTATACCCAACAAAATTTATATTCTCAGGCGTTATGACTGTAGGTCCAAAGACATTTATTTTATTAAGGGAGAGTATTTCAGTTTGAATGGTCTTCTGCCACTCCTCCCAATCATGTCTTTTTGACATTCCAAAATGGACCTTGGATCGGGATCATTTTCATGATCGATCTTTTTGGACACAGAAAAGGAGAACATTCCATCAACATCCTTTATCTTATTTCAGATCCATAATTTTCATCTTGGACGTAGTTGATGGAAATCTCATACTTTTTTGTTCCCTTCTCGTCATCTGGATCATCTTTATTTGGTTCGTCTTGAACCTTTTCATCCATGCCTTCTTTCAGACATTTTTCAGTATCAGGTTCTTCTGGAACCTTTCCACTTATGCCTTCTTTCAGACATCTTTCAATATAAGGTTCTTCTGGAACCTTTCCACTTATGCCTTGTTTCAAACATCTTACAATAACGGGTTCTTCCCAAACCTTTCTGCATTGCTCAACAAATTTCTTTTTCTTTCGGAGATTTTTATCTTTAGAACCCGCTAGTCTCCTCCATTTTAACTGAACCCTAAGTTCATTCATTTTGTTACCATCAGTTTGTTCTTTAGGAACATCAACTCTTGATGGAACATTTTCAGCGGGTATAAATTATGTCGTATCCGTGAACACATTTGGTAACTAGTTAGCCAAATTATGCAAATGCACAATTTCCTGAATTTCCAGCTCTCTTTGATTCGTAGGGGGACCAATGTGTAATAACGACGGTTTACACCAAGTAATCTCTTTAGGAATTCTACTAATTCCTCTCCCTAACGCTGGAAATTTATCCTCGTTAAAATGGCAATCGGCAAATCGTGTCGTAAACATATCACCAGTTACCGGTTCAAGATACCTTATATACGGCTTTTTTAACTCTTCCAGAGTTTTATACATTCCCGAGAGCATCTTTAACTCTCCAGGGACTACTAAATAACTAGATGCAACTCAAATATTTTGTGTCCCACCAGACATATCAATATACTGCATCTATTTTAAATTTTCTCCAGTGACCTCGGAACAAGTCGTTTTTCATACCTCAAGGTCATCTTTCATTTCATTCTCTGGAGGAATATATACCTTGGACTTTTGGTCCAAAAATCTCTTGTTTTCCTAACGAGCTTTATATCGAATTGATGGCCAGTCAATTCACTCTACCCTTATACATAGAGGTAGATTCATAATCCTTATTTATATAGCGCTTTTTGATTTTATTGTCGACAATCTATTTTCTCTTTGGTTCCATCTTTTTACCCATACTGATATGGTTAATCGAGATCTCTTTATCATCATCGATGATTTACCCAGGTACCTGACTGTAATATTAACCATATCAACGGTCTCTTCACGACATTCATCCTCTATTCATATATTTGCTCCTTTTCGAAGACTCTCTGGAACTAAAGTGGTCTATCATCTCTCCAGCGTGTTATAGACTCATATATCGTCCTTTTAGGACACATTTGCTTTTTGGAGCATTTTTGGCTGGAATATGAGATATCATTATTTCATCAAAATGTCTGGCAGCTATTTTACAAATGGATTATCCTACTTTTCATTGTAATCCATTTCACATATCTCATTCCATCAGCTTATCATATGCTTCTAGCAAACTTGCGAGCATATTTCTAATTATCCATATACTTTATCCCTCTGGATTGTATATGTCTTTATTACATGCACAACTGCATGTTTACACCCGATCATGGGGATCATCTTACTTGAATTTACTTTATCAAGTTCTTTTTTAAAGTGTGAACATAATTTCTCAATGTTCCACTCACTAGGATTCTTTAATTCTCCCCCTCGAGATGATGACATTCCATATCTAAAATCTCGTACTGGATCCCACTCTAGAACCAATAACATATTCAGTTTTCCCATTTTGGGATGAATTATGTTTCAAATCCTTTAGAGTGAGAACTTAATTTAGGGTCTGCTTAAAAAAATCACATATAGTGCACTTGTTTGATGATTCATCACCCATGATGGTTTCCTTTATTTTCTTGACATGCTATATGTGAAAAACATTTCACTGGCTATACATCAGTAAATTTCAGGTTTACCACTCATTTATACTTTTGCCATCCTTTTCTTATGCATGTCTTTTCATCATAAGCTCCTATAGAGCCAATAATAATTTTTATAGTAATAGATATTATACTTACTTATTTTGAGAGAGGAGAAATATTTGTTACCTTTAGTAGTCATGTACGATGACCCAATATCTACCAGGTATATCTATCTCCATCCTGAATCTCAAAATCTTATTCAGGAATATAATTTTCATATCATATCGATATTTTATTTTCATTTTCTGGACCAACCAGAAAATCTGAATCATCAAGATGAGTATTCAAGCTATGAAAAATGGTTCGGGCTTATAAGAGACGAAGTTTAATATACTTCCTTTCTATTTTTCTTTTTGATTCTCGATATAGATCGGCTAAATATTTGGTGTACGACAACCCAATTTTCTTTCTGGCCATATCTATAGCAAACCTTTTCTGTTTGCCTTTTATCACCCGGGCACTTTCATTTTCGTCGAAGTTCTCATTATTCTCATAGGGACGGAATCTTCTTCCTCGTCCTCTTCCACGACCATAATAGCAGTTTCAACCGCATCTACACCCTCGTCCTTTTCTAGTAGGACCGACTTGATGGTTTAGTATCATGATTTCATTTTTTTTCAGTTTACTCGGAGGATTTACATCAACTCCGATCCTTTCTTTCAAGGATTTAACTATCAAATATCTTCTAAATCTTTTCTTATGATACACCTCATCTTATAAACCATCATTGAAGTGGGGTAAAATATCATGGTTTTTCTTTTTCTCATCCGATATCGTTTTAACTTATCGATGATTTCTCAAAACTCATTTTCTCTCAGGTGTATCTCTATACCTACCGCCCAAGTCATATAATTATTTCTCGTAATATCAAGGACATCTACTTTGAGCTTTGTCAAATTTGACATGATAACCGTATTCATAGAATAATAATATATAAAGACGAAAATTGAAATGCATAATTTAAATGCAGAAATTAAAGGCATAAATTTAAATTGCAGAAATTTAAAGAGCATAAATAAAATCGGGAGGCTTAGCCTACCGCATGATCCGAGGAGTCATAGACTACCATATTGATCATTTTTATCAAGGTTTGAGGAGACATGGTCTACCATATTAACCTTTTCTTTTTATTCAAGGTCCGAGTAGACTTAGTCTACCATTTTTTACCTTTTCTTTTTATTTACGGAGGCAAAGTCTTCCACGTAACCTTTTTTTTTCAATTCACGGAGGCAAGCCTACCACGTGTTTCTCTGATCATGAAGGCATAGCCTACCTTAACGATCAGTCGGGGAAGGCAACGCCTATCATCCCGAAAAATAACCGGAGAAGGCCTAGCCTTTCACTCCGGGACAATAATAAAATTTAAATAAACTAAGTATATTGAAACATATAAATTTAAACATTACCTCGGCTGGTTTAAGAACTTAAACCTCAGTTGGACAGAGTTTGGTGCTGATAACGTGTTGTATAATCAAATAGTAATTAAATTGATAAAATTATATGTTCTGCATTAAATTGATAAAAAATGTAAAACAAAAAATAAACCATCTATCGATCATCATAAAATATGGGTCCCCTCCTTTGGTATCACTTTATATATATGGAGATGTAGTTTGACGTTTCCTAAAAGGTGGTTATTTAGCAGTTACCAAATAATTGTTTCTCTAAACATATATTAATATTTAAAAGGTGGTTATGGTTATTTAGATATAGTTATATTTTAAGTTAGACATAACCTTTATCAGTTGGTCATGTTCCTAATTTAATATTATATATTTTGCAGATGTTTGTGTAGAGCCGCCCCCGGAAGGATAGCCAGCCACCCAACCATTAATTATGGCATCCAGTACTTAAATTTTTTTTTATTATCTAATTAATGTATATAAATAAATAAAATGGACAATATGAAACTTAGAAAATTATTTGTTAAACATTTTTAGTTATAATATCCTAAGAACATCATGTTTGGAATCTTGAAATTTCTTTAAAACAATGATTTGTGATAATTTGTTTGTGGAACTAAAAAATTTTGATGCCAGAAAAAGTTAACAACCCTATTAAAACACATGAGAAATTTCTCAAAGTCGAAATTTTTCAAAAATTTATTTGCGTATGCTGCCCTGTGAGATCTATTCCTAACGATATTTCTTGCACCATACTGAAAATCTCATGTAAGCATTTTTCTCCAATTTTCTACATAATTCACCTTCTTCGGAAATTGAAACACAGACCTATTGGTGTAGAAATTGTGCCGCATGGGATTTAAACCTCAGATCTAGGTGTAGAAGCCTTTAAACTTTCACCACTAGGCCACGGTGCTTCCGCCGAAATATGCTTTTTCTTGCAACGAAATATTTTTCTACGAATTATTAATATTTTTTTGTTTATTTTGTGAAGTTTCTTTCTCGTTTCTTTATTTGCACTCAGTTAGAAAAAAAATCCAAAACGTAAAGATCACACAAACAGTTTATTCGGTGTTCACTTCATTACTCTAATCCGAAATAACAGCTATACTCACCGGGGTTGGAGTTAAGCAACAATTTACTAAAAATCTCTAGATTGAACTTTTTTGTGTATAATAATAATGTTTTTTTGTACCGACCCGAATTCCAGTCTCAAAATTTGTTTGCTTGCTAAAACCCATACCATTCCCGAAAGCCCAAGTGATTCTCTATAAATACCAGCCTATCCGCTTAGTTTCTTCCTCTTAGTTCCAAAACATCAAAAAATCAAAACAGAGAATTAAGAAAAAGAAAGTTAAAAAATGAAGTGGAAAACCTTCAAAGTGAACCACTAAGTATCGCTCCCGGAGCCACCACACGCAAAGTCGACGCCGAGCTCATCATAACCATTCGCCGCAGTTGAGAATCACCGGAAACTGGCTTGCTTTGAGCTGACTTTCGGGGCTTTTAGTAAATTGACAATATCTCGATAACCACTGCAAATTTTGCGCATGCAAGGCCACCACTGTGTCCCTCTCGATGAGACGAAGTCATAGCCGCAGACCACGCCACAATCAGAGCCCGGACAAGCCCTCATGCGCCACCGGAAGTTATGCCAACCGTGCACGTGTCGTCAACGCGCCGCCGTCGGAAATCGTCTCCGCTGCCTTCCGCCGCCGTCCGACACCTTCTGCCGTGCTCCACCACCTCCCTTCGCCATGATCTGCCGTGCTCCACCGCCACCGTCCACCGTCGCCGCCTCCTCGCCAACGGCGACTGGTGGCGGTTGACTCGCTGACTCACCGGAGACTCGACACTCGGCTGAATCGACTCAGCGAGTCAACTTGTTGACCGGTCAAGCCGGTTCGGTTAGCAATTGATTTTGGGTTAGGGAGTAAACCAGCTGGTTATTAGAAATGGATTTCAGTTAGGATTAAACCGGTTTACAATTATATTAGGATCTGGTTTAACTGAAATCAAATTCGGTTAAGAAAAACCAGTTGGTCCATTTTGATTTCATTCTGGTTAAGGGTTGACCGGCTTGGGTCAGAGTTGACGGGGTTGACCTTTGACCAACAGGTTGAATTTTCCAAAAACTTTGACCACACCCGTTTTTAACTGTTCAAAGGCCGTTCTGACTCAAAAGTTCGCCCTGATTTTAGATTTGGAGTCTATTTGAGAAGCTGAAATTCATAGACACCATTTTTCCATATTTCTAAGGTGAGGACTATTCTCAAACTTCTCGTATGCGGCTTAGAATTTCGAATAAATATAGTTTAGTTTAAATATGTGTCGTCTCTGTGAATCGAGTCTGTCTTGCATCATGATTGGAGTTATTGCTGATTTAGTTACTTAGGTTCTTTGCTTGAAACGGAACTAGGGTGTTAGATGATTCAATATTGATTGCTTCACTTAATGTAAAGTCTTAGTTAGAATTGTTTGAGACGGATACAAAGTGAGAGGTGCTTCTGTATGCCGGATTGTATGGAGGTTACTGTAGATCCTAAAATCTACACTAAGTATTTAATAGTGATCGGGAGTTCAATCTGGAGAAGAAATAACGTGGGCAACGATATCCTCAGAACACAACGATGTAATCAGTTATGAGTCGACAAAAATGGACTCTATTCGTATGTCGAATAGCATATATATATATATCGGGAAAAGGAAGATCGTGACTGAACTCGGGATCGAGCTGCCTACGTACCCGTCAAGGGATCAAGTCATAACGTAGTTCGATTATAATCATCTCGAATGGGATGTCGGTTTCTTCGGTCTTGGGTGAGACCTCGGCTTCGTCGGTCTCGAGCTTGATGTCTGCTTCGAGATCCCTTGTCTTGAATAATCAGTAGTTAGTGTACGATTAATAGGTTCTCGAACTGCATATGATCTCTTTAGATCGATCTTGTCGTATGAAAATAAGGTCGTGTTATTAACACGGTACGAGGGTCGCTGTATATCGTCTTGGATTCTTGTCTTTAACAATTACAAAGCCGTGTTTCCGTCGTGAGATGATTATTGGGAATCTCATCTCTCTCGTTCTTCTTCAATCCTCTCAAAATGGATGACTTGTTTAATCATTAAATAGATACAACGATTCCATCATGTGTTGGTGGAGGTGGATGGCGATCTCGCCGAGACCGAAGTCTCTTCCATGTTCGTGGATCTTTACTCTTTTTTATAAGCCTTTTGTCTTGTCCATCTCCAGAAGAAGCCCTCTCCTTTGCAAGAGTAACAACTTGTCTTTTATAAGAGCGATTAGCCTCTGTCCAGTTCGTAAGTTAGTTGCACATGCTCCTTAATATTTGATCAAATCTTTGACCTCTTCTGTGAGTCCGAGATATGGGGAGCTTGCTAACTAACTTTTGACGTCGTCTTTTGACGTTATTAATCACATGAAACTTGGTGCCGAGTTATGGTCCAACAGTTACGACCAACTATAGTCGACTGGTTGGGCCGTAGCCTGGAGGGTCGATAAAGCGTCTACAGGCGGTGTGACCGAGCACTATCTTGGGAGTTTTGTTGGCATGTTAGCACCTCGCTAGGACCATTGTTTGTTGTTTGGGTACTTTAGGTACCGTGTTTGACATGTGTTAGAATTAAATTATATTTATCTGGAATGCTATGTCTGGGTCCATGGACTTCGAGTTTAGCATCTCATGCTCACCCCTCTTTTTTCCCCATTTCAGGTGAGACAAACAATTATGTGATATTTGGACGGACTTGGTGGTACTGGACTTTTCTTTCGGATTTTATTTGGGCTTGGATAAGTGTAGTTGGGTTTATGAGCTTTTATATTACGAGATATTGTTGGTGGCCGGTCGTCCTTAGAAAGAGGGAAACGGGTGTCACATTGTTGTATACTAACACGGTTGGGATGACACGGTGGGGATGCACGCTGTCCTCAAGGATGTCTCATTTTTATTGGTCTCTCTCTATTATTAGATGATGATAATCAAGAAAGGATAATGAGATGAGCAACTTAAACACTCAACTTCTCAGCTCAACCACGTACCATATTCCACGTCCAATATACACAAGAACACTTGTACACTCCTTAATGAATCTCCTAACCTTCTTATCCTTTCAGAATTTTTAGTTACTTTGCTGTTAACTACTTTATCTCCACTTCTCATGAGACATACACACTCAAATCTCTCTCATGATCTATGACTACAATTCACAAATCTCCACCTTATACATAGATCAATCTTCATCTTCTATTCTTATATCTTTTTTCTTTTTTTTTGATAAACCCTTTTTTATATCTATTTTTATATCTAAACCCAAACACCTTCACTTGTATCCAAAACCTGGATATCTTCATCGCTTAATGAGATTAGCTTCTTTAGGTTTTAGAAATCCGAAGCATATGCAATGCTTCCTTCAACTTGTAGACGTACAAAACCTTTGTAAATATATCTGCGGAATTGAGCTATGTAGGTATCCTCAGTATCTTAACCTCTGCCTTACAAATCAGATCTCTTCTAAAATGCAACTTAACAGCCACATGCTTCATCCTTTTATAAAATGCAGCATTGTTTGACAAAGAAATTGTGCTTTGAGAGTCATAATAAATTTCCACTGTCTTATGTCCAAACCCAAACTCCTCTGCAAACCCCTTCAATCATGCTTAGCTTATTCATGTATAGCTTCTGATAATGCAATATATTCAGCCTCCGTTGTAGTAAAGGCATCCATCTTTTGTAGTGACGACTTCCATCTATTAGCATTTCCATTTGCAATAAAAGTCATACATGTGATAGATCTGTGCACAAACTCCCTTTCTTCTTGTAGCATAACCTTATTTCGACTGAACCCTGAATGTACCTCAATATCCACTTAACAGCCTGCCAATTCTCTTTCATCAGTTTACTCATAAACCTACTAACAAGTCCCACAAGATAAGCCAGATCAGGACTTCATACTCCTCTTGATACTGTCTGTCAGTTGGTGTCTTTAATTTGAACTAAACTCACATAAGAGTGGCTATTGCTTTTGATTGATCCATATGAAAATTACTCAAAAATCTCCTCAAGTAACTATCATGTGATATCCACAAACCACCATTCACCCTATCTTTGTCAGTTACCATACCCAAAATCTTCTTTGCATCCCGTAGATCCTTCATTTCAAAAATTTTTCTTTAGTAGTATATTCATCTTTTTCACCGAACTTTTTCTTTAGACGCAATCAGTAGTCATCGATATACATAAGCAGATATACATATGCACCAATTTCCACCTTCTTGTAACAAAAACAATGATCATGTTCGCTTCTCACATGTCCATTGTCAATCATGAAGTCATCAAATCTCCTATTCCACTATTTAGGTGATTGTTTTAACCTATACAGTGACCTTTTGAGCAAACAAAATTTATTTGGATTCCTCTTATCCACAAATCCTTATGGTTGCTCCATCACTACATGCTCATCCAAATATCTGTTGGACCAATTTCGGTCAATACATTAATGGGCCACGATCAAGAATATGGGCTGCGAAGAGTTAAAGCCCATAGCAAGCACGCGAGCTCGAAACGGAGACTTCGAAGAACCAGAGATCGCGGAACGGTTGCAAAGATCACGCGAGCAGTCCGTTATAAGAAGAGATCGATGCATAAGAAAGAGGACACGTTGAAAACCCTAGAGAGAGCTACACCCATACTTCGACCTTGTTTTCATCTAGTTTTAGCCTTTGATCTTATCGATCTCGTTTTGTAACATTTGATCTCAATTCGTTCATTGTATTCATCCTTATTCATCAATAAAGTCCATTTTTGCCTACTGGAAACTGATTACATCGTTGTGTTCTAAAGATATCGTTGCCTACATCAGTTTATCTTCCCTAGATTAAACTCCTGATCACGACTAAAAACTTAGTGTAGATTTTAGGATCTACATTTTGGCGCCGATTGTGGGGAAGATAAACGAAAAACATCTTTGCTAAGAAACCGATCTAAGTTTCCTAAGCACGATTATAGATCCCAATCAAACTATCGGAGCCACGCCATCAGGAGTCGACAACGTCGATCCTACTGGATCCAACTTGAGAACCGAAACCTTACCCATTGGACCAACGGGTACCGATAGGACGACTAGAACAACCCAGACGCAACGAATCCCTCCGATCGGAACCTCAAACCAGGAGCGGTCGTCAATCCACGATCGATCCTCACCACCAAATCGCACTTCAGTTCCGGAGCGGACCTCGATCCTCGATCGAACCGGAGCTCGAGTCTGGAATCGCCCCAGAGAAAGACAGGCCGCTGACGACCTAACCCGACCTCAATCAGCTATGCCGATATCTCCGACTTGTCTAGTATAGACTCGAGAAGAAGTGACCGAGCTTCGGGGGATGGTCTCGTCATTAATCGATGAAACTTGCATCCAAAAGGCCTATAATACCCCATCTTTAATTAAAAAAACCATAAATTCAGTATTATTGAATTTCTCGGGGAAGCCGAAGGCTCGGGAAATATTTATCATCAAGGTTAAAGTTAGTCTGGAGTTTATTAAAAATATTCAGCTCATCAGATTGGGAATGGAAAAATATTCGGGATTGATCGCGGGACGAAAATTCACCAAAAGAGCCGAAATCGTGCAAATCGACCGAGAAGCTCGAGGTAGATTGATCTGAGGGATCAGGAAGTGGTGTCAACCATTTAACCTGCTGAGTTTCAACACAAGAAGGAGGTGTAGATGTGCATGAAGCAGTTCCATGCAGCTCGACACAAAGAAGTACGAGGTGTCGCAGTACCTGCGATCTGCGCATGCGAACCGGCATGCAGAGGCCTGTGTGTCGCGATGCATGAACACCAGATATGCTGAAGGGAAAGTGGACGTGTAGGTGTCTTCTGGTATGGCTAGAGAGCATGAAAAAGGGCAAGTTTACGCCCATGTGTCGCCACATATGCAACCGGAAGCATGCGGGATGACACACAGGCGCTTGGGTGGTGAATCCTTACTGGCCGGTGTCTTCTATATATACTCAGCTCCCCTGCTCGTTTTCATTGATCCCGAAAAACATAAAGACGTGGGTTAGAGAGAGAGACAGAAGTAGAAAAAGAAAGCAGGAGATTCCGAGCTGTTACGAGAATTTTAGAGAGTCCCCGAGGACCGAAATACTGCGGGAAGTTCCGAAAGACTATCCAGAAGTGAAAGAAGGTTCTTTCCGAATCTGATCAGTCCAGGCCAGTATATTCAAGACATTGACGTTGGGTTTTGGGAATTAACATCACATTACCAAGACGAAGATTTGGAGGGGATAAAAGGGGTTTGGTCAACATCCGGAATCAAAGAGTCGAGCCACATCGCTTAATCACTGTGAGTCACTGTTAATTATTTGTTAACAATTTTTAATGCAGCTTCCTGACATCGGAGACGGCTTCCGAGCTAGGAAAATCGGACCGGTCTAGGTGTCATTTTGTTGATCCGAGGCTTGAGACGATGTCTGGGCTAAGTGGATAGCAAGACTAGTCTAAGTACCCGGGTTATCGTGATTGTGTGATTATTATATGTTGTTATGGTGTGTACCTCGTGTTGGTACTGTTGTGTGAGAACCTCGTGGTAGTTCTAGCAGTAGTTTGCAGGTCACTGCTTCCTCAAATGGTACCACTAAGCTGGTCGTGGTCCGGAAAGTGGTGGGCTTGGTTTAACTTGGCTTGATCACCAAGGCCGAGTGTCACACATGGATGTGACAGCCCCCGAAGAGTCCGATAGAGGACCGGGGCACGGCAATTCTGATTGAGGACCGTGACCGGGAAATTCCCGAACGCCTACGCCTTTTGGTGTAGTGAAGGGATTGCCGGTATCCCTTATGTGGAGGAAGAATGATTCTGTTGGGTCCTAGGAGTATATATATATATATATATATATATGGTTGATTGATATGACGCTCATAAAGAGTATTTTGATTTATTATGTTGTAATGGTTTATTGCTTAAATCGGTCATGCTTTATGATCTTGAATATTGATTGTTGAACTACCTGTCTTGCTTGTGTTTTGGGTTGGATTTAGAATGACGGGTAGTTGTATATGCTAGATAGGGAACCCTGGCTCACTGAGTGAAACTAGTTCACTCACTCCTCACATCCTTGTGTAGGTGACCAATAGAAAGGACCATAGCGCTCGTCAGAGGCGGACCAACTTGAGAGGATGTGGGGTCAACTGACACCACAAAAATTCTATAGATTTCTGTTTGTAGGTCATCATTTATTAAGTAACTGTGGCGCAGTGGTAAAAAAGTTCACTATTGAACCCACAAATACCGGGTTCGATTCCTCCCAACGACCCTTTCTACTACATTTTAAAAAAATTCACAACTTATGACCCCATATAATTTTCCTATTGGGTCCGCCACTGGCGCTCGTGGAACTGTAGGAGCTGGTGTAGATTGGACATCTTTTCTTAAAGACTCGTTTTCAAGATATATGACTGTATGTTTTACTCCCGGCTGCGTCCATGGACCCTATGTATAATATTTTGGGCTTGTGAACTTTATGTTTTACATATATGAAATAAAGTATGTTTTATATTCATGACGTGTTGAATATGATATTAGGTTAGTCCAACCTAATACAACTCTATGACTCGGTACAGGTTGCAAAGTCTCAGGCCGAAGATTAGAGGAAACGAGTTTTGAATGGATATTTTGGGTTACAGAATTATGTTTGTGACTTGGAAAGTCTATTCTCAACCCGTCGTAAAACTTCCGGACTTGGCAGAGGAAGGTCGTTCGGGTATGTTCTTGTTTGATTGTTGCCTGGCTGACTGGCTGATGTCTAAAACGGTTCGGGGGTGTTACAGAGGTGGTGTCAGAGCATGGTTTAGATCATGCGGTCAATCACCTACTTTTCGTGTTTTATCGAGTCAAATGTGTCGCAAAAGATGTGTTAGGAAACCAGGAGAGTTCCATTTTAATTAGTATTCTTAATAGGAAATTCCCTGTTCGTGGATTGCAAATGGCAAGAAGGAGAAGGAGTGAAGGAGGACATGATTGGATGCTGGGTACAGAAAGAGTCTCCAGAAGAAGAGGACTGGGATATGAATCCGAGGGAAAGGTGCAAACAGTGGCGCACACCAACCAAGGATCTAGTGAAGAAAATGTAGGAAGAAACAACAATTTGTTTGGACATGATCAAGAGATACCACCAGAAGAAAACTTTTCACCAAACCGTACTGTAAGGGAAAGACCAGAAACAGATGATAGCGAGTCAAGTGTCCAAGAACCAAGACCAATAAGGGGGAACAACCCGATTGAACCAGAAGTTCATGATCAACCACAACAATGAGTAGGAATGGAGCACACTTTGAAGATGCTTCATGACGTGATAGCGAGGTCACTACAACAACCTCAAGTGCAACCGCTACGAGTCATGCCACCACAACCTACAGTGGCTACACCAATGTTACCGTTGATAACTGCCATGAAGAATATGAAGACACCACATTTTGAAGGAGGGACAGATCCATTTGAAGCCGACCAGTGGCTTCGAACTATGGAGAAAAACTTTGAGACCCTGACGTGTTCCGAGGAGTCTAAAAAGAAGATGGCAGTGTATCACTACAAGAAAACAGGGGGATTCTGATGGCCGAAATCGTCGGAAATTCGTCGGAATTGACCAATTCCGACGAATTTCCGACGAACCCGTCCGTCGGTATCGTTTCGTCGGAAAAAAAAAATTCGTCGGAATTTCGTCAGAACTTCCGACGACTTTCTGACGAATACCGAGAAACGTCATTCTGACGAACTTCCGACGATATTACGATGCAGATACACGAGACCAGAGTTCATCGGAAAAACTACGTACCGACGAAGAACGTTCCTCGGACACTTCCGACGTAGAGTGTTCCTCGGTGGATTCCGACGAACCTTGTTCGTCGTAATTTACCGACGGACAACGGTCGTCGGAATATACCGACGACCGTTGTCCGTCGGTAAATTCCGACGGATATATGTCCGTCGGTATATTCGGACGACCACTGTCCGTCGGTATATTCCGACGACCACTGTCCGTCGGTATATACCCATTTATTTTTTTAAATTAATTTTGCATTTTTATATATTTTTTGATATTAATAAATTTAAAAAATCAGAAATTTAAAACTAATAATATTATAAAATTTAAATTCATAAAAACCGAAATAGGAAAAAAACATTCATAAAGTTTAAAATTCATACAAACCGAAATAAAAAAAAACATTCCGAAAGTTTTAAAAAGCCGAAATAAACTAAGATGAACTCGAAGACATCAAACGATCTAGCTTCTGCATAATCTCGGTGTTGAACTTCTTCTGGGATGCCAACTCAGCAAGGATAGTGGCATTCTCCGAACGGATAGTGGCATTCTCCGAAAGGATAGTGGTGTTCTGCTCTTCCAATGCCCCAATCCGTTCATCTTTGTCATGTAGCTCCTCGAGAATCATGGGATCGGCATACGGAGCTTGTGAAGAAGATGCCGGATACGAAGAAGCACGACGGGCCAACCCAACTAAACGGCCTCCTTTCCTTTTAGGAACCGCCTACAAAAATATTTAAAGTAAGTAAATAGGGACAAGTAAGTAATCGACATTATAAAAAAAATATATTAATAAAAAAAATTACCTTTTCAACCATCTCATTTATTTGCAATAGAGACAGGTTGGTTGAAGCTCCCGTGGACTCGCCGTCATCAGAGAGAGGCTGAGATTGGGAAACTATTTCAGCTTCCACCAAATCAACTACACCTTTGATCACGGGGTCCTGAATTTGACCCGTCGTCTTGTTAGTGTGAGCCACCTTAATGAGTTGTAGACGATCAACGGGATTACCGTCATTTGCTTCGATCTAAAAAAACCGCCATTATTAGCCAAGAAATATATAAAATATTTATTTAAAAAATATAAAGATAAATAATAATAAAAAACTTACAAGTTCATCCTCCTTAGTAGACATAGAGCAAGCGCCGAGGTTGTGCACATACATACCTTTCCCGCCACGATCGCTCTTCCGGTTCCTGGAGTTCCTAGAAGACGTCTCTGCAGTTTCTTCCTTCTCCCAATGAGCTATCAACTGCTCCCACACCGACCCGTTGATGAACCGTGGCTTCTTGTTCTTCTGCCAAACTGTCTTCCACGAGTTTATCTGCTTTGTGTAAGAGTCCATGGCCTTTTCGTTGAATTTCTTACGGACTGTTTCCGTAAGATCGGAGTGCCAGTTGAACTCTTGCTACAAAACAAACACAATTTAATAAGTAAATATATTTAAAAAATGTTCAAACTTTAAAAAAATGAAGAGTTACTATACCGCGAACTGACGAAACCACAACTCTCGTTCGTCGGAAGGGATCACACTCCACTTTGGATATCCAAAACGGAGCATGGAGTACATCATCTGGTTGATGCTCCGGCTAATGCCATTTTTCGACTTGGTGAACCTTTAAAAAAATACAAGTTAGCAAGTTAATTAAAGGGAAAAATATAACGGTACAAATAAAAAAAATACTAACCAAGTGCTATGGCCTCGTCGTGGGTTGGGTTGGAGAAACGGGAGATGCTCTCGACCTGGTTGTTGAACCAATAGATGAACCGGCATGACCCCCGGATCCTGTTGAGCAGCAGCGTGAGGGGCAGCGTGAGGGGCTGAGGGAGCTGGAGCGGGAATATATGCGGGAACCGAGTCATGAGACGATCCCGATGCACGGGAACTGCTCACCGAACTACGTCGAAGACGGGCTGCGGGGCGGGCTTCATCCTCGGCCCTAAAAAAAAAAATTAACCCATCAAACATATTTTCAAATCATTTCTATTTTTAATGTTTTCATTTATATATTTACAAAAGGTTTTATAAACGTTTTAAAAAAAACTATTAAACCTTTTATATATATATGTATATATGTATACAAAATTATAAAAAATTTATAAATATAGAAAAATGTTGTTAAAAATTTATAAATGAAGAAAAATGTTGTTAAATATTTATATTTTAAAAAAAAAATGTTTTATTATACATATTTTATTAGTGGAAACTTATAAAAAATTATAAAAAATTTTAAAATTTTTATTATAGATGATTTACATATATATATATATATATGTATACAAAATTATAAAAATTTATAAATATAGAAAAATGTTGTTAAATATTTTTAAAAAATTTAAAAACGTTTTATTATATATATTTCATTACTGGAAACTTGAAAAACGTTTTTAAAAAAAAAAAAAAAACGTCTTAAAAAATCAAAAAACGTTTTTAAAAAAAAAACGTTTTAAAAAATCAAAAAACGTTTTTAAAAATCAAAAAACGTTTTTAAAAATAAAAAAAACGTTTTAAAAAATCAAAAAACGTTTTTAAAAATCAAAAAACGTTTTTAAAAATCAAAAATGTTCCAAAAAAACTAAAACAACAATCCTAACTTATATATCCTAAACTATCCATTAATCCTAAAATTTTCAATCAAACAACCTAAAATCCGAGATCAACTTCCAAAACCCTAAACAATTGATAAAAAAGAAGGTTTGGGATGATTCTTACATGATTTGGGGTTTGGGGAAGAGATATGAGGGTGAGGAGAGGATTCGCCGGTGAAGAGAGGTGGAGAAAGGCCGGAATCGCCGGAGAGGGGGAGAAATCGCCGGATTGTTTGCGTTTTGTGAGAGGGGGCCGCGGAGATAACGAAGAAGGAAGAAGGAGGGTTTTTATATCCGAGGATTCCGACGGACACGGGTTCGTCGGTATTCCGTCGGTATAATTAAAATATACCAAATGCCGATTCGCGAAAATTTTCAAGCGGTTTGGTTCTCCCGGGCAAATTGAAATTCCGACGGAATGTGTCCGTCAGTATTTTCCGACGGACACATTCCGTCGGTATATTCCGACGGAATTCCGACGACTTAGTGTTTAGGGTGTTGATTTCAAGTTTCTAAATGCAAAATCCAAATCTTTGATAATATATATAGTATTTGCATAAAGATTTAACAATAAAAATGTTTTATAACACGATTTTACACAACAACATTTTTTGTAGTGTAAGCTTATATAAATATGATTGTATAAGTATATAATGTTAAGATGAGATGTTATGAAAACAATGATATGCATACATAAATATTTTAATGAGTTGTTATATTTGAACGGTTGCGATCTAATACTATACTAAACACTTATTATGTGTTATTTTCATAGTTTTGGCATCTAAATTTATAGATTTTTATGATTGAAACTTTATAGAAACACATGTCGTCGGTATTTTCCGACGAAATACCGACGACCTTTCCAATTTTCAATGAAACCCATTGTCGTCGCTATGTCGTCGGTATATTGCGAGGGATTTCCGACGGACCATTAAAAAAAAAAAAAAAAAAAAAACTAATCAGAATCTTCTGAATCTTCATCAAACTCCCCAACCTCGGCTTCCGGCTCTGAATGTACGACAGCATCATGTCCAAACACAGTCAAATTCTCAACGAGTTGAACATTTTCCAAATCTTCAACTGCCTGGGCGTTGCTGGTAGACTCTGGTTGCAATGGTTCATCATCATCAGAAGTTCCATCCACTCGTCCTCTTGGGTTGATTTGCGTTACAGTAACCCATGGATCGTCTCTGTACGTCACCCGAGGGTAACTGATGTAGCACACCTATACATATCAATTATACAAGTATTAGTAAAATATATAACATTAATTAATTATATTGGTAAAAAATTATGAATAGATTGACATACCTGATCAGCTTGCGAACCAAGAATGAAGGGATCATAATATTGAAGTTTCCGCCGCGAATGAACTGATGTAACACCAAACGCATCAATCTTCACTCCTCTATCTGGGGTGGTGTCATACCAATCACAATAGAATACTACACAACGCAATCCAACCATTCCAGGAAATTGGATTTCCAATATTTCTTTTATGTTGCCGTAGTAGACATCGTCACCAGAAGAAGATGAAACACCAGCATCATATGTTGTCTTAGAATGACCTTTCCTTGTGAATGCATATCCTCGCGTACAAAATTTAGGATATGATTTGACCACATAGTTTGGTCCCTGCACAAATTCGCGTATCCAATCATCGAACACAAAACCTCTGGCCAAACCATCATTCACCTATAAATTAAAAACATATATGATTGCAAAATTAATTAGTTTATATATATTAAATTTAAACTAATCATTTGCATAGGGTAATATGATATATGACTCACATAACTACGAAGCCACGCAGCAAATCCGTTATCTCTAAGTTGTCGAAGCTCATCTTCTGTTGCATGCCTGTGAGTCATACGCAACTCCGCCATATATACACTATATACAAAAATATTATCAATATGAAATAAAATTATTGAATATTAATCTAACAATAAATGAATAAATATTTTTACCTCTCATATTGTAGAACATCTTCACAGTTGGTGAGCAAATATGTTTGCAAATGAGCGTGCTCAGTGTCCGTAAGTCTCCGCTTCGTGAATTTTCCACTAAGTCGTCCTATTTCCTTGAACATGCTTGGGACAGTAACATGATATGTTGCTCTCTCCCCTCTATCATCATGCCGAGCAGGTCTTCGGTGTTTTGTATGCACTTCTGGTGGAAAATAATTTTCAGCAAAGATTGCAGTTTCTTCATTGATCACCTGTGCCACTATAGATCCTTCCACCCTGCTTTGATTTTTGACCATCTTCTTCAGATGATGCATATAACGCTCAAAAATATACATCCATCTGTACTGCACAGGACCACCAAGTTCCAATTCTCTTGCGAGATGAATAGCAAGATGTTCCATTACATCAAAGAATGATGGAGGAAATATCTTCTCAAGGTTGCACATGCTGACTGGTGCGTTTGTCTTCAAATTATTAATACCCTCTTCAGTCACTACTCTGCTGCATAAGTCGCGGAAGAAAACACTAATCCCTACATAGATAAAAGACATAATTTTCGTAAGTATTAAGTTTTTATAAGCATAATTGTTAAATATAAAAATAAATTAAATTGTAAAAATATAATATACCTGCAATTGCTTCATGAACATTACGTGGCAATAATGCTGAAAAAGCAAACGGAAGGAGGCGCTGCATAATTACATGACAATCATGACTCTTCAAGCCAGTAAACTTTCCTTCGCTTCTATCAACGCAGTTCCCCAAATTTGATGCATATCCGTCAGGAAATTTCACTTTATCTGTAATCCAATCAAAGAACTCTTCTTTTCTAGCACCATCTAGCCGATAAATGGGAAAAGGGGCCGTACCGTTCTCATCAACGTGAAGTTCAGAACGATCACAAATATCGACTAAATCCAACCTTGACTTCAAATTATCCTTCGTTTTACCTTGGATGTTAAGGACTGTGTTCATCAGATTATCGAAGAAGTTCTTCTCAATATGCATGACATCTAAATTATGCCGCAATAGATGACTCTCCCAATATGGCAGATCCCAGAAAATACTCTTTTTGTGCCAGTTATGTAGCTCTCCAACCGCATTGACTCGAATGTTTTCATGTCCACCTACATCTGGCGTCCTTTCTGCATCAAAATACCTAAACTGCTTCAACAAATCTTTCCCACTAACTTCCTCAGGTGGACCATCAAACACCTGCTTGTTCTTCGTAAACGAAGTCTTACTCCTGCGGTATGGATGATCAGGTGGTAGAAATCGTCTGTGACAGTCAAACCAACACGTTTTCCTTCCGTTCTTTAGTTGGAAAGCATCTGTGTCATCTTGACAATATGGACATGATAGCTTCCCATGTGTTGTCCATCCAGATAACATACCATATGCTGGAAAGTCACTTATTGTCCACATAAGTACTGCCCGCATCTGAAAGTTTTCTTTGCGCGAAACATCGTATGTCTCAAAACCATGCGCCCATAGTTGTTGCAACTCATATATTAGTGGTTGAAGAAACACATCTAGTGATCTTTTAGGATGATCTGGCCCGGGGACGAGAATTGAGAGAAACAAAAACTCTCGTCGCATGCACAAGCTCGGCCGTAAGTTGTACGGTGTCACAATAACTGGCCATAGAGAATACTGCCTTCCATGCTTTCCAAATGGGCTGAAACCATCAGTAGATAATCCAAGATAAACATTTCTTCTCTCTTCCGCAAATTCTGGATATGTTGACTGGAAATGTTTCCAAGCCTTTGCATCTGAAGGATGTCTAATCTCACCATTTGTGGAATGCTCTGCATGCCATCTCATTGCTTTTGCTGTGCGCTCACACTGATACAACCTCTTCAATCTTTCCGTCAAAGGCAAATACCACATTCTTTTGAATGGGATCGGAACTCTTCCCCTCGTCTCCTGATAACGAGGTTTCCCACAAAATTTGCATACATTCCGTGTCTCATCCGCTCTCCAGTAGATCATGCAGTTGTCAATACATACATCTATCACTTCATACGGTAGTTGAAGACCTGCAACAAGTTTCTGAACCTCGTAGTATGAACCCGGTGCAAGGTTATCCTCAGGTAGAATACCTTTGACAAAATCAGTAATCGCATCCATACATTCTTCAGCCAAATTATAGTCTGTCTTAATACCCATTAATCTAGTTGCAGATGATAAGACTGAATGACCATCTCTACAATTTTGATACAAAGGTTGTTTTCCTGCATCCAACATGTCAAAAAATCTCCTAGACTCGGGGTTTGGTTCTTCCCCTCTATAATGATCATGTACCATCTGCTCAGTACCTACACCATAATCTATATCCGTTCTAGATTCTTCTAACCTAATATCAGGCTGAGGTTCACTAACAGGCTGAGGTTCGCTAGTACTACCATATTCATAACCAGTTTCCCCATGAAGGTACCAAACTTTATAATTACGTGAAAACCCTTTCATATACAAATGAGTCCAAACATCAAATTCTTTTATAACCTTATTATTATTGCAAGAAGAGCAGGGACATCTTAACATACCACTTTTTGCATCCGGTTGCTGTTGAACAAGCCTCATGAATTCTCCAATCCCTTGAACGTATTCTTCCGTAAGCAAATTGGTGTTCGGATCCAAATGAGGTTTATCCATCCACGAACGATAATAAACTTCTGAAGACATGATTTTCACGGAATTGTTATGACTAAAGAGAATGAAGAGAGAATGAAGTGTGAATGATTTGAATGAGGAGGGGTTGTATTTATAGGAAATTGCTTACGGACCTCCGACGACTTTCCGACGGAATTCCGACGGATGTAAAGCAGTCCGTCGGAATTCCGTCGGTATTGTCCAATCTCAAACGGCTATACAACGGTCATATATATTTGTCGGCAACGGTCACATGGTTCGTCGGAATTCCGTCGGTATTATTATCCGACGGAATTCCGACGACATTCCTGTAAATCGGAATGTCGTCGGAAATTCGTCGGTATTTTCCGACGAATTCCGATGACTACAACGGTTACATTTTTTATCGGAATGTCGTCGAAAAGTCGTCGGAAAATTCCGACGAACCCTATTTCGTCGGAATTCCGTCGGAAATGGCCGACGGAATTCCGACGACTTAGTTTTTTTGGATTTGGTCGGAAATTTGTCAGTATTCCGTCACAAATATCCGACGACCTTGGTGTCCGTCGGAACCTCCGTCGGAATTCGGTGTGTTTTCTTGTAGTGTATTACGTAGACAAAGACGCGGCAGAATGGTGGGAAAGCAGGGATCGCCAAGTAGGACATCTGGTCACCACTTGGGCGGCATTCAAAAAAGAATTTGAACGCAAGTATTTCACCCCGGAGTCCATGTGAAGGCTTCAACGTCAGTTTGCTAACCTAGTACAAGGAGACAAGACAGTTAGAGAATATGAATCTGAGTTCATGCGACTACGACGACACGTGCTACGAGGACAAGATGATGAAGAAACCATGATATCTAACTTTATGTTTGGTCTAAAACCAGAGTTAGAAAATAGACTGGCTGTCGGGAACTACGAGAGTCTCACCGAGCTAGTGGAAAAGACTGTGAATGTGGAGATGGATTGGAAGCTGAGAAGGCGGCAAGTAAGAAATCCAAGCATCATCAAGAAGGAAAGTATGGTGGAAACCAAAGATCATTTATGGCTAAAGATAAGGAAAAGGAATCGAGAGGGTCACGTCGACGATCTCAGTTCACAGGAAAATGCTTTAACTGTGGCAAGATAGGCCATAAGTCAAGTGAATGCTTCGGGAAGAAACCTGGATCCTTTCAGTCAAACTCATACAATCCTACATGCTACATGTGTGGAAAGAAAGGACACATCTCTACCTAGTGCAGTGTCAATCGTCCTATCCCAGCTACGGCAATCACTGTTCATCCTCCTCCAGCTCCACCTGCAATCGCACCAGCGCCAAAAAGGCAAGCTATAGGAGGTAGATTTTACGCTTTAGAACTAGAGGATACTAAACCTCTAGGCCCATCTAACGGTCCCATCACATGTATTTGGGTTCTTTAACTGTACTAGATTGATTTTGTGTTGTGTGATTGCTTGTGATGAATTGGTTAATTTCTATTAGATAATTTTTGTGTTGTTGATATATATTGATGTTGTGGCAGGAACTTTACATGTTGCGGGGCGTCCCACACATGTATTGTTCGACTCGGGGGCAACACATAGCTTTGTGGCCCCAGAGGTAGCTTCCGAGTTTGTGGGTTCATTTGTGATTGACAGGATGGATGTGGCTGTGATAACTCCCGGAGACCAAACCCTCCAAGCAAAAGCATGCCTCAGAAGAGTTTTGTTAGTCATTTGCGAGAATATGTTCTTGGCAGATTTGTTGGTGGTGCCCTTAAAAGGATATGAAGTTATCTTGGGCATGGATTGGTTATCAGGCTATCGGGCACAATTAGATTGTGGAAAAGGTCGTATTTTTTTCAAGGAGAACAGGCAACGACAAATAGTGTTTTACAGGATCAATCCAAGCAAGTCTGTGTCTTTAGTAGCTGCCTTGAGATTGGAAGATTTGCTTAGGGATGGAGAAGCGTATCTGGTAACAGTAACTGCTAGTGGAGGACCCGCTAGCAATGGAGTTGAAATTACAGATATTGCGGTAGTACAAGAGTTCGAGGATGTGTTTGCAGCGTTGAAAGAGTTACCTCCACCTCGGAGTAACCCTTTCACAATTAACTTGGAACCTGAAGAGAAGCCGATAGCAAAGTCTCCTTACCGCATGACACCTGCAGAGTTAGCAGAGTTAAAGAAATAACTTGAAGATTTAATGGAGAAAGATTTCATCAGACCTAGTTCATCCCCGTGGGGAGCTCCGGTCTTATTTGTCAAGAAGAAGGATGGTAGCATGCGGCTTTGCATTGATTATCGAGGAATCAACAATATCACCATCAAAGATAAGTATCCTCTTCCGAGGATAGACGAGTTGTTGGATCAGCTAAGGGGAGCAAGTTAGTTTTCAAAGATCGACTTGGCGTCGGGCTATCATCAGATTCCAATTTCAGAAGTTGATGTCATGAAGACTGCGTTTAGAACTCGTTATGGACAATACGAGTTCGTCGTAATGCCTTTTGGCCTTACTAACGTACCAGCGGCCTTCATGAGATTGATGAATGAAGTCTTCCACGATTATCTCGACAAGTTCGTGATAATCTTCATCGATGATATTTTAATATATTCCAAGACAGAGGTTGAGCACAACGCACACTTGAAGCTAGTGTTGGAACGGTTAAGGAACCAAAAGTTGTATGCCAAATTCAGCAAGTGTTCTTTCTGGAAAAAAAGAGATCGGGTTCTTGGGCTACCGAGTGTCTGGAGAAGGAGTTTCCATAGATTCGGAAAAGGTGAAAGCCATTGAGGAATGGCAAAGACCATCAACGGTAACCGAGGTAAGAAGTTTCCTCGGGTTAGCCGGGTATTATCGAAAGTTTGTCAAGAACTTTTCTTCGATCGCTAAGCCCCTGACGAAGTTGACTGGAAAAGGAGTTCCGTTCATCTGGGGAAAAGAAACAGAGGAAGCATTTCAGAGAGTGAAGAAAGCTTTGACCACAACACCGGTATTGACATTACCTGAAAAAGGTAAACCTTACACTGTGTACGCAGATGCTTCTAGGGTTGGGTTGGGTTGTGTGTTGATGCAGGAAGGCAAAGTAATTGCTTATGCATCAAGGCAACTCAGGAAGGATGAAGAGAACTACCCAACACACGATTTAGAAATGGCGGAAGTGGTGTTTGCGTTAAGGATTTGGAGATCTTACTTATATGGAGAAGTCGTGGAAGTATTCACAGATCATAAGAGTCTCAAGTACTTGTTCACACAGCCTGATTTGAACCTCTGACAAAGGCGATGGATGGAGTTTGAGGCAGATTACGACCTGAAGATTCAATATCATCCAGGCAAAGCTAATGTGGTCGCAGATGCACTAAGTCATAGAAAGTTGGCATCTGATGTTGGAAAGGAAGTGGAAGCGTTATCAAGTGAACTCAAGTTGATGACTTTATGGGCAATTTAAGGGGAGCCAAGTGAGCCTTTAGGCATACGTACCGTAAACCAGGCAGGTTTACTCGCACGGAGCAGACAGGAGCAACAGCGTGATGAAAAGTTAAAAGGGATCATCACAGAAGTTAAAAATCAAGAAGCTCCAAACGCAAGTGGATATCATGTGGTGGCAGATGATACACTATTACTTAATGGGAGGATATCAGTACCACAGGGAGAAGGGCTACGAGATGATATTTTTAAGTCGACGCATTACTCGTTACTCAGTATCCATCCTGGGAGTACGAAAATGTACTGAGGTATCCGAAGGTATTATCATTGGCCAGGAATGAAGAAATCAGTGGCGTGATGGGTGGCTCAATGTCAAACTTGTCAACAAGTCAAAGCCGAGCATCAGATTCCAGGAGGGTTGTTACAAAACTTACCAGTACCTCAGTGGAAATGGGATTCCATATCCATGGATTTCATCACTGGGTTACCCCCGGCTCGAGGTAGATCAAATAACGCAATATGGGTGATTGTTGACAGACTGATGAAGGTGGCGCACTTGTAACCTATGAAGGAAACCGATAAAGTAGAAGTATTGGCAGAGATGTATGTGGACCAAATTGTGAGGTTGCATGGTGTGCCAACATATATAGTCTCCAATCGAGATCCTAGATTTACCTCAAACTTTTGGAAGGCGTTACAAGAAGCAGTGGGAACTAGGTTATTCATGAGCACTGCGTATCATCCCGAGACGGACGGCCAAACCAAAAGAACCATTCGCACCATAGAGGATATGATGCGGATGTGTATATTGGATTGGACGGGATGCTGGGAAACGCATTTACCATTAATCGAATTCTCCTACAACAACAGCTTTCATTCTAGCATAGGTATGACACCATATGAGGCGCTTTATGGGAGGCCATGCAAAACACCTTTATGCTGGACCGAAGTTGGAGAAAGAAGAGAGTTTGGACCCGTAATTGTAGAAGAGACAATGAAAAAGTTGGAGATCATTCAAACCAATATGAAGAAAGCGCAGGATAGACAAAAAAAGTACGCTGATCAATCAAGGACAGAAATGGTGTTCAGTATTGGTGATTGGGTTTATCTGAAAGTGTCAGCTCAAAAAGGAAAGGATCGACTCGGGAAGGTCGGGAAACTAGCGGTAAGATTCATTGGGCCTTACCAGATTATACAACGAATCAGAGAGGTAGCTTATTGTCTAAAACTACCTGGAGAGATGCAAATACATCTGGTATTTCACGTATCAATGCTCCGGAAACATGTTCATGATCCCAACTCTATTGAGACAGAGCAAATCGAAAACCTGCAAACAAACCTCACTTATCCAGAGGGACCAATCCGAATAGGTGAACGTCGGATACGAAGATTGAAGAATCGAGAAATTCCTCAAGTCCAAGTTTTCTGGGGTAAGCGGAACCGTGTAGTTGTGACCTGGGAGGATGAATCAAGATTCAAAGCGTTGCATCCAGAGTTCTTCCACGAAGATGTAGTGATGGAAGAAGGGGGATCACCGGATCCTTAGATAATTCGGGGACGAATTCTAATAAGGGGAGGAGGATGTAATACCCCGTCTTAAATAAAAAAAACCATAATTTCGATATTATGGAGTTTCTCGGGCAAGCCGAAGGCTCGGAAAATATTTATCCTCATGATTAAAGTTAATCTGGAGTTTATTAAAAATATTCAGCTCATCAGATTGGGAACGGAAAAAAATTGGGATTGATCGTGGGACGAAAATTCACCAGAAGGACCGAAATCACGCAAATCGACCGAGAAGCTAGAGGTAGCTTGATCTGAGGGATCAGGACGTGGTGTCAACCATTTAACCTGCTGAGGGTCAACACAAGAAGGAGGTGTAGACGTGCATGAAGCAGTTCCATGCAGCTCGAGACACAGAAGCACGAGGTGTCGCAGTACTTGCAATCTGCGCATGCGAACCGACATGCAGAGGCCCGTGTGTCGCGATGCATGAACACCAGACATGCTGAAGGGCAAGTGTACATGAAGGTGTCTTCTGGCATGGCCAGAGAGCATGCAAAAGGGCATGTGTACGTCCATGTGTCGCCACGCATGCAACCGGAAGCATGTGGGATGACATACATGCGCTTGGGTGGTGAATCCTAACTGGCCGGTGTCTTCTATATATACTCAGCTCCCCTGCTCGTTTTCATTGATCCCAAAACACATAAAGACGTGGGTTAGAAAGAGATACAGAAGTAGAAAAAGAAATCAGGAGATTCCGAGCTGTTACGAGAATTTTAGAGAGTTTTCGAGGACCGAAATACTGCCCGAAAGTTCCGAAAGACTGTCCAGAAGTGAAATAAGGTTCTTTCCGAGTTCTGATCAGTCCAGACCAGTCCATTCAAGACATTGACGTTGGGTTTTGGGATTTAACATCACGGTACCAAGACAAAGATTTGGAGGGGATAAAAGGGGTTTGGTCAACATCTGGAATCAAAGAGTCGAGCCACATCGCTTAATCACTGTGAGTCACGGTTAATTGTTTGTTAACAATTTTTAATGCAGGTTCCTGACATCGGAGACGGCTTCCGAGCTAGGAAAGCCGGACCGGTCTAGGTGTCAGTTTGTGGATCCGAGGCTTGAGACGATGCATGGGCTGAGTCGATAGCAAGACTAGTCTAAGCACCTGGGTTATCGTGATTGTGTGATTATTATATGTTGCTATGGTGTGTACCTCGTGTTGGTACTGTTGTGTGAGAACCTCGTGGTGGTTCTAGTAGGTCATTGCTTCCTCAAATGGTACCACTAAGCCGGTCGTGGTCCGGAAAGTGGTGGGCTCGGTTTAACTTGGCTTGATCACCAAAGCCGAGTGTCACACATGGATGTGACAGCCCCCGGCGAGTCCGATAGAAGATCGGGGCACGGCGATTCCGATTGAGGACCGTGACCGGGCAATTCCCGAGCGCCTACGCCTGTGTGGTGTAATAGTGAAGGGATTGTTGATGTCCCTTATGTGGAGGAAGAATGATTCTGTTTGGCCCTATGAGTATATATATATATGGTTGATTGATGTGACACTTATAAAGAGTATTTTGATTTATTATGGTGTAATGGTTTATTGCTTAAATCGGTCATGCTTTATGATTTTGGATATTGATTGTTGAACTACCCGTCTTGCTTGTGTTTGGGGTTGGGTTTAGAATGACGGGTAGTTGTATATGCTAGGCAGGAAACCTGGCTCACTGAGTGAAACTAGTTCACTCACTCCTCACATCCTTGTGCAGGTGACCAGTAGAAAGGACCATAGCGCTCGCGAAACTGTAGGAGCTAGTGTAGATTGGACATCTTTTGCCAAAGACTCGTTTTCAAGATATATGAATGTATGTTTTACTTTCGGTTGCGTCCATGAACCCTATGTATAATATTTTGGGCTTGTGAACTTTATGTTTTACATATATGATATAAAGTATGTTTTATATTCGTGACGTGTTGAATCTGATATTAGGTTAGTCCAACCTAACACAACTCTATGACTCGGTACGAGTTACAAAGCCTCAGGCCGAAGATTAGAGGAAACGGGTTTTGAATGGATATTTTGGGTTACAGAATTATGTTTGTGACTTGGAAAGTCTATTCTCAGCTCGTCGTAACACTTCTGGACTTGGCAGAGGAAGGTCGTTCGGGCATGTTCTTGTTTGATTGTTTCCCGGCTGACTGACCGATGTCTAAAATGGCTCGGGGGTGTTACAAGGCCGCTTATCCAACCATCGCTAACCGACTGGATCAAGCCAAACGGGAAATAGGGGAGCACCAAGCTAAAGCCAGAGAATGAAACCAACCGCCGTCTGATCCATTAAGGGAAACACTAAATCCTCAAAATACCGGAGCCTTCCGTACTCCAGAGATCCCGAGCGCTCGATCCGGACGCTGCATGGGAGAGAACTCACAGCGACCTCCGCAGCAGAGCATGCCTCAGCGAAGCCTGAGTTACAGCAGGCTGGACGAAATAGAAACCGGACTACAAGCCCAAAGAAGTACTCCGATCCAATCACAAAACATATATATGGAAAGACCCGGGGAGCCTAGAAATCGAATGCCACCACTGGGAAACCTGACATCCGAGAATCAAACTCCATCTGCTGCGAGAACCGTTCAGCAAACGGGTTTCAGTGACCCAATAGGGCAAGATTAAGGTTACGACCCCCGCAGACCCATCGACGCGGATCCTCAAAGAGAGGACCTGGAGATCCCGGGCGAAACCGGAACGTTCGAGAATTATATCGAAAGAAACAATGCCGAGCTCAAAAGAATACACGCCATCGTGCATATGGCGATGAGCACCGCTCCAGACATAGATATGGTCATCGAGGAGACTAGAAGGACTCCATTCACGAACCGAATCACCGGCGTAAAGCTACACCATGTGGGAAAATTGAAATTCCCCGAGTACACGGGGAACACAGACCCAAAAGCCCATGTGCGAGCCTTTTGACTAGCGATTTCAAGAGAACACCTCAACGACGATGAATAAGAGGCCGGTTATTGCCACTTCTTTGCCGAAAATCTCACCGGGGCTGCCCTTGAGTGGTTCGCTGGCCTGGAAGAAAAATCAATCGACAATTTCACCCAGTTGGTGTCTACGTTCCTCAAACAACACTCGGTCTTCATAGAAACAAGAGTTAACGAGGCGGACCTCTGGAATCTCAAGCAAGCGCCTTTCAAGCCGTTAAGAGCATACATAAACAAGTTCAGAGAAATCAAACCCAAACGAAGTCGTGGCCCTGGCGGCGTTAAAGAACGGCATCTGGTTCTCATCCAAATTCAGGGAAGAAATAGCAGTACGAGTACCAATCTCATTGGACGATGCCCTACACCGAGCTTCCTACTTTGCAACCCACGAAGTGGTAGTCGCAGCCTTAAAGGAACAGTAGAGCGCAAACAAAAATAACGCCGCCAAAAAGAATAATGCTCCTAAAGAACCAGCAACTAAAAAAGGCAACACTCCTATGCGATAAACAATTCGCCGCAAAACAAATCATCAACGTACGATCCCAACAAACACTGTGCCTTCCATGAACGTAAACGTCATTCGACCGTGGAATGTCGAGCCGCACTTCGCAGTCAAAACAAAAATAAAAAGACCAGCGAGGATACCGGAGAAGAAGAAGAAGAGCCAGCGACTCCAAAATCCAATCGAAAAACTAAAGGCTCTTCGAATAAAAGAAACAGGGAAACCGAGCCAGAATCGCCTAGCTCTCCACCCCCATCGCCAAAGAAAAGAGTCTACATGATTTCATGGGGGTCAGAAAGCCATACACCTAAAAAAATCGAGGGACAGACCGAAGGAAGAGTATGCATAGAACCTCAATGAAGCTAATCCTCCTCCTAGCATTACTCGATACAACCCAAATGCGAGGTCTCCCTTTAGGAAAATCCCCAACTTCAAGCGAAGGCATAAGATGGCCAGAATCCGCGAACTGCTAGAAAGACCGATTGCCCCACAAATTCAAAAGAAAGACAGCATGCGAACCCTTAATCGCAACATGTTTGGGGGACAGAGACACTACCAACCAACACCAACCAAAAGACGGAATTTTCCGGCGTACGACAAAGGCAAAAAACGAATCGACTTTATCTACGGAGGCTCTAAATTTTACAACTCGGTTAACTCAATCAAAGCATATCAACGAAGAGCCGAAAACAGCGTAGGAGTCAGAGAGCCCCTATCGGGTCCCGACCACGAAATCACCTTCGACGAAAATGAGACCGCAGATCTTGACAAACCACACGACAACGCTCTCGTAATACGACTCGACGTCGGCGGCTGTGAACTATCTCGAGTAATGATCGACACCGGTAGCTCGGCTGATGTCCTATTCTACGACGCGTTCAAAAGAATGAGATTCACCAAAGCACTCTTTAAGCAAGAACGAACCCCTCTGATCGGGTTCGCAGGGGAAACCACCTACTCCCTCGGGTCAATCGAGCTCGCTGTAACCGCCGGAGAAGTCAGGAAAATCGTGGAATTCATCATGATAGACCGTTCAGCCCCGTTCAATGCAATCCTTGGAAGGCTCTGGCTATACAACATGAAGGCAGTTCCCTCAACCTACCACCAGTGCCTGAAATTCCCAAACTCCATAAGGAATCGAAACTATTAGAGGAAGCCAAAAGAGCTTCAGAACATGCTACCTCGCAAGATTCAAGGATATCAAGCAGCACCCCAAATCAAGCAATCAAGATCAACAACAGACGTACACACGTACATGAACCACCGAACAAAAGACCCTATCCCTGGGAAAAATAATCGAACTACGTTACGACTTGATCCCTCGCCGAGGGTACGTAGGCAACTCACGACATGAGTTCAGTCACCCACAAAATACAAAGCTCGAAGGATGCGCATCACAACATCCGAAGTACGCTAGCACGACACCATCGACTTCGAATCAAAAGACAAGCTACCCTCTTTGTCCCAAATTTGTAACAAACCGGAACCTGACATTTTAATAGAATTCAGTTCTTACACTTCGCTGTTCGAGCTTAATAGATTTCTTATATCCGAAAATCGCAATATTCTTAACGGCTGACTGTAAACCAGGACCCTGATCAAGTCTTTGGTTACAGCCAGCTCTGCCAACGAGCGCGGCGAAAACTAGTTAACAAAATCTTTTGTTACATCAAGCGCACGTCGGTAAAAGTACCTACGACAAATCGACACACGGCCTCAAAAGATCAGCCTCGCATGAACAAGAAAATAGTGACAAACAACTCGGGAACTCACAATCCTTTCTTTATTAAAAAATAATAATAATAATAATAAAGCTACGGAAACAAAGGGGAAGAGCAAAAACAAAAAGAAAATCCCTAAAACTACTCTTCGATGTCGAATTCACCATCCTCGAACTGGCCACCCGCGCGCTTCGTCGTTTCACCCGTGCCATTCACCATAGAAGGAATTTTAGCAAAGAAATCTTCTGGCAGATCCTCCGAAATCTGAGGCAGATCGAGCATCTCAACAGAGAAATCTGAAACCGCCATCATATCGAGCTCGGATCCGAGCTCGACCTCCTTCGTTCGAAGACGCAACAACTCATCTGAAGCCAAGAGGTTGTTGTTCATGATCTCCTTCAAGAGATCTATGTTTGCCATGACCTCCCTAAGGCGAGCTTCAAAATATGTTGCGGCCTTCTTCTTCTTCCACTTCTCTTTCAGAGATATCAGCAAATCCAAGTAGATGTCTGCCAAAGCCTTTTTAGCATCGTAAGTTGCGCATAGAAGGTCATCAGAGAACTTATTAGCGGAAGATTCGACCTTCACCTCCAAAAAGAGACTTCCTCAAGGGCTGACTTCCTCTCGTTACTCACGGCTCGTGAACGAGCCTCGAGCGAAGCGGCTTGATTTCCCAGCTTCTCAGCAGCGGCCAGCTGAGCAGCGTTAGCACGCTCTCGATCCTGAGCCATCTTCAGACCAAGTTTCATCTCCCGAACGACCTTCTTTATTTCGTAAAGCTCGTCGGAGCGCGGAACGTCCTGCAGACGCCTCTCCAAAGTCGCCGCAAACTCGTTATTTGCCTCCATAGCCTGGAACATAACGAGTCAGCACGAACAAAACAAGCTAAAGATTTAAAGTTACAATTATCAAAAAGACAACCTTAGCATGATCGATAGCCATCTTCACATCAGCCTTGTGCTCCGTCATATTTCGCAACAAAGGAAGTGGACATCTAGCATGCTTGAAATGCCTCACCAAGTGAGCAACACTATCCGGATCCTCCGTGATAGAACAATCCTTGGAGTGAGAAAACTGCAAATGAAACGGTTCAGCAACAACCGTATCACCCGAAACACCGAGACGATGGTCTGAACCATTCGTTTTGGCCTTCTTCGGAGGACGATCGTGCCCCTCCGAACCAGTTGGGCTACTCGACTTTATACGAGCAGCAGACTTTTCGCCCTCGAGGTCTTTTCCCTCTTGAGGTGAAGCTCGCGGGATTCGGGTCTCCTCACGAAGAACTTCTGTGAGCGCTTCGCTCAAGTCTCCGGATCGGATGCATTCCGCACTAACACAACCAGTTCGATTTCGTATCCTTTCGGAGTCGCGAAGGGTCGTCCTTCTCGATGCCATGTCCTTTCGGCAAAAGGGAACAAGAATCTATCGGAGCACTGTGATAAACCCTAAGCGAAGTAAAACTTTATAAAGACCAAGGCGTCTCCGTATCTCAACTATCTAGATAAATGAATCTCGAAGACTAAGGAAGCAAAGATATTCTGAAAATCATGTTTATCCATTCAAGATAATCGAAACTCGCGATCAAATATCGCGGAAAACAAAAGCCTGAAACAAAAAAGATAGTAAAAAAAAAAAGAGATATAGAAACAGAAAAGATTAACTTGAATCGGCTCCATCGGGAACAGACGACCCTTCGGCTTGATCCACCGAATCTTTAGAAACTTGAGGAAGATCGAGCTTGGAGATTGACCAATCCGATACGGTAGCCAAAGTAACAAGACCTTCACAGTCCTTCTCCATCTCCTTCAAACGAGCGAGCTCAGCATCCACGGTTAAGCCCCCATCCTTAAGCTCGTTCAGAAGATCGATGTTGGCGACCACCTCTTGCAACTGGATCTCAGTTGACACCTCCTTTTTCTTGTTCATCCACTTCTCCTTCAAGGACTCTAGAATCTCTCGATATCGTCCCGCGACGTCACGGCGAGCGATGCGAGAAGCACGACGAATATCTCGATCCCTCTCGACTTCAAGTGCTACGATTTTGGCCTTCTGAGCAACGGCCTGGGCCGCAAGAGTCGTGCCCTCCTGGCGAGTCCTCCTCTAGTCATCGGTCAAGGCCTCGATCTTTTCAGCATCCCTTTTACCCTCTCATTTGGTGACTTCAAGCTCCACCGAAAGCCTCTTGATCTCAGAACCGATGATCTTGATCTCCTTGTCATTCTGAGAAACCTCAACGCAATCCTCCATCGCTACAACATACTCGTTAAAGGCTTCCATAACCTAAAGAAAGCGAAGCTTACAAATAAGAACCTCAAAGCACCTTTCAGAAGGAAAGAAAGCAGGAAACAGACCTTAGAGCTCACGACCGCCACTTTGGCGTAAGCCTCCTTCTCGGTCAGAGAAGTAAGGGACGGAAGACGGCAACCCACAGACCTCATGCGACCGGTGAGAGAGATCAGGTCGTCCTGAGCCACAAAAAAAGGACCATCACCTTCAGAAACAGGCCCCGGGACGGTTGATTCTCGCCTACAACGGGACGGACCAGGCAAGGCGGCCTTCGACGATTGACGTCGCTTACGGGTCACGGCAATGGTTTTGTCTTCTGAGCCAGGGCTCAACGAGACAGGAGATCGTCGCTCCTCAGGAGCATCTTCATCATCGGAATCCCGAATCGAGATCAAGGGAGGTCTATCAGAATTCTGCTCCTCGACGTCGACCCGGAAGTACGAAACAACGATCTCCTCACAAGCTGCCTGATCAATCGGTCTGAAGACTGAGCTTGGATGGAAGGAGTCGCAATGACTTCCTGAGAGTTGCCAATAACCGGTGGGGCCCTGTTTGTTCCTCCTGGCATGGCAAAAGCAGCTCGGATCCGGGTCTGGTCAAACGATGACCAGTTCGAACGACCTCTCCGGAGGACTCCCTCCGATCAAACCCCGAATCTCGTCCAACATCGAAGAACTTCCGGAATGAACTGAAACAATTAAAGAAAAAACGAAGATTTGAATCACAAATCCCCCAAAGAAAAAATGATCGACATTAAGATTAGGAAAGAACTAACCTATATTCCTAGTCCAATTCCGGGGAAGTCGAGAGAAATCGAAGTCGCCCATGGACGCTCGATCCACCTTAAAGACAAAAAAATGTTCGCGCCACTTCTCATCGCGATAAGGGATGTCCTCAATAATGTGGCGACCCACGGAGACACGAGGAAAGTTTTGGGACTCTGCTTGTTCCGCTTCACCAGAACAAGGTGACGGAACTCACCAAGACCGAAGGAAAGACCTTCCTCCATAGCTCTAACCAAGAACGCTACGAGATGCCTAAGGAAGTTCGGGCAGATTTGATTAAACGATAAACCAAGCTCTGCCAAGATCTCGAGGATAGGCTCCAGAATCGGGAAGGTAAGACCGCAAGATTGGAAGAAAGGGAGATAAGCTCTGCAATATCCTCCTCGAATGGTCTCGGGAGTCTCAGACGCAGAAGCCAAGTCAAGGATGACGGTGCGGTCGACTCCATACACCTTGTGGAGATCCTCAAGATCGTCGGTCTCAGTCGTCGGATGAGGGAAACTGAATGAGGAAGACATCTCAGGTTCTATGATCAAGAAATCTCAAAGAAATAACAAAAGGAGATGAAGAAGAAGAATCGGAATTGAGACAAAAAAAAATCTCTTGCGCATTTATAGCCACCCTAACGGCTCTATCGTCATTCTCGAGAAGGATAATGATGACCTAGGACTCGCCCTAGCGGCGGCTGATATAGCCGTTACGCGCAAGAATAAAAACGTGCCAAACAACGGTCTTCAAAGTTTATCATGAAGTCAAACCAAAATCGCACCAGTTACCAAGCGACGAAATCAGAATTCAAGCAAACCGCCTCTTTTCTTTTCGTTCAAACCAAAAGAGGCTGGAGGAAAAATGTTGGACCCAATTTCGGTTAATACATTAATGGGCCACGATCAAGGATATGGGCTGCGAAGAGTTAAAGCCCATAACGAGCACGCGAGCTCGAGACGGAGACTTCGAAGAACCGGAGATCGCGGAACGGTTGCGAAGAACACGGGAGCAGCCCATTATAAGAAGAGATCGATGCATAAGAAAGAGGATACGCTGAAAACCCTAGAGAGAGCTACACCCATACTTCGACCTTGTTTTCATCTAGTTTTAGCGTTTGATCTTATCGATCTCGTTCTGTAACATTCGATCTTAATTCGTTCATTGTATTCATCCTTATTCATCAATAAAGTCTATTTTTGCCTACTGGAAACTGATTACATCGTTGTGTTCTAAAGATATCGTTGTCTACGTCATTTTATCTTCCCTAGATCAAACTCCCGATAACTAATAAATACATAGTGTAGATTTTAGGATCGATAATATCCATGGAGAAAAGTTGTCTTTACATCAAGCTATTGTAGTTCCACATTGAAATGTACTACTACGTACAGTAAGTATCTGATGGATACATGTTTTATAACTGGTGCAAACATCATCTGATAATCTATGCCCAAACATCTTCTGATAATCTATGCCCTTCTTCTGTGACTAGCCTTTGGTTACAAGCCGTGCTTTGTAGCTGGGAGACTCTACTCCAACAATTCCAGGTTTTCTTTTAAAGATCTTTATGCAACAAATCGATTTTTGATCCTTAGGTCTGTCAATCAAACTCCAAGTGTGATTTTTCTTCAGAGACGTCATCTCTTCTTCTGCTGCATCTGTCTATTTATCGTTGTTAAGATCATTCATTGCCTCTTCATAACTTTCAGGTTCTATTCTCCATTATATTTACTTCTCTTTCTATTCAATTCACATTCATTGAAGTTATATGTGCTTTGGACTGATCCGGAGCTATTTAAAATTCGATATCAACTAAATTTCGTGTGTTCACTATTTTCCTTTTCACACAAGCAATATTTTGGGTCAGAAGTTCCGAGTCTTGCTTGAGTTCTTTAAGGAGTGTCTTTCTATTTTCTGCTTCCATTTTTTTCTCTAGAAAACCCTATAGATGCGAGTCCTATTATTCAGCTCAAAAAGTCAATACCTAAGGCAAAGACTGTCTCTTCTTTTTTTTTAATGTTTCTTCCATTGGAGGCCATGGCTATTCTTAAGCAATTTTCTTGTGGTCTCTCCAAGAACCTCGGATAAACAAGATTCAGGGACATGCACACCACCCTTTCTTGTCTTTATATTCATCTTGTGTTATCATCTGAGAATCAAAGTTCCAAAACAGAAAACCTACAAGACTGTTTGTTTTTCTCAAATGTCGCATCAACTTGACCCGGTCGCTGAGCTCGAAACCTTAAAAACACATGTTCATCAACCAGGAAGCCCTAGCTTCTCAACACTTCGCCAGCGTCATCATTGTAAATCTCTTCAAGAAATTATCTGATTTCACAATATATTTGTTTTGTTGCTTCTCCCTAACTTATTTTGATGTTCTTTCATACTTTTTTCTAGCTGGTGAAGCGTCTAAATTGTCGCCTATTGGCTCACCAAGAAAGGAAAATGAGCATCATGGAGAACATTCCCACCATAAGAAATCTTTGTTCTCAAAAGTGAAGGATAAGGCAAAAAAGCTGCAGCACAGTCTCAGCGGCAAGAGGAGACATGATGAAGAAGGTGATGCAACCATGTCGCCACCATTTGGCAGATCCGCAGACCACCAAGTTAAAGAAGCAGGAGGTTTTGCCACACTTTCACCACGTGACAAGTCTAAAGACCATAAAGTAAGAGAAGAAGGAGAATTAGAAGAAGAAAAAGATCCTGAATATCTCGGAGCCCCAAGTAAATCAAAACTGCATTGACAAACAATATTTATTTTATTTTTATAAATTGCTTAAGACTGATTGATGGTCTTGTGTAGTGTATGAATCAAAGAAGGCACCTGAAGAGCTAAAGGCCACTGCGAGACAGCATCCCCGAGAAACTCCTGTGATCACTGAGACGAATGTCTTGTCTGTTCTCCCAGCCAATCACCACGCTGAACAACAAAAATATTGTACTGGTTCCAACAGAGAAAACCCTATGATCTCTGAGAAGAATGTCTCGTCGAATGTCAAGCAAGAGAAGAAAGGGAAAGAGTACACAAACAAGGAACCAACTAGTCCAAGCAAGACAGTAGCAGAAACCGTAACAGAGACGCTAGCACCTGCTTATGCCAAAGTCTCTGAAGCTACTCACGCTATAACCAAGAAGATTCAAGATATGGCTTTCCCGAAAACAACAGATGCAGAGCCGGAGGTAAAAGATGTTTCAGAAATCAACACCGCAGGGACTAACCAGCCTCCTGGCTTCAACACTAAGGTACTATAACTTGTTTATTATAAGTGTTACCTCTCCATCTGCGTCTGCGCATTTGGATAAATGAATTAGTCAACCATTTTCTGCTTGTAATGGCAATCAGGTATGGGACAAAGGCGTGTCCATGAAGGAATACATAAGCCAGAAGTTTACGCCTGGGGAAGACGATAGAGAACTTTCTCGAGTGATATCTAAAGCTATAAGCCCTCGCAAAGCCTCTTCCGAGGCTGGTACATTTAATGGAGCCACAAACATGGTGCCTGCTTCAAACTCATCAGACAACAAAGCTCCCATTTTAGCCAACACAAATGAGAGTGAGTTCCTCTTCTTATCTTTAAATAAAACAATTTTATTTAACCATTTCAACCTGCATTTGTATTCTGATTCATTTGTTGAAATGCAGTTGTTAAGGAAGAAAATCATGGGAAGATGCTTCAACCAAACTAAAGAACAAAGTGGCTGTGTTAAATCTGTATTGGCATCTATTTGTTGTATTATGAGATTGAAGATACTAATACATCATTTTTGTTTTATTTTCATTCATTTAATTGACCATTAGTTTTATTGAAAACACGATTTTGCTTTCTTGTTGTCGACTTCTGTTATAAAAAAAAAATATTTCACGTTCAGAAAAAAGGATTTTAAAATTGAATTCATCCAGGTGATCAAGCAGATGAATCTGTTCAACGTGCAACTTTAATAACATTTAACTGATGATGAAAGATCTTAATTCGAGATTATGAATGCAACTCGTATTATTAAATACCATTTTAAGAGATTGATTCCCATTAAAGAACAAGAATGGACGGTCCGGTACAACAGTTGACCTTGCCCCCTGGAAGAAAGTGGTAGGCAACTCATTGCCCACAAACACAAAAGTTCACCAAACGGAGACGGCTTGAAAAAGTTGCAACAGACACAACAATGCCATTTACAAAACTGGTTCAGACAACAAAGTAAAAGCTGTCTTGAGAACCTGCAAAACAAAAACTGAAAATTGATTTCTGGAAATGGGAGCAGCCTTAAGATCAATGTATGCCAACAGCAAGTATGAAGAAGTCAGAGAAGAATGGGAGGAAGATTACAGCCCTCAGAGATTTTCTTACAAAGCTCTTTACAAAGCCACCAAAGGGTTCAAAGACAGCGAGTTGCTTGGTACAGAGGCAAACGGGACAGTCTACAGGGGAAAGCTTTCGTCCAATGCACATATCGCTGTGAAGCGAGTCGCACTAGATGCAGAGCAAGATACGAAGCACCTTGTTTCTCAGATTGTTGGTATTGGGAAGTTAAGGCACAAGAACCTTGTACAGCTCTTAGGATACTGCAGAAGAAAAGGTGAATTACTATTGGTCTATGATTACATGCCTTACGGAAACCTGGACGATTTCTTGTTTAATGAAGAGAAGCCTAAGCTAAGTTGGTCACAAAGGTTTCACATCATCAAGGGAGTGGCTTCAGCTCTTCTCTATTTGCACGAGCAGATCGTTCTCCACAGAGATGTTAAAGCCGCGAATGTACTCTTGGATGAGGATCTAAACGGTCGGCTAGATTTTGGCCTGGCTATGTTCGGCACAAACAGGAACCCTATGCTTGGAAGCGTAGGGTACGTGGCTCCGGAGCTAATCATCACAGGAATGCCAACAACCAAAGCCGATGTGTATTCATTTGGGGCTTTATTACTTGAGTTTGCATGTGGGAGAATGTTCATAGAGTATCCAGGGAAGCCTGAAGAGTTTAATCTAATCAGCTGGGTATGTCAATGCTCGAAAAGAGGGAACTTGGTCGGTGCCCGAGACGCTAGACTGGAAGGAGATTACGTCAGCAAGGAGATAGAGATGGTACTGAAGCTTGGGCTACTCTGTGTACAGTACAACCCAGAGGACAGGCCAAGCATGGCACAAGTGGTGAGTTATCTTGAAGGAAAAGATGTTTTGCCTGAGATGCCTCCAGACACTCCTGGGATCAGTATTCCCACACCATACCACGAAGTTCTGGCCTAGCGGCATAGTGTCATGAGTGAGTCTACTTTCTTCAAACACCTTCAAAAATTTGCCCAACCATTGAAAGGTCTGCACTTGCTGATTGTACTTTACTTCATAACAACAATTATGGCCAGCACACGCTTGTACTGTTTATATATGAAAAATTTATCATAAACGTATGACAATAATAATATAATATCATAGTTAAGAGTTTTCCTATAATTCTCGTGAGCAATTTTCTCTCAATAACTTCTAACCTCTAAGCTAAGTTTCACTCAGCCTAATGGTGTATACGTTCAGAATGTTCTAGAGCTCGGTGTAGCCCACCATTTAATCATTCACTGTAAAAAGAAAAGACACAGATTTGTGATATTTCATTCAACAGATTACTCATCCAGCATTAATCTTCAAGCAAAAGGAAAAGGAAACTTTCTAAATCACATTCAATAACCAAACACCGAGACAAATCTCAAGTTTTGGTTCTAGTGTTGAACCGTTAAATCGTGTCCAGACATCGAACAGCTTACCGGTTGGAGACAATGTTGAGCAACCGACTCGATCTATTGATTCCAGAATATCGCTTTGAGAGAAACTCTGAGCACAAACATCTTCCCGATTTCAATACGCGGGAAATTTGATTGATTTAGCGTTCTTCTGTATAGAATAGAACTTAATTCAATATCGATTTTTCTTTGCATTAGAAATCGGGAATCAATACTAACCGGATCAATCTCATATGCTCAGAGGATGGCGAATTTCTCTCTTTTTTTCTATCAAACTATTTCATTAATAAAAGATAGTTACTCTCCCAAGGGAGGGGTTACAACAGAACTTAAAGCGGATTTAGCTAGTGAGTCTGCGACAACATTTTGTAAACGGGGAATATGAAAGTATGAGATAGAATCAAATCTACAACTCAGAACTCTAATATCGAACAATACACTATGAAGTAGCACCGTCGAGGAAGAGGAGTTGAGAAGGTTGACGAGAGACTTCGAATCAGATAAAACGATCACCTGAGAGAAGTCATGATTGACTGCATCCAACAGTGCAGCCTTTACCGCTAGTGCTTCTGCCACAATAGGCGCAGCCACATGAAGACGGATACCAGAGTGGTGTCTAACTTCGACACCCGCAAGATCAGTAAACACCCAGCCCTGTCCACTGTTCCTCGAGGCAGGGTCTCAAGCTCCATCCGTGAAACACCTGAGGCCAGTAGGAGGAAGGGGAGGGGGAGGAGATCGTGTGTTGGTAAGTCGGCCAGATTTCTCGGTTTGAGAAGCCTCCTCCCAACAGCGAACGTCCTTCAAGACTCTAAGGAGCAGTTCCGATTCCGTATAATACTTATCTTCAAAGAGTAGTCTGTTACGGTTCTTCCATAGGTGCCAGTAGAGTGTAGGGTAGATCGGTGAGAGTCCCAGTCCCGTAGGTGGTAGGTTGATCATTTTAGTGTTACTGATCAGGAGCTCTCTCATTGTAGAGACAGAACCTGCAACTGGTTTAAACATCGCAGGAACAAGATCCCAGACTCGGGCAGCAAAAGGACAGGAGAAGAATAAATGTAGTGGAGTTTCTATCTCTCCACACCTTTTGCATTTGGCTTCAGCTCGAAGGCCTCTAACACGCAGAGTATGTCCTACGGGTAAGGCTCCATTTGTTGCTTTCCATAATAGTGCCTGGATCTTAGGAGGAGTGTTCAAGTTCCAGTTACATTTTTTCCAAGGGAAATCAGGGTTCAAGGCGGGAAGATGGGCCTTTCGAGCCATAGCATAGCCTGACTTTGACGTATAGGAGCCAGAGGCCTCCGGTAGCCAGAACAGCTCATCCCGTTTATTGTAGTCACTGGGAATGAGTTGGAGAATACATTCCTCATAAAGAGGCAAGTGCCGCCTGATAGACTGGAGGTTCCATTCCTTCGTTTCACAGTTAATGAGGTCTGAAACAAGAAGGTCTTGGCTTACAGCAGATGGTGGAGGGCCGATGGGGGTTAGAGGTTCGGAAGAAGAGAGCCATGGCTCAGACCAAACCTTGATCTGAGATCCAGTGCCCACACTCCATCCAAGTCCCAGGTGGAGTAAGTCCCGGCCCCAAATGATGCCCCTCCATCCATGAGAGGCCGATGATCGGCAAGCACAGTCCCGCAGGGACTCAGAGTGGCAATACTTACCTAGGAGAGTCTGAGCCAGCAATGAAGTAGGTTCTCGGGTCAACCGCCAAGCAATCTTAGCCAACAGAGCCTGGTTATAACACTCGATGTCCCGAAATCCAAGACCTCCCAAGTTCTTTGGCAGAGTGAGTTTAGACCAGGCCACCCAACACATTTTTCTAATATTTGGTTTTGAATCCCACCAGAACCTAGTAAGTAAGGATTGGATTTGTTTACACAGCGAGGCTGGTAGCATGAAACAGGATATAGCGTAGGCTGGAATGGCGGTGAGGACAGCTTTGAGAAACACTTGTTTCTCCGCTCCCGAAAGAAACCTTGTAGACCAGCTCAAGATTTTTTGCCTGATACGATCGATGATGCTGTTAAAGATGTCCCGCTTATGTCTCGCAAAATGTTCAGGAAGGCCAAGATACTTCCCAATGCCACCTTCTTTGTCAATGGACAGGTAGATTAACTCTATTTTTTGCAGGCAGCGCAGTTTTGGAGGAGAAAGTAATGGTTGATGTGGCCGGGTTGATACATTGACTGGAAGCTCTCTCATATTTGGCCAGCAAAGATCGAAGATTGGAGCAGCTTTCCTGGTCTGATCGAGTGAAGAACATGGTGTCGTCGGCAAAGAGCAGGTGATTGACGGGAGGGCAGTTGCGAGCAACTTTGATACCCGGAAGAGATCCTGACTCTTGAGCTTGTGTACACAATCCCGATAAGACCTCCGTACATAGGATGAAAAGGTACGGGGATAAGGGGTCACCTTGTCTGATCCCACGTGATGGTTTAACTTTACCCTGTGGAGCTCCATTCACAAGAAACGAGTAGGAGACAGAGGTCACACAGACCATGATCCAAGAGATCCACCGCTCGTGGAAGCCGAGCCGTCGCAGCACTGCTTCCAAAAAGGCCCACTCAATCCTATCATACGCCTTACTCATATCCGTTTTGATAGCCATGGAGCAACGGACTTTGGCCTTAGAGGTGCGTAGATAGTGAAGAATCTCGTGGGTAATGAGAACATTGTCTCCAATAGCCCGTTTAGGGACGAAGGCAGACTGATGCGGTGAGATGATCCGAGATAACAGTGGTTGGAGGCGTCTCGTAAGGATCTTCGCAATGATCTTATAGTGGGTAGAACAGAGAGCTATGGGGCGGAAATCCGCGACCTTCCTCGGACTTGAAATCTTTGCGATCAAACGGACGTGGGTTTCATTTTGACGAGGGTGTAGGTAGCCTGTCTCAAAGAACTCCCGAATGTCTCGGTACACATCATCTCCAATGGTGCTCCAAAAGGAGTGGTAGAAGCCCGCCGAGAAGCCGTCGGGGCCGGGCGCTTTATCCGCGTGAATGGCAAGAACAGCATTATGCACTTCGGTTTTGTCTGGTATTGCTATCAGCCGGTCATTGTCTTCCTGTGATATACACGGCGATAATGCTTCGTTAACAGTCTCCAGGCAGTCGGAGCCAGACGAGGAGAATATATTGCGGAAGTACTGGGAAATAGTATGCACAATCCCCTCTTCCGTATCAGCGATCCTGCCCTCCTCGTCTTCCAGAATCGCAAAGGAGTTCACCTGCCGCCGTCCTCGGGTAATAGCATGAAAAAAGCCGGAGTTCCGATCTCCACATTGAAGCCATAAGATGCGACTTCGTTGTTTCCAAAACTCCTCTTCCGCAAGATAGGCTTTTTCTAACGTAGCGGTGGTGGAGTTTATCAGATCCATATCAGGGGCCGGAGACGATAAAGCTGCTTCCAAGATTTGATGAGCTTCTTTGATAACCTCACAACTTTTGATGTTTTGCTCCTTTGTCCAGTCTATGATTTTCCTCCTGATCCTGTCGAGTTTGGATATCACCGCCTCGTCTCTAGTTTGTGGCCATTGCTCTTGCACCAACTGTTGAATAGCAGGATCTTTCCTTAAGCGTCGATCAAATCGAAAGGTGCCTTTCCTTGGGGTTTTGATTTGATCAAACAGGGTGAGGAGCGGGCGATGATCCGAACCCTCGAACCGGAGATAGACACAGCATCCGGAAGGGAAGAGCTCAGACCAAGCACAGTTAGCCATGGCTCGATCTAGGCGGGACTGGATGAAGTGGTCATGCCTCATTCCCCTCCATGAAAGATGATTACCAGCGTGTGGGAGGTCCCACAGGCCCGATTGGGAGACAAAGCTGCAGAAAGCTACAAACGAGCCTTCCCACCGTTGAGGGCCTCCAACCTTCTCGGAATTGTCGAGTAGATCATTAAAGTCTCCTGTTATAAACCAGGCATCGCCCCGGGCCTTTCCCAAATCAACAATTTTGTTCCAGAAGTCTGGCCGATCTTCTCTTCTCAGTGCGCCGTAAATAAAGGAAGCATAAAATGAAGACTTGTTGGCGCAAATGTGAGTGTCGATAATATTGCAAGAGGAGTACAATACATCAACTTTTATATCATCCTTCCAAGACAACATAAGTCCACCACTCAGGCCAGTAGGTGGGACAGAGAAATGTTGCTTATATAGAGAATTTTGAAAGTGTCGGAGAACAGTTTCATCACTGTTTTTTGTCTCTATTAGAAACAAGATATCGGGAGAAATACGAGATCGTATCTCTTTGAGTCGCTGGACCGTCAGGGTGCTTCCAATCCCTTGACAGTTCCAGCTCAAACATGCTAAGGAAGCGGATCTTGAAGTGGCCGAAAATCCGCCACCTTCTTCTTGCTTGCTGGATAGACCCTAGTAGAAGGCCCCGTCTGGAAAGCATTGCGGGCACGCCCACCCATCTTTGAGCTCTCCGCAGCTGGGGTTGGCTTTCTTTTGGGTGAGTTATGCACCTTAGTGATCCTTCTTTTCTTCACGCATACTCCTTGTCCAGCGGTGTTGGGCACTTTCTTTGGTGCCGCTTGAGGCGGAAGTTTGCGTTTGCCCAACGTTTTAGCAGCAATGCGTTCTGATCTTTTTGGTGGGGGACCTAAAGGTAGCGTTACAGTAACGTCTGGTTCCGCGGATACAGGGCCAAGCCGCATAGAGACATGTAGTCTATCTTCACTGAGAGTTCTGATCGGCGACTGTTCCGCATGTTTAGAGCCTGAGGCACCAGTTCTACCAGTGATCGGAGCATCTCCCATAGTTTCTTCAAAATACTGCACCTCTACATCTTATAGCAAACCAGAGTTAATAGTAACATCCTCATTACGAGGCAAGGTTTCTCCATTAAAGGGCAGAGAAAGTCGTTCCATATCCAGACGTCATTCTGATGAAGCAATTAAGCTCACTACCGGAGAAATTCTCTCGAGGCAGGACGACGCTCCTTTGACCCATTACGCTTTGATATTGTCCCTGGTGGCGTTCTCATAGGTTCTCTGGCCAGGCGAGGCGGCGGGGTATGAGAGATCTGAGAGACCGGGAGTTGTCTGGAAGTTCTCACCGAAAGTCTTCCAAAGCCTCTAGGATCAGAGCGAGGAGCAGAATCCGCTTCTTGGTCTTTACGTGGCATCCAGGCTTCCTTTTTTGAGGGCTCAGATCGACGAGGAGGGGATCTGGGGGGTGGGCGTCTGTATTCTACTGAGTCAGTTCGACGTTCTGATCTATAACCTCGCTCCTCCGATGGCTGAGGATGTCTGATACGTCGGTCTCCGTTATTATAAACGGAGCGATGTTGGGAGGAGGAATCATAGTGCCTCACAGATTTAAAGGGTCGAGCATCAGTCCTCACCCCTTTTCCTTCAAATCTTCTTCGCTCAGCAAGTTTTTCCAGAGTTCTTGCTTGGTTGATACCCGCGGGGGGTTGAGTAGAAGAGGATCGCGAGGGACACTGATCTTGTTCGTGGGCGAGGTAAAGGCAAGAGAAGCAATGTTTCTCAAGTTTCTCATACTCCAATTCCACTTCCTTGACCTCTCCCGAAGGTAGACTTATCTCGAGGTGTCTCTCTAACGGTCTCAGCCCGTTAATGAAGACTCGGACCCTTCCGTTGGGAACGTCCTTAGAGTCGACGTGTCCAAGTTCAGAACCCATGGCCTCAAGGGCTTCTTTAGTCCAGTAGTGTAGCGGTATTCCATGGATGCGGATCCAGAAAGCAATGATGGACGAGAAGTTGTCTACAACTATAGGTTCCCACCGCTGAAGTATAATCATCCAACGTTTGAAGTGGTAGGGGGCCTTAGCAAGAATTCTTTGGAGGTCCTTTTCAGATTCAAAGGTGAACTGAAATAGATGGGGGCCGAGCTCCCGGACTGTGATAGAGCCTGAGACATGCCAGTGTTGGACGAAAAAAATCAACCAGAGCTCGAGTATTTTGAGCAGACGGATTTGTAACTATGCCAATGAGCAAGAGCTTGTTCTGTTCAATAAGAGTCTCGGTGTTTGTCGCCGGGATCGGTTTAGGGGCTCTACGAACCAGATTCTGGTAAGTAGCGGTCCACTTAGCCTTCTCAGAGGTAGAGTAACGTCTAGCAATTGGAGTAGAGGAAAGTTCGCAAGGGGAATCCGAGATGTGGCGTGAATCTTTGGTACCAAGAAGAAACTAACAATCCCAAACTGAGCAAGGACTAGATAGGCTAGTATTATGAGGTTAAGCACTCAACCTTAGGAAGAGGTGGTAATTTATCGTCGCAGGTTCCAAACAGAGAAGGCCTGAGTAGGAAAATCAACCACCAACTGGAGAGAGCAGAGCATAAGATCGGCCATTTTAAAGAACGTAACGGACCTCAGGGGGGCAAGGCTGCGTGTCCTCCGACAAGTCGGGGGCTGAACCCGGAGAAGGAAGAACCAAGGAGGCGGCTGAAGGAGAAAGGTGGTTTTGTCAATTTAAAAATTTGCCAAAAACGAAGGGAAACCGGGTAGATGAGGCAAGTCAGAAGGTGGCAGGTCAACTTCAGATTCCAAAAAGAGGAAATTAACCGGGTAGATAGAAATTGTGGGTCACTCAAATCAAATTGGTAAACCAGTCTTGGGAGTCGGGCCTGAGAGAGAATTATATATTATTTCTGGTGAAATTTTCTCTAGAAACAAAATATTCTCCTTTGATATGAGGGTGTGTATCAACCAATCAGAATGGAGATAACTTTACGGATGGATTTTTTCTTTGCCAATTTTCAAATTCTTTTGGAAAATTTCCAAGAAGTATATCAAGAATATCTTCGAGTTTCGAAAACTCTTTAATATTTTTTCAAATTTTCCACGACATTGAGTGTTTGTCTAGGGGTCATCGCGCAGTCATCTCACAAAACATGCACTCATACCAAGCGAAAAAAGAACCAAACACAACCAATTCACTGTTTTTACTTCTAATGGACGAGAATCTGGCGCAAGTAATGCAGTCCATGTCTCTGGAGGAGGACGTACCTAGGGATGTTAAAACGGACTTCATGCCCGGGGCTTTAACGGACGGATTCTAAACGGGCAGAGCCCGTACCCAAACGGGTACGAGTGTTTATACTTAACGGGCTCATACAGGATCGGTCCTTTAAGAGTGTTTATTAAACGGGTGTACCCGCGAAATAAAAGGGTGCCCGTTAAATTTTTTTTTTTCAGAATATGTGAAACGTCGTCGTATTATCATTATGCTTTCCTTTGATCTCAGAAATTAGAATCTCGCAGCCGTCAAATTCTTCTCCTCTAAGCTCTGTTTCGATGAAACTTAGAAACATGATATGAATCGAACTTGAGAAACAATATTTTGGGTCTCTTCGTCTTCTTCACTAAGAGAAGGTAAGCATCTAATTTCGAAATTATTTTCTCATTTTCTCATCTAATTTCGAAATTGTTTTCTTCTAATTTTGATTATAGATTGCAGCCTACTTTGGTTCCAAGGGTACGTTTTTGCTGTGAGACTGTGAGCGTCCTAAATCCTAATACTTCAAGTGAGTTTCTTTGTTTCGTGTGATCTATTTTTGGAGAAGATGATGTTTTATTTAATCTGGGTTTTGATTCTGGGTTGCAGGAGGTTTGGTAACTTTGAAGTGTACGTTTCTGCTGTGAGGGTTTTTGTTGTGTTTGGTGGGTTATTGATAAGTCTTCAAATGGCCTTTAAGTGGGCTTCGGGGATGAAGTAAATCAAGAAAAGCCCAAGTCTATTATTTACATGTTATAATATAAGTCTACTTTGTCTTTGTAAGAAATCATCGAAAAACGATCACAAACATATTTGGGTAAATCCCTAATTCTTCTTCTCTAACTTCTCTTCTACCTCTGCTCTTCGTCAATCTTCTCCCCTTTCTGTTCTATTCAGATAAGCTCAATCCCTGGGCTTATCATTGGTATCAGTAGGATCCTGGTGGAGTTAGCTTTGAGAAAACTCAAGAATTCGTTTTCAACATAATGTGTGGTTTGCTTGAGATGGAACAGACGAGAGAAAAATGTTTTGCCAACTCTGAGTTAGAGTTGCTTAGGAGAAAGGCGCATCACATGAAGGATGAAGGGGCGAAGTTGTCAAGGGCAGCTACTCACAACAGAGACATCTTGTCGCAGTGCTATTACGTTGACCGGAGAATTATGTTATATGCGTTTGAGGAACTGACTCCTTATCAGAAGTTAAAGGTCTGGGACCCGGGGCAAGCTATAGTGTTTCACGACAAGACCTTTCCAAGTTATGGAGATGTGATCACTGTTTCAATCACTGACTTTTTAGGCCTCGAGGACAAGGCTGTTATTCTACCGGGAAGTACACTGAAGTTCTATGGTGAGAAGAGTGAGGAGCAACAACAGAGATACAACACTCTTGTATCTGAACTCTCACTCCTTATGGCATTGGGAACGACTCCAGCAGTATGGTGGTTATGTGCTGTAATTATTGGAGCTACAGCGATAAGAGACACCATGGAGATAAGAGCGATCACTGTACTACGTACGTTTCTTATAGTAGAGGGAAGCTCACGACAACTGTGGAACATGTCAAGACAGGAAGAGCTGATCTGTGCCACTCTTTTCTACCTTAATGAGAAGATAAATGAGACTAGAGATTCTGTGAATGATCTGACTGAGACAGCTAGTGTTCAGTCCAAAGAAGTGAAACAAGCTCAACATATTTCGGCAGCTACCAACCATACTTCGTCGAACTTAACATTGTTATAAATCGAGAGAACAAGCTGGAACAAAACCGTACCTTTGTTCTTATTATCTTAGCTCTTAAATAGCCATTACAATGCAACTAAACCACTAACCCACCTCCTACATTCTCGGAGGATTTTCTACAACAGGAAGAACAATTCAACAACTACTTCTCCTATAAACCAGGAGTCTTATTCGAACAACAAAAGACTTAATCAAATAAACTAACAAATTCCTTCCCTAAACTGATAGCTGTAAGCAAATCAGTTTACTCCGGTGTCTCCACGAGACCAAGCTTCTCCCTCAGCTTCTCAAATGTTACTAACTTCAATGGTTTGGTCATGATATCTGCCAGCTGATCTTGAGTACCACAATGAATTAACTTCACCTTCCCATCTGCAGTTAACTCTCTCAAGTAGTGAAATCGAACCTCAATGTGTTTGCTGCGTCCGTGATGAGCTGGATTCTTTGAAAGTTGAATGGCTGAACTGTTATCACATTTGACAGTGACGCATCCTTCAATGTTCTGTCCAATCTTTTCAAGTATCCTGGCCATCCAAACTCCTTGTGTTGCACATGAGACTGCAGCAATATACTCAGCTTCTGTTGTTGATAGTGCAACAATAGATTGCTTCTTTGAACTCCAAGAAACAGCTCCTCCTGCCATTAGAAACACAAAGCCTGAAGTGCTCTTCCGATCATCTAAATCCCCCGCATAGTCACTGTCAGTGTAGGCTTGAAACCCTTTGTCTCTCCCACGGCTGTACTTGATCCCAAGCTCTGTAGTGTTCTTAACATACCTCAGAATCCTTTTTACCACCTGAAAGTGAGCTTCAGTCGGACTCTCCATGTAGCGACTTGCAAGACACACTACAAACATCAAATCAGGCCTTGTAACAGTGAGATACATAAGGCTACCGATCATTTGCTTGTAGAGAGTAGTGTCAAGAACTGCTCCTCCACCCTTCTTCGAAAGCTTGACTCCAGGAACTATTGGATTATGCACCCCATTACTCATACTCATCTCAAACCTTTCTAGGACTTCTCTAGCAAACTTCCTCTGACAGATGTAAATCCCTTCTTCTCTCTGTAGCACCTCAACGCCGAGAAAATATCTCATCTTTCCAAGGTCTGTCATGTCGAAGTTCTTCTTCATTGATTCTTTAAAATCGTTCATCAGCTTCTCACAGTTTCCAGTGAAGATCAAATCATCGACATACAGGCTAACAATAAGAATCTGACCTTGTTTTTCTTCTTTGACGAACAGTGTGTGCTCTGATTCGCTTCTCTTAAATCCTTCCCTAATGAAATGACTCTCGATCTTACTGAACCAGGCTCTTGGGGCTTGCTTGAGTCCGTAGAGAGCTTTCTTCAGCCTGTAGACCTTTTCTTCTTCACCTTTCTTCATGAAGCCTTGCGGTTGATCAACATACACAGTTTCTTGCAACTCTCCATGCAAGAACGCACTCTTTACGTCGAGTTGATAGATGCTCCAGTTCTGATTTGCTGCAGTTGCGATGATCATCCGGATTGTGTCCCACCTTGCCACTGGTGCATAAACTTCATTATAGTCAACTCCAAACCTTTGCGCATACCCCTTTGCAACCAACCTCGCTTTGTATTTGTCTAGCTCTCCATGCTCATTGTACTTGGTTTTGAAAACCCATTTGACACCGATAGTGTTCATACCTTTAGGTAGGTGAACCAACTCCCAAGTCTGATTCCTTTCTATTGACTCTATCTCTGCTTGCATCGCTTCTCTCCAATGCGCATGTGCCACTGCTTCATCAAAGTTCATGGGATCTCCAATTGCAGTGACTGCTTGCAACACCATCATGTCACCAACAAAGTCTGTTCCTTCTTCCAAGATCACGCCACATTCGTAATCATTCAGGTAGGTAGGACGTCTCTTTTCGCGTCTGGTGCTGGGTTCTCCGTGTGAGGCAGGTTGTTCTTCAGGAATCATTGTTGCCTCTGGTTGTGGTAGGTCTTCATCAAGCTCTGGAACATCTTCATTTTGCTCTGCGTTTTCTGCTTCTTCATCTAGCTCTTCTTCCTCAAGCACATGATCTCTTTCATCTTCCCACATCAATACTTCTGAGATTGTGCTTATGCCTTCAACATCATTCCTTCCCCAATCCCATTGCTTTGTTTCTTCAAAAACAACATCTCTACTTATCAGAATTTTCTTAGAGATGGGATTGTACATGCGGTAGGCTTTCGACTCCTCACTGATTCCAAGAAAGACACACTTGCAGCTCTTGTCATCGAGTTTGATCCTCTTTGCCTCAGGTACGTGAACATGACCAATACATCCAAAGACTTTGAAGTGAGTCACGTCTGGTTTAATACCGCTCCATGCTTCCTCAGGTGTTTGATTCTCCAATGCTGCAGTGGGACTGCGGTTGAGAACATGCGTTACCCACTTGACTCCTTCTGCCCAAAACTCTTTAGGCATCTTCTTCTCTGTGAGTGTGCTTCGAACCAGGTTCATGATTGTTTGATTTCTTCGCTCTGCCACGCCGTTTTGCTGTGGAGTGTAGGCTGCAGTTAGCTGTCGCTTGATCCCAAGAGTTTTGCAGAACTCATCAAATTCTTTGGAACAGAATTCCCCACCTCGATCTGTCCTTAGGCCACACACAGGCAAACCAGACTCCTTCTCCACGGCAGCTTTGAAGTTTTTGAACGTTTCAAAAGCTTCGGACTTCTCTGTGATTATGTAGCTCCACATCTTCCTACTATGATCGTCAATAAAAGTGAGAAGGTACCTCTTCTGGCCGATCGAGCGTGGAGTGATCGGACCGCAAATGTCTGAATGGATCAGCTGCAGGTTTCTACTTGCCCTCCACGCGCTCTTCTTAGGGAATGACCCTCGTTTTTGTTTTCCCACTAGACAGTTCTCACACACCTTCTTTGTTGTCTCAATTTGTGGAAGACCTTTGACCATTTTCTTTTGGCTCAGAGTATGAAGACTTCCATAGCTCAAATGCGCAAACCTACAGTGCCAGAGATGAGCGTCATTCACTGTCTCTGTCTGGAAACATGACTCTGCTCCTACCACTTGTGCAACGATTATGAACATTCGGTTGATGCTCATTGAAGTCTCAATGATCAGCCCCTTTTCTGAGTGAAAGACCTTGCACACATTATCTCGTATGAGAATAGCGAGACCCCTTTCTTGTAGTTGTCCCACACTCAGCAAATTGTTGCTCAACTCAGGAACATAGTAGACATCTTGAACAACTTGAATCATACCGCTTACTCTGATCCTGATGCTCCCTTTTCCTTGAACCAGCATTCTAGCTCCATTTCCAAGTTTCACTGAATGACGAAAGCTTTCATCTATCTGTGAAAACCACTTCTTTTTCCCAGTCATGTGATTGCTACAGCCACTGTCCAGGAACCACATATCTTCCATTCTTGAACCTTGCACCTCCACATGTGCCATTAGTAGAAGCTCCTCCTCTTCATCAAACTCCGCGTAGTTTGCTTGCTTCTCTGCTTCAGGACACTCAAACTGATAGTGCCCCAGTTTATGGCACTTGTAGCACTCCACCAAGGCCTTATTGTAGCCTTGTCTCCCTCTACCTCTTCCTCGACCTCTGAAAGATCCTCCTCTTCCTCTTGTTCCACTCCACCCTTTGAATTCTTCAGTCACCTTCAGTACTTGATCACTGCTGCTAGAACCTTTAGAATGCTTCACAATGTTCTGCTCATGACACAGTAGTGAGCTCTGCAACGCATCCACTGAAAGACTCTCTATGTCTTTAGACTCTTCGATCGAGCACACAATGTAGGTGAATTTTTCAGACAGTGTTCTCAATATCTTTTCGACAATCTTGTTGTCAGGCATGTCCTCGCCAGTGTTCCTCATGTCTGTTGCTACCAGCAACACTCTCCCGAAGTACTCTGTGATGGTCTCAGTTTCCTTCATCTCCAGAACTTCAAATTCCCTCCTTAGACGTTGAAGCTGAGCTCGCTTGACCCTTTCGTTTCCCTGATATTTTGTTTTCAGAGAATCCCACATCTGCTTGGCGGTATCTTTCTGGATTATTGTCTTCAGAATAGACTTATCGATTGCTTGGAACAGGTAGTTCTTCACTTTCAGATCTTTGAGCTTCTTCTCTGCTAGCTCTTGTCTCTGTGCTTCGGTGAGGATTACTCCTCTGTCTGGCTCAACATAGCCTTCCTCAATTAGATCCCACCACTCTTTGGACCGTATGAGATTCTCCATCAACATGCTCCAATGTTCGAAATCCCCATCGAACTTTGGTATTGTCGTCACCACCTTCATGTCTCCATCGCCTGACATGATCTCTCACTCTGTTTTAAGAAAACTCACAACTCTCAGATTTTGCTCTGATACCAGATGTTATAAATCGAGAGAACAAGCTGGAACAAAACCGTACCTTTGTTCTTATTATCTTAGCTCTTAAATAGCCATTACAATGCAACTAAACCACTAACCCACCTCCTACATTCTCGGAGGATTTTCTACAACAGGAAGAACAATTCAACAACTACTTCTCCTATAAACCAGGAGTCTTATTCGAACAACAAAAGACTTAATCAAATAAACTAACAAACATGTGGGGACATTCATGTTATGGTGGAATATAAGAGTACTCAGATTGTTGTGATTGGTTTTGCGTGGGATCCAATGGACAGGCCCACCAGGGGGAAGCTCCAAATTATGGTGGCTCGGGAAGAACCGTTCACGAGCACATACTATTTGGCTCAAACCCCACCGTCAGATAGTTTTGTTACTGCATATCTGGTACTGTTTTTCACAGGCATGGAAGAGGTAATGGATTTCTATTTCTATGACTGGTTTCAATCACCAAGGCCACCAGAACTGAATGATCACGACAATGGTGCACGGGTGATAACGCTTCGAACGTTTCATCAACTTGAGGACAAGTTGGTTCTCCATCGGGGGAGTATTGATAAGTCTCCAAATGGGCTTTAAGTGGGCTTCGGGGATGAAGTAAATCAAGAAAAGCCCAAGTCTATTATTTACATGTTATTATATAAGTCTACTTTGTCTTTGTAAGAAATCATCGAAAAACGATCACAAACATATTTGGGTAAATCCCTAATTCTTCTTCTCTAACTTCTCTTCTACCTCTGCTCTTCGTCAATCTTCTCCCCTTTCTGTTCTATTCAGATAAGCTCAATCCCTGGACTTATCAGTTATCTTCACTTTCAGGTAAGCTTATAAGACCTCTCATAGTCTCATTAGTAATGGAGTCTCTTTGGTTTTGTGTGGATTAAGATTCTTTCTGATGAGCATTAATAGGATTTTGAAGTAATGGAACCTGTTTGTAGTGATTATTTAGTCTCATTACAATTCTCTTTTGCAGTTTTGTAATTGTGTAGAAAAGATGACTTTAGTTTTGTTCGATTTGAGTTTCAAACATGCCATGAGAATGAGCATGAGTGAAGAGGTAACCTTGACTATTAATTGAGTTTTATTGCAAGCGTCTTGTTACTTAGTTCAGGAGAAAGGTTTAGTTTTTTTTTTTTTTTGTGAGATTTGATTCATTTTCTGTGAGAATTTTGGTGCTGATAACACCATGCGTTTGGCCTCTTTGGTTTAACCATGACCTGCTTCTGTCTTTAATAGAGAAGAACGTGTAAACACTAATACATTCACCCTCGTCCGAGCTTCCCATTTTCTTTTGTGTGGCTGCAATAATATTTTCTTTTTCTTTGCAGATCAAAGCTCATGTAGATGGAGCAGGGATCGTTGGTTTGAGACTAAGAGAGGAGGATGAAGTTGGTTTATGTCTTGTTTCTAAATGGTTTGCAGTTTTTTTTTTTTTAATTTCAGACACAAGCTTTATGTGCTTTCAGATTCTCAATGGTTTGTTGTATTTCACTTTCTAAGTTTCAGATTTATGTACTTGCAGATTTTAAATATGTATTAGATACACTGCAGATTTTAAATCAGGTTTATTACATGTTATTGAGCATGTAAATGATTAAAACTGCATTTAAAAATAGGTTTTGAAGAAGTTTGCACAAAATCATATCTTAAGATAATTAAAATTGCATTTTGAAAAAAAAAAACAATAACAATAAAAGAAATAATTAATGACAATGTCATTACAAAAAAAAAGCATACAAAAAAAGCATAAGGTTTAACGTCATTACAAATTAATTAAATTGTAATTAGAAGTTGACAAAAAAAAAATGGGCTCACGGGTCTAAACGAGTAAACGGGCATCACAATTATAAACGGGCCACAGTTAAACGGGCTCTAACGGACAGGGTTCTAAATGGGCATGAAGTTAACGGGTTCTAAACGAGCAGGGCACTAAACGGACAGGGCTTAAACGGGCTCGGGTAGCCCGTTTTAACATCCCTAGACGTACCCATAAATCTACCAGATGAGGATGATTTTATTGCCGTCAAGAAAAACTCAAAAAGTCTGATTGGACGACATCTTAATCTGGAAGTGCAGAACATGGGGAAAATGCTGGGAATGATGCCTAAAATATGAAAATATATGAACGAGTCAGAGGAGTAGCACTAAGTCGCTAACAAATGAGAGCTTTAAGTTCATCTTCGATCTAGAAACAGACCTTCCGACGATCATGAAGCACGTATTTTGGACGTGTGATGATTGGGGAATGGTGATGGATAGATGGTTGAAATATCCACCCTCTAACTTCCTATAAACGACACCGGATCCGTATACACAAAATCCCGGTCAGCTACTTCACGCTGAAGACCATTAATGCGGTGGCTGGTGGTGTGGGTTATGTGAATGTGATTGAATATGATCTTCAAAAGCCATTGCTGCATGAATATGTTCGGGCACTTGTGATCGTGGATCTTCAACCGCCACTCCGAAACACAAAATCTGTGAATCTATAGTAGATGTGGAGTATGAGAGTTCACAAAAAAATTTCACTGCTGTCGTCTGTCGCACGAGAAGCTAAGATGCCCTCTGTTTAAAGGAGGAAGGAACAAAGTGACAAGGTAGGGATAAGAGGCCAGAAATCCCTATTACTCCAGTTCTCAATAGACAACATAATCCTAATTTGGTGGATGCTTTGATACCATTGATTGCGCTGTCAGTTACTATAGGTTTTTACTCTCAGTCGAATGTGTTCGCTCCAGAGGTTTTTGAGCAAATGAAATCTATATGGACTGCACAGATCCGGAGGAAATACATATAAGAGAGGTTTGTATGAAGAATGCTCTTGCTCGCTCTCAAAAGACCATGTGGCTCAAAACTCCTTTATGCGGTTGGAGTTTCCGCCTATGGTAGCTAAAACAACTAATCAGAACTAGGGGAGAGAGTTTGACTTTCGTGGTGCAGAGCAGCGTCAAGACTTGGAGCGATCAAAGACTTCAAATTCCTATGTTTATAGAAACTCAGTCAACAGTGAAAGGGGTGGTAGAAACGTGGAAGACGTTAATCCACTCTCGTACAAAAGGGTTGGAGATGATGGAGACACTACGACCTTTGGTACCTCATGTGGCATTAACGATCCCGAGTATTGGGCATGGGGGTTTAGGTGATTCTATTCCTGAAAAAACAGAGGTGGTTTTGTTATTGGGGCTGGCAAATACTCCACTTCTGGAGGGAAGTCTCGTGCTACAAAGAGAAAGACAGCGTCATTCACCCGTAGGATTCAAGGTTTGTTGAAACAAGGAGGCACACTAAGTGTTGGGCAACCAGAGAGTGTTGTGAAAGAGGCAGATTGACACACTAAAAGAAAAGAAATGATGAGGCTGAAGTTTCCTCAAAAATTTCTAGGCAAGATACGGGTTTGATGGTTCACCAGAAACCATCCAATGCTCAATGTCGGGGTTTGACGAGCAACCTCACATTTCGACGCCTAGAGGAGATGTTTTTTTGAACATCTTCAGGATTTTTTTGTTTCTCCTAGACACTAAAATCTCTAGTGGTCACGTGAAAGGTTTTTAAAGATCATTGGGTTATTACCACTATATCTTGGTGAACCCAGTGGGTTTTGGAGGAGGTTTGGTTTTGTTTAGGAGGAAATCTCATGAGGTTGAGATACTGCCTACAAATAATCGCTTTATTGACACCAAAGTGAAAATGGGTAATTTGAGCTACATGACATTCATTTACGGGGATCCGGTGAGGCAGCAAAGGAACCTGGTCTTGACAGAACTAAAAGCGATCGGACTCAACAGAAACAAAGGATGGGGGTTAATTGGTGAATTCAATGAAATTATTAAGAATGGAGAGAAGCTTGGTGGTCCAAGCCGGTCGTAAGCATCCTTTTACAACTTTAGAATGATGGCACATGAATGTAGAATAAAGGAAACTCCGAGCTCTGGGAACATTGTGTATGGGATGAAGGAAAACATGTGGGTACAATGGAGACTGAATAGAGCATTCTGGAATGCAAAATGGTTTAGACTATTCCCACAAAAACACCTGCAATACCTAGAGAGATTGGGTTCAGACAATAGACCAATCTTCATCAGCATGAAGAAATGCAAACATAGAAGAGTGGGGAGGTTTGTGTTTGATAAAGATGGTCTCTGAAGCTGAGGTGACAAATATAGTACGCAAACATTAGGACTCACACCCTGAGTCCCTCATAATGAAGTCACGAGAAGTATATCATCTTGACGTGAGGAATTATCTTAATGGAAGAGAAGAGCAGTTCAAAACTTTGAAAAACAGATTGACATGCTCAGAAGGAAACTTGAAGGAGAAGAATCGAAGAGATCACATGATATACGATTTATTTCTGAGATGAAGATGAAGTTATTCAACTGTATATAGAGGAAGAAGTCTTTTGGAAGCAGAAATGTAAAAATTCATGGTTGAAGGTTCGTGACATGAAAACAAAAGTATTCCATGGATGGGCGGAATCAAGGAAGATGAGAACGCAATACCTTCATTACTAGATGATTCGGGTGTGGAGATAACTGAGGAAGAAGCCAAGGGTGATATTTCTGTTAACTATTTCACGCAATCGTTTCGGTCCTTTAACCCGTCTGACGCTGCAGAATTGTTACAAAGGAAGGTAAGTGCTAGTATGAATGACAGACTAATTAAATCTGTGTATGCGGCGGAGATAAAACATGCAGTGAAAGCAATCAAGAGTGATAGTTCTCCAGGTGCTGATGGGATGACTGGTCATTTCTACCAAAAATACTGGCATGTCATAGGTTCGAAGATCACCAGTGAAGTCCATAAATTATTTTCAGGAGGGTGTGCTGCCAGTGGAGTGGAACTTCACTCAGTTGGTGTTGTTACCAAAGATTCTCAACCCGACTGCAATGGCTGACCTCAGGCCGACCAGTCTATGCTATGTGACGTACAAGATCATATCAAAGGTGTTATGCTCTCGCCTTAAGGAAAGTTTACCACATATAGTTTCTCTGATTCATAGTGCATTTGTGGCTGGTCGATTAATTTCTGACAATCTTCTGATTACGCATGAGATAATGCCCGGTTTAAAGACCAATCCGAGTTCTAGAGAAGACTACATTACCATTAAACTTACATGTCCAAAGCCTATGACAGAGTAAAGTGAGATTTTCTTGAGACATTGTTTCTGAAGATGGGGTTTCATTAGAGATGGGTGGACTGGATAATGTTATCTGTGAGGTCAGTCACTTATTCAGTCATGATGAATGGACAAGTCTTTGGTCATATTGTTCCTGAGCGTTGAATTTGACTCTTGTTCATATTGTGTGAAGTTTTGGTATATGTCATGAATAGAGCAGAATCTATGGGCGAAATCATTGGTATGAAACTCTCTAGACGTTGTCCCTTTGTTCAACACCTTCTCTTCGCCGATGATAGTTTCTTCCTTTGTCGAGCATCACTGATTGTGTGTTCGAACTTCTTAAGGTGTCTGCGTTTGTATGGGGTCGCTTCAGGGCAGGAAATAAATTTCAAAAAATCGTCAATCACCTTTGGAGCTGACATTGATCCAGTCATGCGATAGCTCACTGCAGAGCTCCTGAACATAGAGAATGAAGGAGGTGCAGGGATGTATCTTGGTCGCCCTGAGTGCTTCAATGGATCTAAGAAAAAATTGCCTCCATTCATAGGAGAAATGTTTTAAAAAGAGACTGAATGGATGGTATACCAAAATGCTTCCTCTTGTGGGAAATGAGGTACTCCTGAAATCGATTGCAGTGGCTCTCCCAGTGTACGCAAAATCTTGTTTTTGCCCCACTAAGCATCACTGTCAAAAGATTATGAAAGTGATGGCTGATATTTGGTTCAATGAAACAGGAGAGAAGAGGAAAATTCATTGGGTTGCTTGGAAGAAGATGTGTGAATCGAAAAAAATGGAGGTCTGGGTTTTCGAGACATTAAGGACTTCAATAAAGGACTGTTAGCCAAACAAGCATGGAGAATCTTTAATGAACCAGATAGCCTCATCTTCAGAATCTTTAAGGGCCGGTACTTTGCTAACTGTTCTTTCCTCGAGAGTGGTAAGGGCCTTGCGAAGCATACTTTTTGGACGTGAACTATTACAGTGTGGGCTTCTCAAATTAGTAAGGAATGGTTACAATACTTATGTTTGGTCTGACAATTGGATTCTGGATGGTGCTCCGCGAAGACTAATCAATAAGAAACATAACATATGATGTATCACTCAAGGTCTCTAACCTGCTTGATGAGAACCGGGCTTAAACACATTCTTACCATCAATGTGGGACATGCTAAGGATCACTACATATGGTCCTACACTAAGCATAGATCATACATGAAAGGTTGTGCCTGAGTACAAGCCAATCAGACATAGGCTTGGGGCTTAAAAAATTATATTATTATCAGGGCTAATTTTGAACATAAGTAATTAGGTAGCATGCTGGTAATCTACTTATTAGAAGAAGACAAAGTGCGCAGTTTTATTCTTCCCCATGACATTTTAAATTCTCATGGTTTTAGGGACAAATAAATAATTGGGCTTGAGGACATAAAATCCAGTTGCTCCAACTTTATAGTCTTCCCCGTCTTCTTTTCCTATGTATGTATATTTAGTTTTCTTTCTTGTGCTCTTCTACCTTTTTTCCTTTTCATTGCTATAATTCTTTCCCCATTTTATTTCAGAGAAAAGCTACAAATCTGGTAAAACTATATTATTAAGAACAAAGCAAAACCTATTTTGATCCGTATGTAAACAAAATTAATGCAACTTTATGAACATAAAAATGGAAAACTAACATATGGCTTGACCGGGTCGTTCTCGTTTCTACTACCACCTGCGTTTCTTAGGCTCTGCTCTTAGCTTTCTAGTATTTTCTTCTTCTTCTTGTGTTGCTTTTTGGGGCTTCGTAGTTGTGCTTCAAGGTGAACTTTTATTCTGGTTTTCTACAAAATCAACACCAAATATGTTGAAACCAAAAGATTAATACTCTTCATCAAAGAAGAGGAGAGCATTTGAAATGTGATTTTGTTTATTTTTCACCATATGTAGTTTATATATATATGAGAAAAGAAGAAAGCAACGTTAAGTTCAAGTTAAGAAGAGCATTGAAGAGTTTGAACGTTATAAATCTCACTAACGCTTCATCACAACAATATGGTGAAAAATTATCAGGCTAGTTAACTTCAAGACTCAAAGGCTGATGGTAACCCACTTGCTATATATAGATTTAGCCTTTAGGTGCTAATATTTTGGCCTCGCTTGAAGCTGTAAAATCGTCAAATTTTCATTGTCTCTTGATTATACTAATAAGATAAATCTCAAAATATGTGGATCTTCAATTAATTACCTGCAGAGACTGTTGTTGTTGCTTATGCATTTGGACATTCCCAATCACTCAATATAGTCACTTCTTCTGTTGTCACGATACATATTATTCATATCGGAAATTGGGAGGCAGGATAAAACACACAAAATCTGATGCAAAAAGAACGAAAAAACAAAATATGTACCTGTTCAATTTGGTGCAAGTCAACTTTGTTCCCAAACGGTAGACTCAGCAATGTGAATATTATAATCAACGAAACCAATTACAGAAATAATGAATGGAACCAAAAAATAATAATTTTGTTGCCGAAAATTTAGAGATTTACAATTTCTGAATGAATGTAGATAAGAACTTGAGTTCATCGTGACTAATATTTTGTGAAAAGCAATCAATTTTAAAGTTCGTGGCATAGTGGGCGTAATGTGAGAAAAATTAGGGATTCTAGGTGATTTTTAATTTTATTTTATGATAATAATTTAATAGAAATCGGAGGAAGTTATTTCTTGCGTTTAATACATTTTGATCAATTTATGTTGTTGTTTTTTAATTTTTAAAAATGTATTGCACAAGACATGTGGGCCACATGATGTGGCGTAGAATAATTGGCCAAGTGACTTGTGATTTAGTATATAGAAGATAAGAGGTTTTAAGTCATTTATACAAGTTTATAAATTAACTTATAAAATATATTTTGAAATTTTATTTTTATATAAAATGAGAAATCACTTAATTATTTTTTTTCGTAGGTGTCAATCATATAGAGAGTTTGAAAAATAATATTATAATTTGATTTGTTAGTGATTTTAAATTTTTTTATTTTATGAGTAAGAAAATCAGTTCTAGAATCAGTTTTATCATTATCCAAACGACACCTAGTATGATTTATTCTTTGTATCATTCAGCCTAATCTTCGTTTCTAAATTTACATCAAAGAAAACTATTAAGAGAAGTTTAAAAAACTATTAAGTTTGGAATATTATCTGAGTTCTTCTTAATACAAATGAAATTACATGAAAATTTTGTGGCAAAGTCGATATATTATTTGATTTCTGGGCCCCCATGATCGAGATTCTGTGGCGAAAAGTTCATACACAGCCACATCAAGATATGTTTGTGACGTGGTATGATCCCATTGGCGCTAAATCCATTTTCAGGATAATGAAGCATCTGTGGAAAACACAAACAACGAAAGTCTTGGGCACTCCCCCATGGTGTCTCATCTTTAATCTACGACAGCGTCATCCACATAGTTTACTTGAGGAACAATAAAACTAAGCCTAAACTCTTCAACCTCCTCTAATGGCTTCCAGCTCCACTTCGTTCCTGTTAACCACCGCGCCGGGTGCAAAGTTTAACCGGAGAAAACCAGTGTTAACCGTGTGGGCTGCCAAACAGACGGGGTTTCAGCTAGGGAAACCCAAGGGCGATGACTCGGAGGGAAAACAAACCGGGAAATCACCAGATTCAAACCCTTTCCGGTTTGATTTCGGTAAGTTACCTGACATGAAGTCGTTGATGCCGGTCGTGACGAACCCTTCCACCGGTTTGGCTTTTGGTAACAACAGAAGAAAAGATCCCGGTACGGTTTTTGTGGCCGGTGCTACAGGACAAGCTGGTATACGCATAGCTCAAACGCTCTTGCAACGAGGATTCAGTGTCCGAGCTGGTGTTCCTGATCTTGGAGCCGCTCAGGACCTTGCTCGTGTCGCGGCTACTTACAAGGTCTCGGTTTCTTTTTGTTCTGACCTCTTGATTCATAATAAAATGTCCAATTTCTAAAAGCCAAAATGATCTTGATTCTTGGTCGCAATCGCACTTAAGATTTTTGATTCGTTTGACGAACCGTTTCAACAGATTCTATCAAAGGATGAGATCAAGAGGCTAAACGCGGTGGAATCGCCATTCCAAGACGCAGAATCAATCGCCAAAGCCATTGGAAACGCGACCAAAGTTGTGGTTACCATCGGGGCGACAGAGAACGGACCGGACACCCCAGTCTCGACCTCAGATGCCCTGGTCGTGGTCCAAGCGGCTGAACTCGCCGGCGTAAGCCACGTGACAATAGTCTACGACGGGAGCATCGGTGGATCAACATACAACGTACTCGACGGGATAACTTCGTTCTTCAGCAACTTGTTCGCTCAATCTCAGCCGCTGTCAATCTCTGAGCTCATCGAGAAAGTGGCTCAAACTGACGTGGCTTACACACTCATAAAGACGAGCTTGACGGAGGATTTCTCCCCGGAGAAATCTTATAACGTCGTCGTTTCAGCTGAAGGGAGTAACAGCGGAAGTGGCAGTAGTTCATCTGAGGCGTACAAAGTAATGTAATGTATGCGATTAAAAAGGGATATAGAATACATTACTTCGAAACAAAATCATTTTGTAATAGAACGATTGTGATTGATGAGCGTCACTGAACTTCTTTGGTGCTCTGATTGCTAACAGGTCCCAAAGTTGAAGATTGCCTCGATGGTTGCAGACATTTTTGCTAACACAGCAGTGGCAGAAAATAAGGTAATGTGTGGCACATGAAACTTACTCGTCAAGGGCAAAAAGTGTAGCCATCAACGTTTGTATCTGTACATGTGTTCACAAACTTGAAGATCTCATTTATGTGTGTATTTCTTTTTCAGGTAGTCGACGTTTCTACAGATCCATCCGCACCGTCACGGCCATTGGATGAGCTTTTCAGGTAAAAGAAGCTATACTACATACATTCTACGAACTTATTCAGTACTCATTGTTGTTTGTTAGATATGTTAAAGTGGTATTAAAAATTGAAAATTTGGGTTTAAATGAGTTCCCTATAGATAATTTATAGCTTAAACTAACGTTTGTGTCAACTTCTTTGATAAAATACTATGATAGTGTTATCCTGGAAGACGGGAGGAGGAAAATGTACGCAGATGCGATGGCAAAGGCAAGAGCCGAGGAAGAAGCTAAAGTCGCAGCTGAGAAAGCCCAAGAGGCAGCGGAAGCAGCCAAAGAGCTTGAGAAGCAAATGCTGAAGCTCTCTGAGAAAGAAGCTGAAGCTGCAAGCCTAGCTGAGGACGCGCAGAAAAAAGCAGAAGCTGTGGGAATCTCAGTGGACGGTCTATTTAACAAGGCGAAAGATATTGGATCCGGACTCTCCTGGAATACACTCGGTTCTCAGATTGCAACTGCGGTTCAGAACGCTTCAGAAACGCCGAAAGTGCAGGTCGCTACTGTCAGAGGACAGGCAAAGGCTAGAAACTTGCCACCCAAGAAAGCCGTGGTGAAACCAGCCACAGCTGCGTTTGCGTCCAAACAAAAGGAAGAGCGTCTTAAGGAACCAGAAAAAGAGGTGAGGAAAGTGTTCGGAGGACTGTTTAAGCAGGAGACCATCTACGTTGACGACGATTGAATACGCCATTCAACGATATCGCTATGGGGTTTCCGTACAGCTCTTCCTTTGTCTTTCCTCTGTTTCGACTTAAATGTCTGCAACTCTATAACTATTTATAAATCAATTGTTCAGTTTTTAGTAATTTGATTTTCATTAAGTAAATTCTGAAAAAGAAATTCAACAACAAAAAAGCTGACGCAAAACAAATTCAAAGGTGTATATGCTTTTCAAGTCTCTGTTTACATGGTTTGGAGGGAAAGGAATGCACGTCGGCATGGAGGTCTATTGTAATCAACAGTCTCAGAATCACCATTGTAAAACTCTCACAATAAGAACGACACTTCTTATTAATCCTTCTTAAGGAAATTATCACAAAACTTTAAGCTTTCAATCACTATTTTATAAACTCATAAGTTATGCAACATTTTTGTATCTCGTTATATATAACTATCTAATTATCCTAAACTCATTAGGTATAACACAACTCATTATTTCCTAATCCTTTTAGTAAATCATATCTCATTAGAATTAGGGAACTTCCATCTAAACTATCTTCAAGCTTATCTCAACATTGTTCCCCTTAAACTTGAAATCAATTTTCTTCAAATCTTGTAAGCCGATAAAACTTCGCATCTCACTAAAATGTATCTGTGCTAAAGCCTTGGTCAGTATGTCCGCCGTTTGTTGCGTCCCTGGAACATGTTCAACTTCTACTAACCCTTTCTTAACGCATTCTCGTATATAATGATATCTCGTGTGTATATGCTTGCTTCTTCCATGAAAGACTGCATTTTTGTTAACGAGTTGCCGATTGATTGTCGATTCTGATCACAACTTTCTTCCACTCGAATCCCATAACTTCACAGAGTAGATCCTTGAGCCAAATTGCTTGACGAGCTGTCTCAGTTATGGCCATAAACTCAGCCTCACACGACGACAACGCGACTGTCTCTTGCTTTGTTGAACACCACGTGATTAGACTTTCTCCGAGATAAAAAAAAATGTGTCCAGTCATGCTTCTTCCATCATCAGGGTCAACGTTATGGCTACTATCGCTGTAGCCAATAAGTCTTGGAATGCTTTCACTTGACCGGTTGAATGATAGTCGAGTGGTAGTACCTTAAAGGTATCGTAGACACTGCTTCATTGCAATCCCATGAGAATTACGAAGACTTTGCATGTACCTGCTTAAGACTCCAATACAATATGACATATCCGGTCTCGTATGCAAAAGGTATTGCAAAAACCTATATTCTTTCTGTACCAGGTAGCGTCTACTTCCTTTTCATCTTCAGCCTTTGACTTCAGACCCGAATCCATTGGTATATGAATTGAGTTACAGTTCTTCATCCGAGCTTCATCTATTATCTTCAAATCATATCGTTCGTGACTCAAAGATATTCCCTGCTCATGCTGATCAACTTGAACCTCAAGGTAGTACGTCAGTTTACCTAGGTCGCTCATATCAAACTTTGACGCCAACTCTTTCTTAAACTCTTCCATGATCTTCTTGTTAGTTCCCGTAACAAATAAATCATCTACATAGACTGAAACAACAAGAAGGGATCCATTCACCATTTTACGATAAACATAGGGTTCTTTTAGAGCATTTTGTAAACCACAATTCCATAAGAATGCTGTTCAACTTATTGTTTTACGCTCTCGGAGCCTGTCGGAGTCCATATAGTGCTTTATGGATCTTATAGACTTTTGCTTCACTTCCTTTAATCTCGAAACCTGCTGGCTGTTCTACATAAACGGTTTCCTTGAGTTCTCAGAGAAAGAAAGCCGTTTTAACGTCCAAGTGATGAACCTCCCATCTGTTGGTTGCTGCGAGACTAATAAGTAATTGTATAGTTTCAATTCTTGCAACTGGAGCAAAGAGTTCGTCGAAATCAACTCCATATTTCTATACATATCCCTTTTCAACTAGACGTGCTTTATACTTGTTTATCGTTTCATAGGCGTTGCGTTTTAGTTTGAAGACCCACTTTAACCCAATCGGTTTTACTCCATACGGAAGTTTTACGAGACTCCACATTTCGTTCTTAACAATAGAGTATATCTCATCCTCACACGCAAGAACACATTATTTTGATCCATTTGCTTCATTGAAGTTTCTCGGTTCATTGTTGAAATATAGTAGTAGTAGTTCACCTTCTTCCTTAGCTAGCAAGATATAATCTTCAAGATACTTTGGTTTTATACTCTGCCTTTCACTTCTCCATAGATTGGGTATTAGTTGACCTTCTTCGTTTTCTACCTCAGGCTCGTGTGATCCAGAACCACTAACATCTTCTCCTTCTTCGTGACTTGCCTCGCAAGTCTGTTGATTCTCGGCTGTCGATAGTGGTTGGTCAGTATCTGTGTATCTTTGTATACCCCGATTTCCGAAGGCTCCAATTATAATCGAGAAAGTTCCATCTTGTACATGCCATGTTTCTCTCTGACCCCAGTTCTAACCATTGCTTTCGTCAAACACCACATCCCGGCTAACTACTATCTTACGTGCTTGAGGATCTAGTAGTCGGTGTACGCCTTTGAACCCGGTTCAGTCCCTAGATGATCCAATTTTCTTGATCTGTCATCGATTTTTCTCGACTGAGGTTTTACTATCTTAGCATAGGCAATGCATCTAAAAATTCTCAGATGATCAATGTTCGGTTTCTTAGCTCGGAATGCTTCATATGGTGTTTTATCCTTTTGTGCTCTTGTTGTGATCCGGTTCAAAAGATATGTAGCGTGGTGTATTGCTTCACCCCAAAGATGATTCAGCATATGCATATGTTTCAACATACTTCTAGCCATCTCCATTAGTGTTTCTTCTCTCTACCACTTCGTTTTGTTGTGGAGTATATGGAGCAGTAAGGTGCCTTTGTATACCTGACTTGTCGTAAAATATATTGAAATCTTGAGAGACAAATTCTCCTCCCCTATCTGTCCTGAGTGTTTCTATTTTCTCTTTGGTTTCTTGTTCGATTAAGTACTTCAACTTCTTAAACTTTTCGAACGCTTCACATTTTTCTCTGAGCAAGATCGTCCACATGTACCTAGAATGGTAATCAATGAGAACAAAGATGTATTTGTTCCTGGCGAGTGTACTGGATGTGATCGGGACCACATAGATCGGCATGTATAAGTTGTAGCACTTTATATGCTCGATAAGAGGTAGCTTGTGGAAAGGTCTGTCGCGTTTGCTTGCCTAGTAAACACGACACACATATCTTCTTCTCAATATCAACATTAGGGATTCCTTGAACCAGTTCCTTTCGTATCATCAGCTTTATTGTGTCCGCATTGACATGGCCAAGCCTCGCATGCCATTTATGTGACTCGCTTATTGACGTTAGTAACAAGCATGTGACATTCTTGATTCCCATTCTTACTTTGTATAACCTATTCGGAGATCTTCTTGCATTAACAAGCAGCTTTCCGGTTTGATCGTGCATTGTAAGTGTTTCACCTCTTAGTTTGATGTCACACCCTGCTTCTGTTTCCTGGCCTAGGCTGATGATGTTGCTTCTCAAGTCCAGACTAATGTAAACATCAGTCATCTTCCTCAGCTCTCCATTCATTTCGACAAAAGATATGGTGTACCTTTTTCCCTTTGATATCAATACATGAATCGTCTCCGAATCTCACCTTTCCTGTGACTGTATTGTCAATCTTCGAGATATACCGTTTATCTCCAGTCATATGGTTACTTTCTCCGTTATCAAGGTATCATATGTTCTCATTATCTACATTTGTCTCAAAATTCTCTGGCATCATGTTCTTCTCATTCATGTAGACTACTTCATGCATCATGAGTTCGTCTGCTTCCTGTGTCTCGTTATTGCCATTTTCTTGTGTTTCTCGTAACTTCAGTAAACGGTCTGGACAGGAAGCAACAATTGGCCTACTTTTTCACATCTATAGCACGTGATATTAGATGCATCTCGTATCTCTTGTCCTCCATAGTATCTTCCTCTACCTCTGCCTCGACCATAGAAGCGTCCACCACCACGACCTTTGTATCTCCAATATCCATTATAATCTTGGTTTTGTTGTCCATAGGGTTTATTCGATTGGCCAGACTGAGTTACCATATTCGCATACATTAGTTTAGATTGATCTTATGTGGTTTCTTCATCTTCAGCAATACGTTCTTCGTATGCTTTCAAACGGCCGACAATATCTTCAAAGCTCGTCGTGTTGAGATCTAACACTTGTTCAAGAGAAGCTACTATATGGATGTATTTATTTCGAGGGAGACTCTTAAGAAATTACTAACCAGTTTTGGTTCTTCAATGTTAGGTCCTAGAGCTGCTGACTTTGATGATATTTCAAATAGTTTCTCGTTGAAGTCATCAATATTTTCAGTTTCTTCATCTTGAGACGGTCGAATTCAGCCATTAATGTCTGAAGTCGTGCCTCTTTAACTCTCTCCGCTCCCATGTGTCTAGCTTTAATGGTCTCCCAAACCTTCTTTGTTGTGTCTAACTCTCCTACCTGCAGAATAAGTGCTTCAGGTATTGATTGAAACAATAATGTAGTGGCCATATCATTTTTCTCCCTATCTGTGGTGTCTTCCTCAATAACTTCCCAAACCTTGTGAACTCTAAGTGAAATCTTCATTCTTATGGAACAAACCGTGTAATTGGTTGCATTGAGCATGGGACATTGGATTGTCGAGGAACTTCCACCTTCTTTCAAACATCCCATTGTAGCTATGATATCACTCATGGTTCCTTGTGGCTCTGATGCCAAATATTGTAATCAACAGTCTCAGAATCACGATTGTAAAACTCCCACAATAAGAACAACACTTCTTATTAATCTCTCTTAAGGAAACTATCACAAAACTTAGCTCTCAATCACAATTCTCTAAACTCACAAGTTATGCAACATCTTTGTATCTCCTTATATAGCTATCTAATTATCCTAAACTCATTAGGTATAACACAACTCATTTCCAAATCCATTTTGTAAACCACATCTCATTAGGATTAAGAACTTTCAATCTCAAGCTATCTTCAATTATATCTCAACAATATCAACCCACCGCAGCTCTTACAATCACGAAGAACATCGACAAAATTGTGAGAAAAAGAGTGTCATCTATCACAACACTAGGAGACAAACGTTACACAGATTGTCTGGGCAAATGGTTTGCCACAAAAAGCTAGCTAAAACGAAAGTTTTGTTTTATTTTTTTTTTACACTGTTTTTTCTTATCAGCCTCTTTTTTACACTGTTTGACAGATAAAAGTTGCACTCGATGTAAAACAGTTTTTTTTTTGAATTAATTTTACATTCTATTAAAACCAAACAAATTCAAAGTTATTTTTCCCTATCATACACAGACATATATATATACACCTATATTTTTCTATTACACATATTATGTCACGAAAACTCTAGAAAGAATATGAAATGGAGTTTCTTGTCTTTGTTGTTGATATTAATCGTTTGGTTATTTTTAATCTGGATTATATCTTACGTTTCATGTTGGTGTTTGTAAGTTTGGTTCCCTATTTTAGGGCTTGTTGATTTTGGGAAACTTTGGTTCCGTTCGCCGACATATTCTTCGGTGATGCTCCGTGGTGAGCCGCTTAGTTTTATATCCCATCTTTGTGTCCTTTTTAATATAAAATTTATATAGCACAAAAGAAATGGAGCTTCCGAGGGAAAACAATGAATTGCAAGCCTGATACCACTAGAGTATCCATAGAAATTGCTTACATCAGATGTGGGCATTTTTCGGTTTAATTATGGATTCGTCTTGGGTTCGGTTCGGTTCGGTTTATATGGGTCTAATAAAAATTTAACCAAAGTTAACTCTAATTAGTTTTGTTTGGTTTGATTTTAGTTCGTTTGATTTTAATTCGGTTTGGTTTGTGTTTGGTTCGGTTTAATATGGTTTTGTTTGAAGTTTAGTCGAGTTCACTTTTTAGTTTTATTCTAGTTCAGTTACAAAAATATAATTTATAAAAACATAAAAACTCATGATTCGACACTAAATAATTATTTTTTCATATTTAAACGTAAAGCCAAACATCACAATGTAAAAGATGTAATCCAATAATTTTATATTATTTTCTTCAAACCTAATGTGGCAATCTACTTTGGTGTTTACATTCAGTACACCCTTCAGTCAATAACTCAGAAAATGGTGTTAGAAAGTGCTTAGGTGGTTAGTTCCAAGAAAATTTCATCATCCTCAACTGACTTTGTTTTGACCCAATAAAACAATATAACTGACATTCAAAACAAAATACAACATCAGTAAGACCTCCTCCAAACTTAACCAACATTGTCTCCAATATTATACAGTCTGAAATTGGCAAAAGAAATAAATAAAAATTGTAAAAATTGAACAAGGAAACTCGAGTATACATGCATGCGGTAATGAGTGTCGATCGACACTGTTAAGTGCCGATTGATGCTCATGTGAAGTAGTGTCGACCAACACTTGCCAGCTGCCGATCAATGCTGGTACTTGAATCGTTTTCTTCGTCTTTTTTTATAAAATTAAAAAAAAACGAAAAGTACCTAATAGTGGGTTGCTTCCCACTCAATGTCTGTTTATAGTTTTTAGCTTGACGTTTGGAATTTTAAATTAGGCTTGAAGCGAATGAGAACTTGTTGGAAAAAGAGTCTCAACATCTTCTGCAGTCATTTTGAACCAACAGCCCACAAAGCGGCATCGTCACCTCTTGCTCTTTGTTGTTATTATCTCCTCACAGTAGCACCAATCTGATACACACGAACTTCCAGCATACTTCCACGGTTACTTATCCACTCGATCTTGTTATTCTGCTGGATGTAGGTTGCATCCAGCTTTCCACATAAATCAGCTACCATTTTTTCCTGGCCTATAAAGATATGTTCCAGCATAGCATGTTTATTGCTTCTTCTAGTTGTTGCTGATGGAATTTGATAAGAGGAGGCAATGTAGTTCCTTATGGTTTTGTTGTTCCTTTGGAAGGGTCTAAGAGCCTTATGTGTCATGTGATTCTCATTTCCTACCATCACAAGACATTATGAGTATATCAGAGATTGCAGCCTCTGATGCATTAATAAGTTCACCTTTATTCACTACAAGAAATATGTGTATTGGTAGCAGTTCGTGGTAGCACGAATTCACGAACTGCTACCAAAAGTGTCAAAATTAGATCATAATTCTATTGTAGCACTAAATTCGCGCTACGGAAATGTTTTATTAAATAAAAACGCAGAAATCAGTTTTGTAGCGGGAATATCATTTTGGAGGCAAAAACACTTGACTGAAATTTCACATTCGCACCAACAAAAAAAACTAAAGTTATTTTTTGCCTAAGTAAGTTATTTTTCACAAAGAAGTAAAAGAAAAATCATTATGTCTATCTTCTTCTTCGCTGTTCACTTAGACTTGATCTATCCATTCCAATCGAAGAAACTCGAATGGATTGGCCTAGTTCAAAGTCGGACTGAGGAACCCTATTCCGTCAAGCCACTAGATCTCGTCGCCGTAGACTCTTCTTCTTCTTCTTTCCGAAACTCCTCCATCCATGGCGAATTGGCTCCTTCGCCTTCCTCTGTCGCTCCTTCGCCTTCATCACATTTGTCGTCTCTCACTTCTTCTTCCTCTTATTCTTCCTCTTCTTCTGCCCTTCGTTTTATTGATTTCAATTGAATAGAAACTAAAACTCTAGAGGGGACCCGACTCTTTAAACCTTTTTTGGTTTAGTTTGATAAAATAATTTTAACTATAAAATCTAACACAAGAAAACTATTAATTAAATTTCAATACAAAATATTAATTAAATTTCTATAAGAATTCGGTAAAAAAACATAATATAATAAAGACAAATAAAAGAAAGACAAAAAACTTAATCGGATACCCTACACATAAAACTCAAACCCTACGTACAAAACCATAATTTCATCTTTATTTATTTAATTGGTTACTTTTAAAAATATTTAAACACATAATTTAAATATAAATTAAAACCTAAATTATTTCATTGGTTTGGGGGTATCGCTTAATCCAAACCATTAAAGCTGACGAAAAAATCCAAAACATTAAACTTATAACTTAATTCAAAACAATAAACATATAACCTAAAAACCCTATTCCCTACACTCTAAACTTTAAAGACAACCCCAAACCTTGTATTTTAATTTATATGTCTGAGTGTAAATCAAAGGATAAAAATGATAACTAGAGTTTTGATATAATTATAGAATAGTTTATATGCAAACCCTAAATTTTATAACTTAACCCCAAACCCTAAACCCCAAAACTTAACTATCAACCTCTAATGTATACTTAATCATATATAAACATTTTAAACATTAGTTATATCAAATCTATTTTAATCTATTTTCAAAACTTAATCTCAAATTCTATACCATAAATCCCAAACCTTATACATTAGACCAAAAACTTTAGTAATCTAATTACTCTACTAAAATCTATTCCTTATACAAAATTATAACTTTATAAATTTGTTTTTCAAATTTTAATTTAACCATAATTCTATATAATAAGCCTCAAACCTATAATATATATTTTAAAATGAACTCCAAGTATATTCTAAAATTCAAACCCTAAACATAAACTTTAAAATCTCAATCTTTTGACATATAACTTCAGGCTTAGATTTAAATTCAAAACCTAATCTTTTTGGTCTTAATTTATAACTTCTTAAACAAAAACCTTAATACTGAAATTTACTAAATATAAACTTCAAATCCAAATTTCAAATATTTAATACTTCGAATTTAAACTCCAAAACACAAACTTTAATTTGAAAATTAAACCTTATATCATGATAATAAAATTTTCATTTTACACTTTTAGTCACGAAAATAAATTATAAACTATAAATAAAAACTTTTAACCCAAACTCTGAACTTAAATATCTTTTTCAGTTATACTTTTAACTGAAAATTGTAAACTTGATTTAATTTAAAAAACAGTGTACAATAAAGAAGAAGAAAAACAAAAAGAGAAAAGAGAAAAAAGTCTTGACCAATGAGAGAGAATGACGAGGATAACAAGGATTGCATTTTAAGCCGTTGATTTTATTTAATCTAATGGCCCAAATCTATTTTTCCTCCTTCTCTCCCTTACGAAGAAGCCTCTTCCTCTTTCTCACTTCTACCAAAACGTTTTATGTCTTTCTTCTCACTTCCTCTTATTTTTATCTAAAAAGTCTTGTATATTTCTCTAATTGTTTGTTGACTGAGCCTTTCCATCTCTCTTCTTCGTTTCTGTTCTCTGTAGATCGAAAGTAGTTTGCTCCTTATCTTATTCTCTCGTACGTCTCTGCACCATTTCTCCAACCAAGAAAAAGCCTCACAGTTCTCACGGCAAAGATGCTCACAGGTAATCTTCTGTTTCCACTTATTCTATAACTTTCTGCTGAGATGTTGATAAATCTTGTAGCTGCGGCTGTTTTGAATTTGATTGTTTGTTCTCATCAGTTAATTTTCTAATTGTTTTGTGTTTTGATTCTTCTGTAGAGAAAGGAAGAAGCCGGATCTGAAGCAGTTGTGGTGTGGAGATGGCAAAGGTTTTAGCGGTGGTGGTGGTGGTGGAGCCGCGGAATGAACAGCGGAGGGAGATGTTGGAGCGCTGTGTTGACGGAGACGGAGGCGCAGCTGATATGCGGCCGTTTAGGTTTAGGATTTGTTAATTAGGTTTTGGTTAGTTAGGTTTGGTATAATGTCTTTTAATTAGTTTTTGGTTTAGGGGTGTTATTGGTTTATGTATTTTAATGAATTTGAAAATCCAAACCAAATACAGTGTTATTGTTTTTATGATTTTAAAATCTATATTCAAATATAGTGTTATTGGTTTTATAATTTTAAAATAAATTTCAAAATCTAGTGTTATTCAAAAACAAAAATTTATTTACGGATTTGATTTGAAATTGGATTTGAGTGGATTTATCCATGTTTTTAGAGTAAAAATACAAAGGAGTAAATATTGAGTTCAACTTTGTTATTTTGATTGGATTTGTAATATTTTTTTCCACTTCTTTACGTTTGGACAAGTTTTCACGTACATAATACGTTTTCTGTTTGTTAACCCCGTCAATATCCCTAAACCTATGTATTCAGTCAATATATTATTATCGTGTTCATCATTACCTTTTTCTCTCTGGGTAACAGATGAATTCTCAACTTGTTCAATTTATTATAATCATCGGTAATAGTTCAAAGTTTTGAGTTATATTCTCTTGTATGTAATTAACTAGTTTTGGACCTTCCTAAATGTTACCTTGTCACTTTCCAACACTAAGCAACAAAAATTAGTATATTCGAACAATTTCTCTGTTCCAAAATATTTTCCTTCATGAACTAGTAAGGTCATTATTTAGGTCTAGTTACAATTCACCTATTTTGAATTATTAAAATACATCAAAGTCTAGTCCCACTTAATTGTAATAACTCGTTGCTTAGTGATTAGATCCACTTTATTGATCTATTTTATTGATTCAATCTAGTTACTTGTTCGATTGAATTCATTTTATTGATTTATAACAATTTACCTATTTTGATTTTGAAACTCCGATAAATTATTCCTAAATCCACTTGTTTGATTTTTAAAATCTTGGATTTACCAAAGATTTTTAAATCTAAGATGATTTGTAAATCCATTAAAATACTAGAACCAATAACCCCTACTTAATGTGTTCTGGTGTATTTTTTTTTTAATTCTGGTTTAGTGTTACATTTATTTGTAATTGAAGTTTAATTAATAAATAAAATTTTATTTTAATTACAAATTAATTTCCACATTTGTTTTATTTTACAGTAATTTAATTAATTAATTAAATTTGATTGTTGACAAAAAATAAAATAAATTTAACTATTTTATTTTAAATTATAGCATATTTATGTCATTATAAAATATTTTACAATACTAAAAAAAAGCTATGAAAAAATACATAATAGCACAAATTAAATGTTACAAGTGGCTATCGTATAGCTAACGATCAACGTTATAACTTATAACATCTCTACTATTTATAGCACACGGAAAAGCGTTATGATAGGAAAGGAGTCTATTATAGCTGCGGCTGTCACGGCTTTCTTCGAACGCTACGAAAACGATATGGTAGCACATTCTCGGCGCTACAAGTGCTGATATTTCTTGTAGTGATTGTTCTAGCACGACCCTTTTGATAGCTATAGATCTCGTACTCATCAGTTTACAAGACTGTCGTTTGCAGTCCACGAGGGGTTGCCCTAAAAAAGTAGCAGACTTTAACATTAAAGGTCTCATCTGCTCAGATATCTTTGTGGTATCAACCGACACTAATGGGGGTGTCTATCAATGCTGCCTCTGTGTTTTTACTATCTCGATCTTAATCACCGCCATTAATAGCCACAAATCCTGGATTATCACTAAGCTCAATGTAGGACTTGGTGTCTCTCCCTTTGAACACACGAACAAGATCATAGAAAACATCTTTATCAACAAATGTCAGAAACAACTTGTTCGTCTTCATCGCAAATTGTTCCTACTGTAGCCATGAAAGCTCTTTGAAGATATCATCTCCAATGTTTACCTCCAAGTTCTTGATAGTGCCTCTTGAACTTAATCTGGAGCAGTCTACAAAGGTGAAAGTGTCCAGACATTGTTTTATTTTTAACTCCAAAAAATCAGCTATTTCTCTGGGTATGACGCTCAACGAAGAACAAGTTTCACACAAAACATTTGGATATTAGTGATCTACAACAATACATGGAACCACAAACTTTCCTTGATCATTATTCTTCTTCAACTTTATGATTTTGTTCATCTTGCTTCTTGGTTGATAGAACATCTGCATAATGTTTTCTTATGTCTATGCTTGTAGAGTATCCAAAGCATATGCATGTAGAACGCATCCTCAAAAACTCCTCTTTGGGGATCTTTAATACCTTTTTAGTGAAGGCATCCATCTCCTTTATCATTGTCTCTCTCTCTCTAGATGTTTAGCTTATTCTTTTTTTTTTTCTTTCCAATCAGAATTTGTCTCTTAGAAGCTTGCTGATAAATAATAAGTCATGTGCATCGTACTTTAGAGGACGTCAATCATAGTTTAGCTGGCGTTGATCGATGTTCATGGACTGTCGACTGACATTTGCAGCGTGTGTCCGATTTGCAGAAGGTTCGGAAGGGTGTTAATCGATACACTTGATGCCTGTCGAGAGTTTTCAGAATCTTCAAGAGGTATCAGTCGATGCTGGGATGTCGTCGCTCAACACCAGTGAGTATACTGCCAAACGACATAGAACGTTCAACTTCAAAGTCGCCCTCTCCAAGCTTCATATGCCTCAACACTTGCCAAAATTCATCCTCAATGATGACATTCACGTGGTGCCTCTGTCCAGCTTCACCTTTTCCTTTCACCAGGATTTCTTGTTTCTTCCCAGCTTCTTTGGGTTGGATAATCTGCGTTTCAAGCTTTTTCACGTGGGTGTTGAGAGCCTCAAATTTGTTGTTAAGCTCAGTGTACACAACATCCAGTTTTCCATTGAAATCTGCTCTCATTTTCTGCTGACCCTTCAGGACTTGGTCAATCATAGGCCCCATCTTGCTTTGCTGAGTTGCTGCAGCAGAAGTTTGATAAGAGGAAACTCCATAGTTCTTGGTGAAGATGCCACTATTGTTGTTGAAGATGCCACTATTGTTGTTGAAGTGCTTTTGGTACTGTGAATTTTGGTCGTTGATGTAGTTATTTTTCTGGTCAGCACTATTAAAGTTTTTGTTTCCCTCTTGATTTCCAAACCTCTGATCCTGAAAACAAGTCCCATTAACAAATTCACATCTTCCTTTTCTTCTTTCTCCTTAGTAGTCTCATCAACCTCTACACCTTTTGCGAAGCTAACCTCTTTATTGAGAAGAATGTGAACTGTTTCCAACTTTGCTTTCACTTCAGCCATCTGATTCTTCTCCAAACTTTCAACAAACTTCTTCTTCTCGTATTCAATATTTTTGGTACTATTGTTGGATGCCAATTTTTTGATAAGTCTCACAGCTTCCTCCGGATTTATAGTGTTGAAATTTTCCTCACTAGCTATGTCAAGATCCATCTGATTGACGAACGCAAGACCTCTGACGAATGCAAGGTGTGGAAAATCCCTTTAGTATTTGAATCTGATCAAAGATCTCTTGAATGATTCAGTGGGTCCTTGAGTGAACATGGAGATCCTGTTTCTCAAGTCTTCAGATTTAGTGTCTTCAAAAAAAATTCGCAGGATGGCTGTCCAAGAAGTAAGAGATCCTGGTGGTAGCTGTTTAAACCAATAAGAAGCATTTTCAGCAAGAGAGTACTTGGAGAGCTTAAATAGAAGGCAGTCATAAGAGACTACATTGGCTTTAATAGAAGAAACCAAATCCTCGAACTTCTTCAAATTGTCCCTAAGATGCTCGTGTGGGAGCCTGTGATGAGGCTGTTGTCCCACAAGGGTGGAGTATGCCAGCTTCAGCTCAAACTCATGCCTCTTGAAAGTTAGAGGAAGAATAGCATATTTGTTGGCGTAGTACTGAAAGGTATGTAGTAATCAACCAACGTTATGGGTCCATCAATCACAACATTCTCATCATTTGCAGCATCAATAGCTGCTGCAGCATACTTAGCCCCAACTTCAAGTTCGAGATTACAGCTCCATGATCATCTATCTTCTGACATGCTGCATTACGCAAATGACCCACACGGTCATGCAAGTCTCCATTAACACTCTGAATCAACACAAGTGGTGCAACAATCTCTGTCTGTCGCAAGTGAGTGTCGTCTAATGCCTGATGTGTATCGATCAATACTTGGTTTCGAGTGTTGTCGATCAACGCTGAAGGGTGTCGATCGATACTGAGCGCTTTGGCTTACGGATCGCGCATTTTAACTTAGTTGGATCCAAGAAGTCAAACAGTTCGCCTTTCTTGTTGCTTCTCTAGCTATTTAGTTCGCCTTTCTTATTGCTTCTGATCGCGCATACACCTGAAAGACACAAGAAAAGTTTATAAATAACAAAGAAAACAAAAATCTAGACTATACCTTTTCACATAGTCTAATGGTGAATCAAACACTCCCCGAAAAATGCGCCAAATTTGATATGCTTAAACTACCCAAGAGAAACTCTACTCAAATAAATAGTTGGTAAGGATTTTATTAAGATCAATCCTAAAATTCAAATTCATAAGTAAGCCATCCAACTCTCGTTGCAATTACTATTAGATGTCTAAATCATCGATGTCTAAATCGTCGATGACTGACTCTCGTTGCGATTCCGATTACTCTAGACAAGCGTTAAGTACCAATTCGATATGTTCAATAAAATCATATACCAAAATACCCCTATATGCAAATGCCCAAAAATCTAATCCGAAACTGAACGGGGATATCCGAACATCACTCCTACCCCTAGACGTAATAGTTCATCCTAGGCCACCAATTAATTATACTGTGATTAAAAAGGATTATTATATACTAAAAAGAAATTAATAATTTGCTCATAGAAATGATATTGATTAACTTGCAATAGTAGGTTCCCAAGTTGAAAATCGCATCGCTGGTTGCAGACATGTTTTGCAAACACCACAACAAGGCCATGGCAGAAAACAACGTAACGTGATAATTATCGCACAAGTATATGCAGACACTAGAGCAAAATCTGTAGTTCCTAAACTTTTGTGTCCCTTAGTATGTAGATGAACTTTTCAGTTTTAAGTAAAGAAGCCTCTATATGATATATACATTGGCTCTTGTTGATTTTGAAGTTGTTGGATTGCTAGTAAAGTTGTAGTGATCTTAAACGCGTTCTCCATGGATTGTTTATAGCTAAAATTAATGTTTATCTGAACTCTTTTTGATGTAATATCATCCACGACAGTGTGTAATCCTCGAATATGGGATGAGGAAATGCTCGCAAATGGGATCACAAGGGCTAGAGCTGAGGAAGAAGCCAAAGTCCCAGCTGAGAAATCCTGAGATGCAGCGCCAGCAGCTAAATAGCTAGAGAAGCAAATTCAAAAGCTGCTAGCTTATCTGACAATGTGCAGGCCGTGGGAACTTATTTAACAAGGCCACAGATACCAGCTCGGGAAGCTCCTACGATAAACTGGCTCTCAGGTCGTTACCGCGGTTCATCAGAACTTCTGAAACATCTAAATTGTAGCCCTGTAGGTTGCTACGGTTAAAGGGTAGAGTCAAGAAACTTGCCACGCAAGAAAGCAGCGCTGAACGGAGGACACTGAAGACTAAACCGCTGCAGCTGCAGATGCGTGTGCGTCAAAACTCAAGGAAGAGGTGTCTGAAGCAGCCAGAGAAAGAGGTGAGGAAAGTGTTCGACTGTTTTTGACCTACATATTGCAGACTAACAAGATGAGGCAAATCAATCCAATTCCTAAACCAATTCGTTTAAGACCAGCTGTCTTTGAAACTTTATTCCAGCCGCTAAAATACAAATATGTATGCTATAACAATCATGATCCCCAACAGATATTGTTGGCATATATTACATGAAACTTTTATTAAGCCTCACCTGTTTGTTATTTCTTTGGCCTGATTAGGTCAAAGAGGGAGCTCAAGTCGACATGTCTCCTTCCCTTGCTTATTATTCATAAGCAAACGTATAAAGTCCCCAAAGTATCACCAGTAATCTCCACAAGAACAAACACCATTCTTAAACCGATGAAACCGGTTCACATCTCTAACCAAAATCTCCTTTTCCATAAACTTTGAGATGAACTTTGTAAACAAGTGACAGTCCTCACACAAACGCAAGTTCTTGGTGATCCTTATAGGTTCTCCTTTCGCTGTATTTATCAGCCCAAACGCCAACGCCAGTTTCTCACTGTGTCCCAGCACTATCCGCTCTTTCTCTTCCGTCTCAAGATCATACAAAACGCCTTTGGTCTGCGGTATGTACCCTTTCTCCTTCATATCTTCTGCTAACTTAACCAAGAGAGCATGAATCTGTTCCATTAGAGGATTGAACTCATCCACCGAGACAAACGAGTACATTTTCCTCCCCACTTCCATCCAGCACCGACCAGGCAGTTTCTGCAGTCCTCGGTATTCTAGAAGCTTCTTCACTTTCTTAACCTTATCCCACATCTGAGCTTCAGCGTAAATGTCTGCCAACAGCACATAGTTCCCTGCATTTTTCGGCTCAAGAGCAAATAGCCTTCTACTCGCACGCTCAGCCAGCTCAACGTTACCGTGAATTCTACAAGACCCGAGAAGGGAACCCCAAACCTTAGGCCCTGGCTCAATCCTCATGTCTTGTACCATCTTCGCTGCCTCCTCTAACCTATTCGCCCGACCTAACAGATCAACCATACAAGCATAATGCTCGACTTGGGGTTTAATCCCATGGTCTCTCGACATTGACTCAAACAATCTTTTTCCTTCTTCAACAAGTCCCTCGTGGCTGCAAGCTCCCAGAACGCTGACAAATGTTACAGGAGTTGGGGAAGCCCCATTGGCCAGCATCTCTTCGAATATTTCAATTGCTTTCCTTCCATATCCGTGAACGCCATAGCTTGATATCAGGGAGTTCCAGGATACAACATCACGCTCACGCATCCGATCAAATACTCTTTGTCCCACTTCGAGCCTACCGCATCTACCATACATTGTCACAAGAGCACTGATCACAGGCAATATGGAGTCAAGCCCACGCCTGAGTATGTACCCATGAATCAATCTCCCTTGCTCTAAAGCCGCAAGCGAAGCACAAGCTTGAAGCACACTCACCATAGTCACAGAATTCGGGGATGAATCTTCGGTTTCTGTCATCATTTCGCGGAAAGTCTTCAGAGCTTCGAAAGCCTTCCCGTTCTTTGCATAGCAGGCTATCATCGCGCTCCAGGACACCACATTTCTAACAGGCATCCCATTAAATACATTGCTAGCATAATCCACACAGCCAAATCGAGCATACATGTCCAACAATGTAGTCATGATGTAAACATGCGAATTGTATCCCCGTCGGGTAAGATGTGCGTGAATCTCTTTCCCTTTCGCTAGATGATCCGCAGTGCATTCTGATGTGACACAAGCCTTGAGAACGTAAGTGTAAGTGAACCTATCTGATTCAATTCCAATCCTATTCATCTTCCAGTACAGACCCAACACTTCTTCTCCATGACCCGCTAACGTAAGAGCTCGGAACAAAGCGTTCCATACGTATATAGTTCTCTTACGCGTTTTATCGAACACCTTGCGTGCATAATCAACTGAGCCTAAGTCTGAATACATACCGATAAGCTTCGTGGCCAAAAAAGGATCTTGATCAGACCCATTATCCAGAATGTGCCGATGAACACGTAGAGCATCGGGGAGAGAGCTTCGACGACCGCAGCAGAGAATCAGAAGCTCGTAAGTCTGTTGACTAGGGGGGCTTGGTTCCTGAGACAAGAGGCGAAGCGCCTGTTTTAAGTTACCCTCTTTGCACAACGACTGGATTAGATGATTGTTTGAGATTTTAGCTCCCGCGGCGGAGGTTGTCGAATGATTGTAAAAGGCAACGGAATACGACGGTGGTTTCGAAGAAGAGCGAGGCAAGAAATTGACGGTATAACAAGTCGGTTGTATAGCTTGAGGAGGATGAGATAGGAACATTTTCCGGTGACTAATATTTTCCCGGAATTTTTTGCAAAAAGGAAAACATAAAAGTTTCGCGACCGCTCTATCGAATCGATGAAAGAGAAGAGAGGGGTGCGAACTTGCCGATGCCACCACTAGTTTCTCTTCTACTTTTCCTGGTTGGTTTCACGTGCCAATCACGTGGTAATAAAATGCCTGTTTTATTGGGCTTTTCGTGGATGACGCCCATATATGGATGGTTTAGGATAAGGTTGATCACATTTCCATCGCCAATCCTTTCGGCCGGATATAAATTCTACCACGGCAACCAACGGAGGATCACAACTGTTCCAGAGAGACCCTTTTACAAAAGTTTTTTTTTTTTTTTTTTAGCTAGATTATTTTTTTGGTACAAAGAATAATGATGTTTTTGTTTTATAAATATAAAAACGTAAATATTTTCTTAATGTATGTGTGATATAAGTTTCAAACATATGTCATGCTGATTTTCCCAGATAAAAGATATGCACATGTGTTTCGTTCTCTTACACTCTTTTGTTTTAAAAAACTAAAATAATTGTGTTATTTTGACAATTTTTATATAAATTTAAACACATTTTCTTTTTAGTCTAGTGGTTTAACTAAGGGTTTTTAATAATGCTTATACACCGAGAGGTTTTGGTTTCGAGTCTCGGAGAAAGTGAATGATGCATATTATCTTCAACATGGTGCAAACAATACAGTTAGGCATAAATCTCAAAGAGCGGTTGTGGGCGTTCCATTTAACCAATAAAATTTGAGATAGATAAAATTTTTTATAAATCAATGTATTTTTCAATTAATGTTAAACCTAAATTAGACATATAATATATTAGAATCTTAAAATGACAATTTTTATGTAACAAGAAAAAAATGTTGAAATAACACTGTTTATAAAACATAGATTGTTAATTCAGAAATAGCCACAATATTGACTGCAGTTGGTTATCTCTTTCAAAGATCACCTTATGAAAACCTAGAGACCGAATTGATTGCATTGCCCATAGTAGTGTTGAACATTCATCTTCTTCTGTCGTATGTCCTCCTTCAAGCTTCCCCATGTCACATGTTATAATCTCTCCTTTTGAGTCTTTGAATGTCCATCGCATACCAGAGTCCTTATCTCCCTCGTGATGAGACGCATCGTAGTTGCATTTGATGACACCGTTCGGAGGTTATTTCATATTCCTACATGATTTCGTATTGACCTTTGACCGTTATATGGTTCTTGATCAATGTTTTGAGTATTCAATCTATTCTTAACATCTAGAGTAGAGCAGTACCCAAGATTTTTATCATCTAAAATCTTATGACTGAAGTAAAAACCAGTACATCTCGACATTTCCATAATCCAAAATGGAAGTAGTTGGACCTCTTTCGAATTCGATGGACTCCTTTGGAAAGAGAAGAATAATTTTTAATTTGTCATTGACGTATTCAAAAGGTGTTAGTGTGAGAAAGCTGATGTTTTCTAAACACGAGCATTAAGACAACGAGACTGCTATTACCTTGAATAAACGCTCCATAAAATGTGTTTCAGTTTAGGAACACTATATCTATATTCCATATGGTATTCATCCAGTTTATTTTATACAATAGAAATGAAAATTAATTTCTACTTAAAGCTTTACTAAAAATTATAGAGATTGACATTTAAAGTAAAAAGGTTGCTTTATGTCTTAGTTTTATGTATGAAAATATAAACCTTCTTAATAAAAAAATCAAAATTATTTATTAGTTGCACCCTCTCAGTGTGTAACATAGGGTTTGGAAGTGGATAGTTACATTAATAAAAATCCAAAAATGATCCAAGCCAAGACAAACCGGCCTAAACCGGATACGAGAAAAAGAGAATAAACACTATGTAGTTTTCTTTGCTTGTCGAGAGAGAGAGAGAGAGAGGATACTTTATAAACCAGAAATAGCCATAACAAACTACGCAAGAAGAAGAGCAAAAGGCACCAGCAGCATTCCACGTACGCTACTAACAAAGCTTTACTGACTAAACAATCTCACAATATCTTTAAATGAACACAAACCGAAGAGCAAATAGACAGTAAAGTATTTTACATGGTCTTTGCATAGTTATTTTTCATCAGCCAAAACTTGAAAACAGAATGAAAAGCAAGTGCAAACAAAAAGTTGAAAACCTTTGAATAGGGAGGAACACCCGAAACAACAGCTTTTACCTTCAGGTTTTAGGTAGAGCAGCATCCACGTTTCACGCCTCCAGATGTATCATCAACGTTGATCGTAGTACCTTGCCCCGGAATCACGGAATTAGCAGCAGCAGCAGCTTCTTGTGCAGCCAACACCTTCTTGCTTACGATATGGTAGATCTCTCCCAAGATAGTCTGAAACGCTTTCCCCACATTGGTTGCTTTAAGAGCAGAAGTCTCAAAGAAAGACAGACCTTCCTTCTCAGCCAGACTCTGCCCGTCATCCTCAGCCACAGATCTCGGATCTCAAGTGGTTAAGATCAGATTTTTTCCCAGCCATCATAATCACAATGTTGGAATCAGCATGGTCTCTAAGTTCACGCAGCCACCTGAGGGCATTGTCAAAGGTCTGTCGTTTGGTAATGTCGTAGACAAGAAGTGCACCAACAGCGCCTCTGTAATAAGCGCTGGTGATGGCTCTGTACCTCTCTTGGCCAGCAGTGTGCCAGATCTGAGCCTTGATCGTCTTTCCTTCCACTTGAGAGATTCAAACCCAGTTAGATCTCAAGAGATGAAAAAGAATATCGAAAATAGAAAGAAAATGAAGAATGACCTGAGTAGTTCTGGTGGTGAATTCGACGCCGATGGTTGGTTTAGATTCCAAGCAGAACTCGTTCCTGGTGAATCACGACAAGATGTTCGATTTGCCGACACCTGAATCTCCGATCAACACTATCTTAAACAAATAATCGTATTCCTGATCTACCCGATGCGTCATTTTCCGATCTCGAAATCAACCCTACACAATCAAACACCCATAACCGTTTGAAAACTCAACAGATCCAACGAAATTAAGACGACCGTGGAGGTACGTACCCCTTTCGCTGGTGGATGAGTCAAGATATCGAATTTTTAAAGAACCGATTCAGATCTGAAAAGGAAGGAAGTTTGTATTAGGGGTGGGCAAAAAAAACCGAACCGAACCGAACCGAGTTAAACCGAACCGACCGAACTGAAACCGATTCGAACCGAACCAAAGTCTATTTCAAACCATTCGGTTAAAGATTTTCCCAACTCGAATGGTTTGGTTTAAAACCGAACCGAACCGAGAAACCGATGTGTTTTTGTAATTATTTATATTAAAAAAATTAGTAATACCAATATACTTAAATTCTAATACTAAGCCACATGTCTTTTTTTTATTCATTAACATATATTTTTCTAACCTAATATGTAATCATCAAAATATTTGATTTAAAATATTTCTTTCATCGCAGATTTTTAAATTTTTAATGATATAAGAGACATTACTAATAACATTGTTTTTTTTATTTTATTTAACTTTCATTTGTTTTAATTCTTATATATACTTTTTGTTACTTCTTAAAGGTTTTTCTTTCAGTTTTATATTGAATTTAATTCACATAGTTTATATTTACGTAATTTATGTCGTAAAACATAATTTCTCTTAGAAAAATTAAACTAAAAAGAATCTAATTAAACCGATCCAAAAAAAACAAACCGAATCGAATACAAACCGAACTGAATACAAACCGGACCGAATATAAACCGAACCGAACACAAACCAAACTAAACTAACTATGGTTTACTTCAATTGGAAAAATACTAAAACCGAACTCGAACCGAACCGAGAAAATAATTGAGAGGAGATTACGTTTCCTTGTTTAACAATCTGCGAATGTTCTTCTCTCTCCCACCAATCAATGGAGGAAAATTCTGAAACTATTTAATTTGTTGGGCTTCTTCTTCTTCAAAAAAGAGGAATCAAAATAAATAAATTATATATACGCGTGGTGTACGTGTCTATCTATACAAGATTTTATGTGGCATGGTACACAAACGACGTCGTATTCAGAAAAGTACAAAAACTCCAACGACGTCGTGTTGAGAAAAGTAAGAACATGTTCCAAGCGTATTATTGAAAATTTTAAAATACTTTCAGTTTTTATAGTTGTACACAGTGTGAGCATATATAGTCTCATTTTGGTGTCAATGTCATAGCTTCGGTCAATTGGTAATGAGCATTGGATGTGTCAATGGTAATGCGCATACTTGTTTCGAGCTTCATTACTCTCGCTTCTTCCAAATAGCACTTAGGTTCAAATCATTTAACTATTATATCATAGACTTCATATAAAAAACTCCCCTAAGTGGAACTAAGAAAGCGGCAAACTCTAACTTCATCTTCTAGCTTTAATCCACGGTTGCTCCATCGCCACTGACCTAGCCACTTCTATCTCGCGGATGTTACACGCCAATTAAGAGGACATGCCGAACAGATTTATGCGCAAGCTAACCCTCGTGAAGTTGATCCTGCAGGTATAGCTGGAGAAGTTCGAGGAGCCTTGGCACAACAACCCATACGTGCTAGGAGAGGGGAACAAGCTGAGGAGGATGAGGAACGAGAAGAACTTGCTGATGAGGAAGACGGTAGATAACTTCATAGGTTCATCAACAACAACAACAACAATACCAACAACAACAACCACAGACGTCAGCATGATGATAGCTTTGGCAATCTTAAGCTTAAGATTCCACCCTTCCAGGGAAAGGCTGATCCAGACGCATACATTGAGTGGGAACAGAAGATGGATGCTTTATTCAAGCTTCAAAGGTTCAGTGAGGAGAGGAAAGTCAGGCTAGCCGCAACAGAGTTTGAGGGATATACTATTACGTGGTGGCAAAATCTCTCCAGCATCAGGAGACGCAATGATGAATCAATAACTTCATGGCATGAGATGAAGGAGGTTATGAGAAACAGATTTGTTCCCATCCACTATGGGCGCGATCTCCACAAGAAACTCAGGAAACTATCTCAAGGAACCAGGAGCGTAGAGGAGTATCATCTTGAGATGGAAACCTTCGTGATCAAGGCTAAAGTTGAGGAGGAAGTTGAAGCCACGATGGCTAGATTCCAAGATGGACTGAATACGGATATCCAAGACAGGTTGGAGATGCAAGACTTCCATACCCTTGAGGAGATGGTTCATAAAGCCACACTGATTGAACAACAGCGCAAGAGATGGAATGCCACACGAAGTCCTTTTGGTTCTAACTCAAAATCTTCTTACTCCAAGGATGACAAGTCAAACGCCAAGCCAAAGGAGGGAACTCCCTCAACTTCATCAACACCATCGACAACTACCCGTGAGGACAAAGGCAAGGGACCAGCAACACCAGTAAGGGCCACAAACATCAAGTGCTTTAGGTGTCAGGGTTATGGTCATTATGCCAATGAATGCACCAGTAAGAAAGTCATGATTGTCTTAGCTAATGGAGAAGTTATCTCAGAGGATGAACAAGAAGAAGACGAGTCTGATGGGGAAGAAGATATGGACTACCCTGTTAAGGGTGAGATGTTAGTTACTAGAAGAGCCTTGAACGTCCAGCCTAAAGCCAAGGAGACAGAGCAGAGAGAGAACTTATTCCACACAAGGTGCCTGGTGCAAAGTAAAGTGTGTAGTCTGATCATAGATGGAGGGAGTTGTACCAATGCAGCAAGTGAAACCTTTGTGGAGAAGCTTGGGCTATCCGTACATAAACATCCACGACCATACTTGCTTCAATGGCTGAGCGACATAGGAGGAGAGCTAAGGGTGACAAAACAAGTGAAGGTACCACTCACGATTGGAAGGTACCAAGACGAAATCACTTGTGATGTATTACCCATGGGTTCCAGTCATATCCTGTTGGGGAGGCCGTGGCAATTCGACAGAAGGGTGCTGCATGATGGATTCACCAATAGACATTCCTTTTCCCATGGAGGAAAACAGATCACACTTGTTCCTTTGACGCCACATGAAGTATATGAAGATCAGATGTGCCTCAAGCAAAGAAAGGAGGCAGCCGAAGCTGCTGCAAAAGCTCTACTGGTAAAGGGAGCTGATCAGGTAAGTCATCTCAACTTATTAGCAACCTCAGGAGATCTTACAGATGCCGTGTTTAAACAACAATCCCTGGTCCTGATTATTTACAGAGGTTTACTAACTGAAACTAACAGTGCACCTTCTATTCGTAGAGAAATTGAAAATCTTTTACAGGAATACAAGGATGTCTTTCCAGATGATAGCCCCGTTGGCTTGCCACCCATCAGAGGCATTGAGCACCAGATTGATCTTGTACCAGGAGCTACACTTCCTAATCGTCCAGCCTACAGGACCAACCCTGTGGAGACTAAGGAGCTCCAGAAACAAGTCAATGAGCTGCTGGAGAAGGGACACATCCGAGAAAGTATGAGCCCGTGTGCTGTACCAGTACTACTAGTTCCCAAGAAGGATGGGAGCTGGCACGTATGTGTGTTTATTGCAGAGCAATTAATAACATTACATTTAAGTATAGACATCCTATCCCTCGTTTAGATGATATGTTAGATGAGTTACATGGTTCATGTGTCTTTTCTAAGGTTGACTTAAAGAGTGGTTACCACCAGATTAGAATGAAAGAGGGAGATGAGTGAAAAACTGCCTTTAAAACTAAATTAGGATTGTATGAATGACTAGTTATGCCCTTTGGCCTCACTAATGCACCTAGTACTTTCATGAGATTGATGAACCATGTTTCGAGAGCTTACATAGGACTGTTCGTGGTAGTTTACTTTGATGACATTCTCATTTATAGTAAATCAATGAAAGAACATGTTGAACACTTGAGACATGTACTAGATGTGCTTAGAAAAGAAACTTTGTTTGCCAATTACAAGAAGTGTTCTTTTGGGACAGATAACCTGGTCTTTTTAGGTTTTGTTGTGACTTCACAGGGTGTACAGGTTGATGAGGAGAAAGTGAGAGCCATCAGGGAATGGCCGACGCCTAAGACCATTGGAGAGGTCCGGAGCTTTCATGGATTAGCTGGTTTCTACCGAAGGTTTGTAAAAGACTTCAGTACTATTGCTGCCCCACTCACTGAGGTTATAAAGAAGAGTGTGAGATTCTTATGGGATCACACCCAAGATAAGGCATTCCAATTGTTGAAAGAAAGATTATCTAATGCCCCACTACTTGTGTTACCTAACTTTCTTAAAACTTTTGAGATAGAATGTGATGCCTCAGGAGTAGGTATTAGAGCTGTGTTGATGCAAGAGAAGAGACCTATAGCTTATTTCAGTGAAAAGCTAAGAGGTGCTACTCTGAACTACCCTACCTATGACAAGGAGTTGTACGCACTGGTGAGAGCCCTTCAGACGTGGCAGCACTATCTTTGGCCTAAAGAATTTGTGATCCATACAGATCATGAATCTCTCAAACATCTCAAAGGACAACAGAAGCTGAACAGGAGACATGCAAGGTGGGTAGAATTCATAGAAACCTTTCCTTATGTCATCAACTACAAACAAGGTAAGGAGAATGTAGTAGCAGATGTACTCTCACGCAGGTATTCTCTTCTCTCGTCCATGGAAACAAAACTCTTAGGCTTTGAACACCTAAAGACTTGTTATACTGATGACCCTGAAATTTATAAGGAAACTGATAAGCATGCTAGTGGTCGTTACTATCAAGGAAAAGGATTTATTTTCTATGATAACCGCCTGTGTGTGCCGTGTGTTTCTTTGAGAGAGCTGTATGTTAGGGAAGCTCATGGAGGAGGCTTGATGGGACACTTTGGTGTTGCGAAAACACTAAGCACCCTGCAGGAACAGTTCTATTGGCCTAAGATGAAACAAGACGTGGAGAGAGTGTGTTCCAGGTGTGTCACTTGTAAGCAAGCTAAATCAAAGGTACATCCGACTAGTTTGTATACTCCTCTTCCCATATCTGAACATCCTTGGGTTGATATCTCTATGGACTTTGTTTTAGGTTTGCCTAGAACTAAAAGAGGTAGGGATAGTATCTTTGTGGTGGTTGATAGGTTTTCTACGATGGCACATTTCATTCCCTACCATAAGACTGATGATGAATCTATTGTAGCTGATTTTTTCTTTAGAGAAGTAGTTAGATTGCATGGAATGCCTAGGACAATTGTTTCGGATAGAGACACTAAGTTCCTTAGTTATTTCTGGAAAACTTTATGGGCAAAGTTGGGAACCAGACTGTTGTTTTCTACAACTTGTCATCCCCAGACTGATGGCCAAACTGAGACTGTGAATAGGACATTGTCGACCCTATTGCGAGCGTTAATTAAAAAGAACCTTAAGACTTGGGAGGATTGTTTACCTCATGTGGAATTTGCTTATAATAGATCACTGCACTCAACAACAAAGTTCACTCCCTTTCAGTTTGTATATGGGTTTAATCCATTAGTTCCTGTTGATTTGTTTGCATTACCACTGAAAAAACAAACTAACCTTGATGGCAGCCAAAAGTCAGATTTTGTTAAGTCTTTGCATGGACAGGTTAAGAAGAACATAGAGGAGCGCACCAAGATGTATGCTAGGAAGAAGAACAGAGGTCGGAAGGAGCTAGTACTTCAACCTGGTGATTTAGTTTGGATACATCTCGGGAAAGACAGGTTTCCTCATGTGAGAAAGTCCAAGCTAATGAAACGGAAAGATGGACCCTTCAAAGTGCTCAAACGGATCAACGACAATGCTTCTCAGATTGATCTTGAAGGTAAGTATCCCATTAGTTCTACTTTCAATGTTTCTGACCTTTATTCTTTTGTTGCAGATGATTTGGATTTGAGGACAAATCCTTTTAAAGGAGGAGGGGATGGTGCGGCCCAGACTGAAGCCGAGCAAGACAGTTCCAGCAGTGATGAGGAGAGTGATGAGGAAGGTGATGAGCAGGACAAGTACAAGGATGATGAGCTAACTGAACTTTGGTCAAGTGTGAACCAGTGCGATGGAGGTGCATCTAGTTGGAAGCCTGACATGGAACCTAAGGAAGACGTTGGCACAGTTCAAGAGGACAGTAGCATGCTAGAACCGGCAGATGGGAACAGCGTGCCAGATCAAGACCCCTTGGTCTTGAGGGAGGGACCTATCACGAGATCCAGAGCCAGAGCCCAAGAGAAAGCCTTACAAGACTTACTCAAATTCGTGAGAGCTAAAGTGGAGGAGCTGGACGAGATCAAGACTAAACCAGCTTGTTGGTTTAATGTTTTCAAGTTATGTAATTGATTCAAATTCAGAACCAAAAGACATGTCGATTTAGGAGTTTTATTAAAGTAAACCAAAGACAATTAGGATTAGAATTCCTAAACCATCTCGGTTTATGCTTAGGGTTTCCTAGCTAGAGTAGTAGCCGCTTTCTTTCTTATTAATGTCATGTAACCAACTAAGTTGGAGATAAACGATTAATCTAAGAACTTTGAGCTATTGCTTGTCTTGTGTCCTATTGCTTTCTCTGTTCAGCATCAAGAACATTGAACTCACCTAAGGAGAGGAATCTCCAACATGATCATCCTAGCAACCAGCAGGGAACACCTGTGCTAGAGAGTAGCTATACATCATGTAAGCAATCCATGGCTTACAGGAGAAGTCCATCCGTACAAAGAGTGTTAGAAACCTCGGAGGACAACTTCAATTCATCCCACTTCAAGTGATCCAGGAACAACAGCCTATCCAAGGCCGTACCAAGGAGTCGAAAGAAGATGTGGAAATCGATCGACAAGAAGGGAATAATGTCGATCGACAAGAAGGGAATAATGTCGATCGACCGACTATCGACAGAATGAAAGCAATGTCGTTCGACACTCGACTCCTGCCAAACCGGCAGTAGAGAGAGTGTATAGGACTTTGCCACCATTTCCTCCTAACAAGACGCAAACTAAACGAGAATTGGATAAAGCGATCTACAAGAAAGCATTTGATAAAATCACGTTGGAAATGCCACTAAGTGATGCCATGAAAGTGTCACCTTCGATAAAGAAATATGTAAAGGATATGGTATCCAACAGCTTCCCAGCTGCTGAACACAGCGTCATGATAGTTTCGGAAGAAGTGAGTGCAATAATCCAAGGCGAAACTCCAATCAAGAGACCTGATCCTGGCAGTTTTGTTCTAGATTGCAACATACGAAATAAGAGTTTTCTCGATCCTTTTGTGACCTAGGATCCAGTGTGAATCTCATGCCACACTCTGTCGCGATATCCCTGGGATACAACGAGTTCAGACCAACCAAAATAACTTTGGTTCTTGCTGATAGATCCGTTAGAGTACCTGAGGGAGTACTAGATGACATGCCAATAAGAATTAACGACTGTCATGTACCAATGGATTTCGTTGTGTTGAAATACCAGAATGAACCAAAAGATCCCCTCATCTTAGGTAGACCATTTCTAGCTACCGCTGGTGCAATCATCGACGTCAAGGAAGGTCGGATATGTTTAAACGTTGGAAACATTCCAATGACCATCGATATGGAAAAACTGATAAAACGACCCTTAATCGATAAACAAGCCTCTTACGTGGACGATATCTCTGAGTTGGCTGAAGAATCCTTCATAGACCAATGCTCAGATGATCCCCTGAAAAAAGTGCTCACATCTACCGGAAGAGGAAACATTTAGCATCGACATCAGAGCTGATGATACGCGCGATTGATGGACGCAAGTGTAGAAATAGAAAATGTCGATGATGTGGAGGATGACGATTCGGAAATCAAAGTCGATCGATATATAAAGGCCGCCGTCGATCGACAACCATCCCCTCTAGAAAATTGGGATCCCGAAAAAGCACCAAAAATTGAATAATTCTTACCCCGTAATTGTAAACGCCAACCTAACCAACGAAGAACTTGTGTTATTATTGAATAAACTGCGCAAGTATGGGAAAGCCCTCGGATATTGTCTCGAGGATATTCTTGGTATCTCTCCAGATCTGTGCATGCACCGAATTCACTTAGAAGACGATTCCAAATCGTCAGTGGAACATCAAAGAAGGCTAAACCCAAACTTGAAAGAAGTTGTTAAAAAGGAAATTATCAAACTTCTAGATGCTGGAATCATCTACTCAATTTTGGATAGCAACTGGGTGAGCCCCGTGCATGTTGTACCTAAGAAAGGCAGAATTACAGTGGTTAAGAATGATAAAAACGAACTCATTCCCACGCGAACTGTCACTGGACATCGGATGTGTATCGATTATAGGAAGCTAAACGCTGCCACCAGAAAAAATCACTTCCCTTTATCTTTCATTGATCAAATGTTGGAAAGATTGGCAAATCACCAATACTACTGTTTTCTTGACGGATACTCTGGATTTTTCCAAATCCCTATACATCCTGACAATCAAGAAAAGACCACCTTTACATGCCCTTACTGAACATTTTCGGATACCGCAGAATGCCATTCGGTCTTTGTAATGCCCCTGCCACTTTCCAACGATGCATGATGTCAATATTTACTGATATGATAGAAGATTTCATGGAAGTCTTCATGGACGATTTCTCAGTATATGGATCCAATTTCAAAAACTGTCTCGATAACCTATGTAAAATTTTGGCAAGATGTGAAGAAAAGAGCCTCGTTCTAAATTGGGAAAAATGCCACTTCATGGTGAACGATGGAATCGTCCTAAGACGTAAAGTGTCCGCTGCTGGTATAGAAGTAGATCGAGCAATAATTAAGGTAATAACCGGTTTGCCTGCACCCATGAACGTAAAAGATGTGAGAAGTTTTCTCGGGCATGCCGGATTTTATAAGAGGTTTATACAAGATTTCAGCAAAATCGCTAGACCATTAACAACCCTCCTCTGTAAAGAAGTTAAATTTGACTTCACACCTGAATGCGTAAAGGCTTTTGAAGGAATAAAGAAAGCCTTAATAACTGCCCCCATCGTACAAGCACCTGACTGGAATCTTCCTTTCGAAATTATGTGTGATGCTAGCGATTTCGCTGTAGGAGCAGTTCTAGGCCAAAGGAAAAACAAAAAGCTTCATGACGTTTACTATGCTAGTCAAACACTCGATGAGGCACAAAGGAATTACACAACAACTGAAAAAGAACTACTTGCTGTAGTCTATGCATTTGAAAAGTTCCGCCAATACCTAGTCGGTTCGCGAGTGATTGTTCATACATACCACGCTGCGATAAAATATTTAATGCAGAAGAAAGACGCGAAACCACGACTCTTGCGATGGATCTTGCTACTCCAGGAATTTGACATCGAGATTAAAGACAAACGAGGAGTAGAAAACGGAGTCGCAGATCATCTTTCCCGGATACGAATAGAAGATGACGTCCCTATCGACGATTTTTTGCCGATAGAGAATGTTTACCAAACGGATTCATCTTTCGTCGGTAAAATATGTTTCGCATCCGAGGAACCATCGATCGACGCCGACGATGCTATGTCGATTGACACTACCGATGATCAAAACCAAGAAAATTCCCACATAACCATCACTTTCGATATAAAAGCTAGCGTCGCCTGCAACACCGTGCCTCCTGAACATGATTCTCCCTTAGATGGAAGTCTAAGTCGAGAAGTGCACGCAGTAAAAAAAAGTTTAAGGGATAGACCCTGGTACGCTGACATAGTGAACTATCTAGCTGCTGACATAGAACCCGAAGAGCTAAGAGGTTACACAAGAAAGAAATTTTTGAGAGAAGTTAGGAGATATCACTGGGACGAACCATACCTCTACAAACATTGTTCAGACGGAAGATATAGATGATGTGTCGCCGAAACTGAAATCCCATATATTTTATTCCAATGCCATGGATCCGACTACGTTGGACATTTTGCAACCTTTAAAATGGTATCAAAAATCTTCATGCATGATTCTGGTGGCCAACCATGTTTCGCGATGCTCATGCATTCATAGCACAATGCGACAGATGCCAACGAAGAGGAAAAATCAGCAAAAGACATGAAATGGAACAAAAGTCTATTCTAGAAGTAGAAGTCTTTGATTGTTGGGGGATCAACTTCATGGGTCCTTTCCCTTCCTCGTACGGGAACAAATATATCCTAGTCGTTGTTCATTATGTATCCAAATGGGTCGAAGCAGTAGTTTCCCCAACAAATGACACATCTGTAGTTATCAAGCTTTTCAAAAGCATTATTTTCCCAAGATTTGGAGTTCCTCGAGTAGTCATAAGTGACGGTGGATCCCATTTCATCAACAAAGTTTTTGACGGATTACTCCGTAAGAACGGAGTTCACCACAAAGTTGCTACACCCTACCATCCGCAAACAAGTGGACAAGTAGAAGTCTCAAATCGACAGATCAAAGAAATCTTAGAAAAGACCGTAGGAACTTCTAGGAAAGATTGGTCTAGAAAACTGGACAATGCACTTTGAGCCTACCGAACTGCATACAAAACCCCACTAGGAACAACCCCATTTCACCTATTCTATGGAAAATCTTGTCACTTACCGGTTGAGCTAGAACACAAGGCATCATGGGCTATAAAATTATTAAATTTCGACATCAAACCAGCTGCCGAAAGGAGACTCATGCAGCTTAACGAGTTGGATGAAATAAGACACTTAGCCTATGAGAGCTCAAAGATATATAAAGAGAAAACGAAAGCATTTCACGATAAAAAGATCATCTCCAGGCACTTCGAACCAAATGATCAAGTGCTGTTATATAACTCTCGGCTTACGCTGTTTCCCAGAAAACTCCGATCTCGTTGGTCAGGTCCTTTCACTGTTGTGGATGTCAAACATTATGGAGCCATCACACTTATAAACGATAAAGGAGAAAAATTTACAGTGAATGGTCAACGAGTGAAACACTATTGGGCTAAACCGCCAATTAGCAGACCTTTAAACTTAGGCCTTCTTCCTGATAATTAGACAGATCGGACCTCGAGTCGATCTAAAGACTTAAAATAAGCGCTGAATGGGATGCAACCCATTTCTAGTTTTAGGATATTTAGGATTTAGTTTAAATTTAGTTAAAAAAAAATGGTTAAAAAAAATATGATGATGCAAGTTGACGAGTGCCAGATCGACCGATGAAACAAGATCAACATTGATCGACCTTACAACAACAGAAACGATCGACGGTACCTCCATTCCATCGATCGATCCCGAGATCGGTCAGGTATATCGTTCTAACTTGTTCAATTGAGTACGTATGATTTATGTTTTCACCATAACTCCGACTAGATATACACTGGGACAGTGTAATTTATGTCTGCGGGGGGGGGGGGGGGGGGGGGGGGGGGGGGTTTACTGATAATAGTTTATTCATTAGTCTTATTAAAATGTTTTCAACAAGTTTTTATTGAGTCAAGAAGGGGATAATGAACGTATTAGATTTTTGCTTGTTATCTAACCACTTTTTAGCACCATTCTAGACTTACTGATTGCAGATAGTACTAAAGATACTAAAATGGATCAACATGTTAACTATCCACACTTGCTAAGATTGTTTGAAGGAACCAAAACTGACCTCTGACCTCCAACACTAAACCTGACAAAACTGCTTGTCTTGGGGCTTGGTATAGATGGGATCGGATTTTTCAAACAAGTCTGGAAGGTAAAGCCTTGTGTAGATTTATCACATTTTCTCTCTCTATTTCGACCCTAGATTTATAGGTAGAGATATTTATTTTCAACAAAAAAAGAAGAAAAAAGAAAAAGAAAAAGAAAAAAAAAATATATATATAATAGGTGTTAGTTAGGTGGAATCCGAGCATGACTTGGTGGCTACAACCATTAAGGCTTGCTTCATAAGGATTCCAACAAAAAGAATTCGAACGGGACTTGGTGGCGGCAATCATCAAGGTTCGATTCATATGAATTCTTGGATATAGGGCAAAAAGAAGTGAACAGGACTTGGTGGCAACCACCATTAAGGCTTGATTCATGGAAGCCTGTCCAATCTTGGTCAATGATCTTACAATATAATCAGACTTTGACTAAAGAGAGAAATTAGTAGAGAGAAAAGATATGAACTAACTTTTACCTGCAGATCCAGATACTTGTTTGAAAATCCTTGCATCCTGTGATCGATACTCCCAAGGTAAAGCCTGCACTTTTATTTATGCTAAGAAATGAGGTTGGTAGAGGGGAATATCATACATGATTTGCTAAGTTGTTGGCTAGGTGAATTTGGTTGCTAAGCTTGGATATTGTATAATGTGCTTTTGTGATTAGGACTTTTAGATGTGGATTGCAATATTGTAGAGGTGATGATTCTAAGTTTTAAATCATGTGAGTCTCTGCTATTTTCAAACCTCTTTCAGAGAGATTGCCTTATGTTTTGCTTGTCCTCAAGCAAAAGGATAAGTCTTGGAAAGTTGATAGACCATAGATTTGACCCACTTTTACCCATAGTTTATAAGTGTTTAAATATATAATTACTATGATATAGAGTCTTTTTTGAGTATTTACAGGTTCAGAGACGATTTGGAGGAAAGTGGTGATTTTGGTGTCTTTTGGAGTCTTTTGAGTGCATAACTGCACAGACGCGTCAGATGTTTAGCTATGGATTGAGACCTTCCCACCGTTAGATTGCGTCCATCTTTTGACACATGATAGAGCTTTGAGTTAGCTTTCCAATTCCACCGGTTTGAGGTCAATCAGCATCTTGTAGCAGCAGAGGTTATGCCCATTTTACTGAAGAGTGGTCACTCTGCCTCGCGAGAGGAATCTGTCGAGGAGATGAAAGAAAATCGATCGACGGTGAAGCCTTGGTGTCGATCCACGGTGATCCCAGAAAACAGGCCAAGCCTGTTTCGTGACCAATTTAGGCCCAGAAGTTAACACATATTACCAAAATACCCCTGGACTACCCGAAACCCTATTTTACAGTTTCTAAGCCATTGTTGACGGCTATGCTTCATACTACTCTAGAGAGAGAGAGAGAGAGCTTAGGATTGGAGAGAGAGATCTGTAAACCTTGAGAGAGGGAAGATCTTGAACTCCCTTTGTTTCTTTATTCTATTCTGTTTATCTATCTATTGCAATATTATTCAGACCATCATAACCATGTCTTTTATGAATATGTCTGAGTAATTTCACTGTTAGATTTAGGTTTCTCATAAGGTTGATATATGTATTGCTAGGTTAAATTGTTGTTAGGGTGATTTAATTAGTTCTTCATCTAGTTGTTCTTACTACTAAGCTTAGGGTTGATAAACCCTGAATCTTAGATCTTAGGATTAATTGAGATCAAGCCATTGCTTGAGTCAATAGCTGAAAATAAACTAGTATGATATAACTGACTAGATACAAACGAGAGTTGAGCTAGTAAGTTAGATAATATAAATCAAACCTGTCCGTAAAGCTTTCTGGAAGAAGCATCGATCGACGCAGCGATAGTTCTGTCGATCGATATTTTGAAAGGTGTATCGATCGATATTCTTAACGAATCATCGATTGACACTTTCTCACACATACGATAGTTGAAATCCGAGATCCATATTAGATAATCAAATTGATTGTATCTGAGTTTGAATTCAAGAACAGTTAATATCAATAAACCCCTAAAAACCCAAATTAAGTTATTTACTTATCATACCTGAGAATATACATGAATCTAGTTATTTTCCCAACTGTTAACAACCTTAAAACAAACCAATCGAGCAATAACCTTGCTCACCAATTCATTTAATGCTTTACAACCTATAAACCTATTAATCTAGCCTTATTTCAAAGACTATAAATCTATTGTGTAATCTTAGAGTCTTTGTGGATTCGATCCCTAAGTATTGCATCTGAACCTCTTATTTGAGAGAGTAATTCACTCCTTAGGGTAATTTGAGTGATATCAACATCCTCTCCCGAGCATCGATCGATAACACCTACGGAGTCGACCGCATCTTGCAATGCCGTGAGGATCATGACTAACAAGGAGTTCGCAGCAAAACACCCACATCCGCCCAGCCCTGTTTATGTCAAAATCGATCGACACTCTGATCCCGTCATCGAACGACAGAGAGAGACCGCAATCAATCGACAACCTCCAACGCCCATCGATCGACGCGCACCTCTCACATACCGAGTGCAGATGCCAAAGATAGACGTTGCCCGTCTAAATGCACTCAGACCACAACCCAAACCTTCAGATAACCCACCAGAGGCCACCAATATACATTCAGATGATGCAACAGATCCTATGGAAGTTGATAGGGTTCCTATGGGAAGAACCCTGAGGAAAAGAAAGGAAAAAGTGTGAAGAGTTGAGCTAATGAGAAGGAAATGGAAAGTTTCGAAAAGAGAGTCTTCGGGATTCCTTTAGAAAAACCATTCGAGGAGGCCTATTTTACCCACAGATTGTGGATGTTCTTTAGAGAAACCAGAGAGACCGAAGAAGACATTAGGAGAATGTTCTGAGAAGATAGAGAATTACATTGAAGAAGAAGAGTGATCCTGGGAAGTTCGCAATACCATGTTCGGTGAAGGGTATTGAGTTCCCACATGCATTGCGTGACACAGGAGCATCCGTCAGAATTCTACCTAGGGTTATGGCAGATCATCTAGGTCTGCAAGTGGAGTCTTACAAGGAATCATTCACTTTCGTGGATTTTTCTCAGAGATGCTCAGGAGGAATTGTAAGAGACCTAGAGGTGCATATTGGTAATGCCCTAGTTCCAACTGATTTTCATGTCTTGGATATTAAGCTAAAGTGGAACTCTTCTCTATTACTTGGGAGAGCCTTCTTGTCAACAGTAGGAGCAGTGTGCGACATGCAAACAACCTAGTTGTGCCTGGCGCTCATAGATCCTCATGTCCACTACTGTCCTATTTCAGTCAAGAAGCTACATATGTCCTCCAGAAGAATTGAATCCATGACTCATCGCATCATGCCACTGTGGAGCTGAGTATGAGACAGAATATTCAGCGTCGATCGAAACTCACACTGCGACATCGATCGATAGTCCGAAAGAAGAATCGGTCGAAAGTAGTCCAAGCAATTGGGAGAACGACTACTACAATCCCACCATGGCAGCACACAGAGGAGTATGATGAAGATTATGAGGAGGAACGAGCTATAGAGTACAGAGCCATTCTTGATGAGGAAGACAGACTTTTACATCATTCCTCTTGGAAAAGGAATATGCTGTCGATCGACATAACCGTCTCACCATCGATCGACACTCATCTTCATCAGACAAGCCGAAAACGAGCATCGACCGACATTTCCTACTACCCATCGATCGACACTGGAGTCGACCGTGCACGAGAAAGGGACTCGAGTGGCAGTTGGGCAGATGATCACCATCGCGAAAGTTATGCAGTAGAAACAAAAGTACATGAGCCAGGAGCAGATGAACTTCATGAAGGTTTGACATATGAGTAACTTCTCAACATGCAAAGACGTGATGAAGCAGATCAACACCGAGCATAAGCTTCTGGGAAAGAACACGTTTCAGCCATCCTATCGACAAAGCCAACCGTTCGTTGATCGACAACAAATCTAAATCATCGATCGACAACCGTCCGAAACCACCATCCACTGTAAGCAAAAACCCTAATTATGATAATCAATATCTAACACAAGATGAGTTTGGTATTTTCAGGGACCCGAATGGCTATGCAAGAGCAATAGATGGACATGCACTGCAAATATCCAGAGAGGACATTGCAGACATTCTTCAGATGGCTAATGGAGCAGATAATCTCTTTATGCAACAACACACCGTCCTAGCACATCAGCAGAGGGTTACAAATGAGTTCTATGACACAGCTGGTGGCATAGATAATTGCTTCAAACAGAAGTATCGACATCCTACTCGACCGTCGATCGACATTGACGTCCCTTCATCGATCGACAGACGTCCAGAATTTGGCAGAAGAGCCTATGACCTTTATGGAACTAGGAGATTTCACTGGGAAGAAAAAGATGAGTATGAAGTCTACAAAGATCATCAGGGATATGCAAGATATGTGGATGGACACATCATCCATGTGTCCAAGGATGATATCAGAAAGCTAATGGAAAGAGCTTCGAGAGATGATCACAGCTACATATGTCTTCCAGAACATGCTAGCTCACTCACACAAACTAAGCTAGTACCAGAGATCTACACCAAGGATGAGATCAATGAGATGTTCTGAGATGTTTAAAGGCGGAGCCACTTGATATTACTCAAATTACCCTTAAGGAGTGATTTACTCTCTAAAATAAGAAGTTCAATTGTAGTACTTAGGGATCAAATCCACAAGGAGCTATGGCACACAATAGATCTAAACAGTTTATGATTAAGCTAAGTAAATAATGTAAATAATAAAGCTTGCTGTCCAAAGGTGCTTGCTGTCCAAAGGCAGGCAACTATGGCCAAAGGTGGTTTCCTCAGACCGGTATTTTCCTTTTTCAAAAAAAAAATAATAAGTCAAATAAATATATAACATGTAAAAAATTAAAAATAGTTATTTTGTGAATATACAATAAACTATTAAAATTGTTGGTTTGTATAAATATAAATTTTGGGTTGTATAAAATTATGGATTAATTGGACTAAAGAGTTATTTAGAGTTTCCTAAGTTTACCTAGTTATACAGAGCAAGGCAACAACATGAAACCAGCAGGGGAATCATCAGCTTTAAACTAGCCAACGATTGTTGTTGCCTTGCCATCAATCTGCCGGTATATTGCGAACACATTATCGCCTTGCCGTTGTTTCTTTTTGTTTTCTTTCAGTCCTGCCAGTGATACTAAGGTGCAAGAGGACATTTTAAACTGTAAGAAAAAAAAATCAAAGTTTGAAGCGTAATTTTAATATTTTGTGAGTATACAATAAACTATTAAAATTGTTAGTTTGTATAAATATAAATTTTGGCTTGTATAAAATTATGGATTAATTGAAGCAAAGAGTTACTTCGAGCATGATTATTGCAAATACCCATATTAGGGGTTCTTATTACTTTTTTAATGCTTTTAAACACAAAAAGTGAATGAAGAGACAAGGTTAAGAAACCCAAACATTTACGTGGTCCATTGCAAGGTTCTTAATTGGGTATAAGTAAAAGCTCCATTTCCAAATTTGGTATCAAAAAGTAGTTTCATTATTCTTCATATTAGTGAGGGTTATTGGTTGTAGTATTTTACTGAATTTATGATTATTTCTTGGATTTAGAAATTTTTGATAAATACATAGATTTTAAAGTCAAATAAGTAGATTTCAGAATCAATGATATAGATTTCAAAATCAAAATAACTGGATTATCATAAATCAGTCAAATAGTTAATTGAGAGGAGGTAGGATTCTTCTCTCCACTGTGAATTTGCTGAATAGACCATTACTATCACGTAAACCTGCAGAAATACAATCTAAAAGTAGATTTATCAAAGTTTTATTTTCTTAAGGACTCCATTGAACATAAGAACCTTTTCGATGCTCTTTTAGGGTTTTAAAGTGTTTGTTTCTTGTGTTAATTTTCTAATGCATAATCGAGATTATATATAACTATGATAGACCGACCACTACGATAGAAATAGAAAACTAGGAAAATGTAGAAATTGGACAATTGGAAAAATAGAAAACTTTCAAAAGTGTGATGAGTGCTCGATGTTTTTAAATGGAAAAGTTACAAGCACACTACCATTTAACAAAATAATCATATCTTTGTGAGTTCTTGTTATAATTAACGTATGAAATACATATATACGAAACTTGGTGCCGGAAAGATATTAGGAAAACCAATAATACAGATTTGTCAAAATATCAAGGTTCAACTCAATATTTGCTCCTTTGTATTTTTAACTTAAAATCATTCATAAATTCATTTAAATCTAATTTTAAATCAAATCTTTAAACAAATTACTATTATTGAATAACACCTGATTTTAAAATCTACTTTAAAATCATAAAACCAATAACAATTGATTTGAATATAGATTTTAAAATCATATAACTAATAACAATAAATTTGAATATGAATTTTAAAATCACAGAACCAATAACACTAGATTTGATTTGTATTTTTAAATCCATTAAAATATATGAACCAATAACACCCTCTTAATGTAAAACTAGTATTCACTTGATAACAAAAGATTTAGACTTTTGCCAATATTTTCTTCAAAGGAGACCATTCAATACACAAAACAAACGGCAAGAGAGGAGAAGAGAAGAAGAGTATTCACTTGTTAGAATCCGGCAATCTCTCGAGACTCTGGCCATCCTCCAGGGAATAAGAAGACCACCTCCTTAAACCCCAAGAAGTTATCTGCATTTACAAAAAGCAAACAATCAGAGATGGCACAACTACAAAAAAAAACAAAACATAGACTTGAAAAAAAGATAGGACTACTAAAAGTGTGTTCCATTCTTGTGGTTACACGACAAACATAAATGGGATCAGAAGGAACATGGAGATATGTAATAAAAGTTGGAGATACGTAATAAACAACGTTTTACCAAAAACAAGTTTTTTGTATGTCTTGTTGTAAATCAAGAATCAAAGATTCCAACTTTTGACAAAGTTCATCATACCTAAACCAAAAAACAAAACTCTTACACATAAACTAACACACACACGCTTGATCAAATAAAGCCCCACCATGAGACTCAAATGCCTCAAAGACAGAAACTTTTCTCCATTCTTGGTTCTCTATGTCAATGATTTTTGGACAGGATGGATTTAATTACAATTTGATTTTCTCTAGTTGTTTGCCTAATCTACTAAGAACCATGTGATGAGACATTTATTAGATTTTTTATATTGCAGAATAATATTGAAGAGATGTTTACCCCATTGATAGTGTCCATGGGATGATCTTCGTCTATGTGGCAGCAGAGAGAGACGATATCAGAAATAGTCTGAGCAGAAGGGGCAAGCATACTCTTCCCTGAACTCATCTTCTCCCTCTACCTCCATGTAAAGGCTCGGTTCTGTCGAAAGCATCAATAAGATTTACAAAAGCCACAACACGAAACTATCAATAAGATTTGCAGAATATCTCTTTACTAACTAAGTTAAAGCCTCACCTTAGTCATCGAGATCGTGGCTGATCGTCCCATCGCCGGCGATAAGCCCGTCGGAGAGGTTAGCGTTCCGGTGAAGGAGCTTTTGGATCAGAACAAGGACGGCGGCGAGGAGGAGAAGATGGTGACGTACACGGTGAGGCGATCGAACCCAATCCTTATCCCTCGAGACGATCAAAGACGACGACGACGAGATCATCCCAGGAGAAGAGATTAATCACGACATTTTGGAATCGAAATCGACTGATTTCAGGAAGTGGGGAGAGAGATAGAGATAGAGATGAGAGAGAGGAGGAGATAAGCGACGTATCTTAGAACAGCCGCATTAATGAACCCCGGTTGGGGTTCTATCATGTGAATTTTTTATTATTTTTTTTTTCATTTTTCGTTTGATTTTGAAAAAAAAATAAAAAAATGATCAATAGCGGGCCGCCACGTGGCATGGGGCCTGCTGAACAATAACGATCCGGGTTCAAGCAGAAGGAGCGTTGCGAGACGGAGTCGTAACTGTAGCATATTTTAATAATTTTTTTTTCGGGAAGCGTGTGAACCCCCCTTATGAACTCCTAATGCTGGTGCCCTTATTGTTCCTAATTAAGCGCCGACTCTTGAATTAAAAGGTAATTTTCTTTTTTTTTGATCAAAATTAATTTAAGCAACCTATCTCTTAGAGTTTTCCAAGTTTACCTAGTTGTACAGAGCAAGGCAACAACTGTTCTGTACAACTAGGTAAACTTTAGATTAAGCATGCTGGTTACATGTTGTTGCCTTGCTCTCTACAACTAGGTAAACTTGGAAAATTCTAAGTAACTCTTTTGTCCAATTAATCCATAATTTTATACAAGCAAAAAAATATTAAACGTAGGCTTCAAACTTTTGAAATTTTTTTTAGAGTTTAAAATAGGCCTGGGATCTTTGTCCGAACCGAATGGGCCGAACCTGACCGAACCGGTTTTTTTTGGTTTTCGGTTCGGTTCGGTTTTCAATTCGATTCAATTCGGTATGGTTTTGAAAATTAATTCGGTTTTCGGTTTGGTTCGGTTCGGTTTTTGATTTTCAAAAAAAAAAAATTTAAAAACCGAAAATAACCAAAAATATCCAAAAATAACCAAAAACCCGAACCGAAAAAACCCGAATAACCCAAAAATAACTGAATTTAACCGAAATAACCGAATTTAACCAAAAATATCCGAATATTTTGGAAATATTATACCAAAATTAACCGAAAATTTAAAAATTCGGTTATTTTCAGAAATAAAATTGAAAACCGAAATAAACCGATAACTGAACCGAACCAAAATTTCATTCGGTTTATTTCATAATTGTTTTTAAAAACTTCGGTTAACCGAAAACCGACGGTTCGGTTCGGTTCGGTTTCGGAAAACCGAAGTCGCATGCCTAGTTTAAAAGGTGCTCTTGCACCTTAGAATCACTGGCAGGCCTGAGAGAAAACCAAAAGAAACAACGGCAAGGCGATAATGTGTTCGCAATATACCCGCAAATTGATGGGAAGGCAACAACAACCTTTGGCCAGTTTAAAGCTAATGTGTCCCCTGCTGGTTCCATGCTGTTGCCTTGCTCTATACAACTAGGTAAGCTTAGGAAACTCTAAGTAGGGGTTATTGGTTGTTGTATTTTAATGGATTTGAAAATCCGAACTTAATCTAGTGTTATTGGTTTTATGATTTTAAAATCTGTATTAAAATCATGTGTTATTGGTTTAATGATTCATAAATTCTATATCAAATCAAGTGTTATTCAATCGTACAGATTTACTAATATATTTGATTTTATAATGGATTTGAATGAATTTGTTTGGATTTTTTAGTTAAAAATACAAAGACTCAAATCCGAGGGAAAACCTCCGGATTTGCATATTTTACTTGGATTTATAAATACTATATGAATTTCTAAATCAATCAAAATATATAAACCAATAACACCTCCTAAGTAACTTTTTGGTCCAACTAATCCGTAATTTTATACAAGCCAAAATTTATATTTATACAAACCAAAAATTTTAATAGTTTATTGTATATAAAAAAAAATCAAAGTTAGAAGCGTAATTTTAATATTTTGTGAATATGCAAAAAACTATTAAAATTGTTGGTTTGTATAAATATAAATTTTGGGTTGTATAAATTATGGATTAATTGGACCAAACAGTTAATTAGAATTTTCCAAGTTTGCCTAGTTGTACAGAGCAAGACAACAACTGTTCTGTACAACTAGGTAAACTTGAGATTAAGCATGCTGGTTATATGTTGTTGCTTTGCTCTGTACAACTAGGTAAACTTGGAAAACTCTAAGTAACTTTTTGTTCCAATTAATCCATAATTTTATACAAGCCAAAAAAAATTAAAATTACACTTCAAACTTTGTAATTTTTTTAGAGTTTAAAAGGTCCTCTTGCACCTTAGGATCAGTGGCAGGCCTGGAGAAAACAAAAAGAAACAACGGCAAGGCGATAATGTGTTCGTAATATACCCGCAGATTGATGGCAAGGCAACACCAACCGTTGGCCAGTTAAAAGCTGATGACTCCCTTGCTGGTTCCATGTTGTTGCCTTGCTCTATACAGCTAGATAAACTTGGGAAACTCTAAGTAACTCTTTGGTACAATTAATCCACAATTTTATACAGCCCAAAATTTATATTTATACAAACCAACAATTTTAATAGTTTATTGTATATTCACAAAATAACTATTTTTAATTTTTTACATGTTATATATTTATATGACTATTGTTATTTTTTTGGAAAAAGAAAAATACCGATTTGAGGAAACCACCTTTGGCCAGAAATATAAGTAAAATTTTAAAGATGCTTGTGAATTAAAAAATTAGTTTAGTTTTTATTATGTCCTTTGGCACCTTAATCTCACAGGCAGGCCTAAAAAAGCTCAGAAACAGTATGGCAAGGAAATAAAGTGTTTCGCAAGGAAAACATAGACTGAGGGCAAGGCATGCAACTAGGGTCAAAGGTGGTTTCCTCAAACCGGTATTTTCATTTTTCAAAAAAAAAAAAATAACAAAAGTCATATAAATATACAACATGAAAAAAATTAAAAAAAAATTATTTTGTGAATATACAAGAAACTATTAAAATTGTTGGTTTGTATAAATATAAATTTTTGGTTGTATAAAATTATGGATTAATTGGACCAAAGAGTTACTTAGAGTTTCCCAAGTTTACCTAGTTGTACAGAGCAATACAACAACATGGAACCAGCAGGGGAATCATCAGCTTTAAACGGGCCAACGGTTGTTGTTGCCTTGCCATCAATCTGCGGGTATATTGCGAACACATTATCGCCTTGCCGTTGTTTATTTTGATTTTCTTTCAGGCCTGCCAGTGATCCTAAGGTGCAATAAGACATTTTAAACTGTAAAAAAAAAAAATCAAAGTTTGAAGCGTAATTTTAATATTTTGTGAATATACAATAAACTATTACAATTATTGGTTTGACTAAATATAAATTTTGGCTTGTATAAAATTATGGATTAATTGGACCAAAGAGTTACTTAGAGTTTTCCAAGTTTACCTAGTTGTACAGAGCAAGGCAACAGCTGTGGAAAAAACTATAGATTAATTGGACCAAAGAGTTACTTAGAGTTTTCCAAGTTTACCTAGTTGTACAGAGCAAGGCAACAGGCAGGCCTAAAAAAACTCAGAAACAGTATGGCAAGGAAATAAAGTGTTTCGCAAGGAAAACATAGACTGGGGGCAAGGCATGCAACTATTGTCAAAGGTGGTTTCCTCAAACCGGTATTTTCATTTTTCAAAAAAAATAACAACAAAAGTCATATAAATATATAACATGAAAAAAATTAAAAAAAATTATTTTGTGAATATACAATAAACTATTAAAATTGTTGGTTTGTATAAATATAAATTTTTTGTTGTATAAAATTATGTATTAATTGGACCAAAGAGTTACTTAGAGTTTCCCAAGTTTACCTAGTTGTACAGAGCAATACAACAACATGGAACCAGCAGGGGAATCATCAGCTTTAAACGGGCCAACGGTTGTTGTTGCCTTGCCATCAATCTGCGGGTATATTGCGAAAACATTATCGTCTTGCCGTTGTTTATTTTGATTTTCTTTCAGGCCTGCCAGTGATCCTAAGGTGCAAAAGGACATTTTAAACTGTAAAAAAAAAAAATCAAAGTTTGAAGCGTAATTTTAGTATTTTGTGAATATACAATAAACTATTAAAATTGTTGGTTTGAATAAATATAAATTTTGGCTTGTATAAAATTATGGATTAATTGGACCAAAGAATTACTTAGAGTTTTCCAAGTTTACCTAGTTGTACAGAGCAAGACAACAGCTGTTCTATACAACTAGGTAAACTTGAGATTAAGCATGTTGGTTACATGTTGTTGTCTTGCTCTGTACAACTAGGTAAACTTGGAAACTCTAAGTAACTCTTTGTTCCAATTAATCCATAATTTTACACAAGCCAAAAAATATTAAAATTACGCTTCAAACTTTGAATTTTTTTTTAGAGTTTAAAAGGTCCTCTTGCACCTTAGGATACTGGCAGGCCTGGAGAAAACAAAAAGAAACAACGGCAAGGCGATAATGTGTTCGCAATATACCCGTAGACTGATGGCAAGGCAACACCAACCGTTGGCCAGTTAAAAGCTGATGACTCCCTTGCTGGTTCCATGCTGTTGCCTTGCTCTATACAGCTAGATAAACTTGGGAAACTCTAAGTAACTCTTTGGTACAATTAATCTATAATTTTATACAACCCAAAATTTACATTTATACAAACCAACAATTTTAATTGTTTATTGTATATTCACAAAATAACTATTTTTAATTTTTTATATGTTATATATTTATATGACTATTGTTATTTTTTTTTGAAAAAGGAAAATACCGATTTGAGGAAACCACCTTTGGCCAGAAATAAAAATAAAATTTAAAGACGCTTGTGAATTAAAAAATTAGTTTAGCTTTTATTATGTTCTTTGGCACCTTAATCTCACAGGTAGGCCTAAAAAAACTCAGAAACAGTATGTCAAGGAAATAAAGTGTTTGCAAGGAAAACATTGACTGAGGGCAAGGCAGGCAACTATGGCCAAAGGTGGTTTCCTCAAACCGGTATTTTCCTTTTTCAAAAAAATAAAATAACAAAAGTCATATAAATATATAATATGTAAAAAATTAAAACTAGTTATTTTGTGAATATACAACAAACTATTAAAATTTTTGGTTTGTATAAATATAAATTTTGGGTTGTATAAAATTATGGATTAATTGGACCAAAGAGTTACTTAGAGTTTCCCAAGTTTACCTAGTTGTACAGAGCAAGGCAACATCAGGGAACCAGCAGGGGAATCATCAGCTTTAAACTGACCAACGGTTGCTGTTGCCTTGCCATCAATCTGCGGGTATATTGCGAACACATTATCGCCTTGCCTTTGTTTCTTTTGGTTTTCTTTCAGACATGCCAGTGATCCGGAGTTGCAAGAGGACATTTTAAACTGTAAAAAAAAATCAAAGTTTGAAGCGTAATTTTAATATTTTGTGAATATACAATAAACTATTAAAATTGTTGGTTTGTATAAATACAAATTTTGGCTTGTATAAAACTATGGATTAGTTGGACCATAGAGTTTTCCAAGTTTACCTAGTTGCACAGAGCAAGGCAGGCAATTCCTCAAACCGGTATTTTCCTTTTTCAAAAAAATAACAAAAGTCATATAAATATATAACATGTAAAATTTTTTTAGAAAGGTATTTTGTGAATATACAATAAACTATTAAAATTGTTGGTTTGTATAAATATAAATTTTGGGTTGTATAAAATTATGGATTAATTGGACCAAAGAGTTACTTAGAGTTTCTCAAGTTTACCTAGTCGTACAGAGCAAGGCAACAACATGGAACCAGCAGGGGTGTCATCAGCTTTAAACTGGCCAACGGTTGCTGTTGCCTTGCCATCAATCTGCGGGTATATTGCGAACACATTATCGCCTTGCCGTTGTTTCTTTTAGTTTTCTTCCAGGCCCAGTGATCCTAAGGTGCAAGAAAATCTATTTCAAAGTTTGAATTTAAATATTTTTTTGAGCTTGGAACTAGTTAAAAGGGAAAATATAAACTTTGCAAACTATCAGCAATGTTTGATATTTTAATAGCAAGGACACAGTTGACAAAACAGCCAAAACGATGATGAAACGTGTATTTCCTTGTCAGTGTACCTTCACAAAAAATGTTGCACAGAATTTCTATTTTGCTGGAACAAACGAATCAATCGCGTATGTTACAAATTCGGGATCCCACATATTCGCGTTTGCTCTTGCTGTTTCTACATACATCGCCGCTGTGAGGTTTTTCCTCACTACCCCCATGTTGACGTCCTTAAGAAATTTTCGTTTAAACTCAACACCCATCATTAGACACTCAAGGAATTTTAGTGTATAAACTCCACAGTCCCCAAATGGGTGTCTTGCTCGTGGAACCCCATTCCATATACACTCGATTTTAAAGTCAGTACGATCCACAGATGGCTTGCGTTTCTCTTCTGCGTAAAACCATAACGCGTAGGGAACCATTATAGCAAACGGCTCCGCCGCTTTCCTTAACTGAACATCCCCTGGCTTAGGACTCCCACTATCATAGATTTTGACAGTCCGATCCGGGATGGAAATAACCATGGCTACTCAATGACTGTTGTTATGCACATTAAGACAGGAAACAATCGTATCCACATCCTCCCCGCACCACATCTTTGTTTCAGCATATCGTGGAGCAAGCCCGTAGTAGTAGAAAAACATCCCACCAGGAAGGGCTTCATTTGCTTTCCAGTTCTCGTACTGATGTGCCCAGAGCATCTGGAAGGCTACGTCCATAATAGCAATCTTTGTAGATGGGAACATACTTGGGTGTTCTTGGAATCTTAATCTATAAAAACTTAAAGCTGCGTCCATGTGCTGCAAAAGGAATGAAAATATTTAAGAGTACCAACAAAACAGACCTAAGTATGTGTCAAATGTAAGATCTCCTACCTCGTCTTCCAACCATTCCCTCCGCTTCATAAAAACTTCGAAGAATTCACTGGCACGCGTCGGTGAGCCAATTGGATAAACGGAATCCCTGCAGGTGAAAATGAGAAATGAAGTTCGCGTGGAATATGAACCTCAATAGAAGGTAATTGATACTTACTTTCTACTCATAAAAAAGGTTAGCTCTGCAACTTTTGACTCTGCAACTTTCCCATATACAACCTCCTCCAGTTCAGTTAATGTGTAAAGCTTCGCATATCTGTTCAAACCCCCCTTAACTTGGGTGCCAGGTTCAAATGGGCTTCTTAGGTTCTGCGACAAGAGAGGTATCCTATTCTTTTCATACCTAGGAGGGGGATGGTTTGCCCGATTCTGCAAACGGCTGGTCTTTCTTTCAGCCACTTTAACCAACAAGTCTTCATAAGGCACGCCAGTGGTGACTGAGGCAGATGAAGTGGCTGCAAGTTTGTCTGTTTTCTTCATTCGTGCGAAAGGATGTGGGTTGAGTGACTCTGAGGATACTGTAGTAGCCTTTTCATAATCTGGTTCCTTTTTGGACTCAGAAGTCTCTTCAACCTTTGGTATTAACAAGCAGTGATTCTGTATTTTTGAAGGCTCGGTTTCCTCCAACGAGTAACATTGATTTATTTCCTGCAAGAGTCTACAAACCGTAGATTTTGATTGTGATTGTTCATTTCCTTGTTCTTCATCGCCTTCTTCTCCTGCATTCTCTTCATCTGGGTTGTCTGTGTGATCGTCCCTTTTTGTTTGTGGTGCACCCTCTCCAACATCTATGCCTTCCCCTTCATATGGCAGTTCCTCTTCCATGTCTTCTCCTGCATTGATATCACTCAAATTACCCTAAGTAGTGATTTATACTCTCTCAAATAAGAGGTCGAGTTGTAGTACTTAGGGATCGAATTCACAGGGAGCTAGGGAACCAAATAAATCAAATCAGATTGATTTAGCTAGGTTGATATAATGATTTTAAATGTAAAGTTGCAAGTTTGTGAGCAAAGTAATTGCTCGATTCATTTTATTGGGGTTTTGGTGGAAGAATGGTTTGCTAGACTTAGGGTTTCTATTCAAGCAATCAAGATTATAATCTTATAGATGCCTAACAAGTTGCATGCATGATATTATAGAGCTCAACACTTATAAACAAACCGATAGGTTTTCGTTTTCTAGGTTTGTCTATTGACCAATGTCGATCGATTATTCTATAGGAATATCGATCAATATACTTGTTGAAACGTCGACAGATTATTCGATTGGAATATCGATCGACGCGCTCGGTCAAGCTTTAACGCGCGGATTGAATGTGCTCACTAAGCTTCCTAGTTCAGCTCTCGTCTTACTCTAGCACTCTTAGCTCAATTAGGATGGATTCAGGGTGAGATGCAAGCTATCGCTTATGTCTACAATTCCTAGGGCAAGTTCTAGGTAGCTAATCTAGAAACAGACATTAATGACAATCCTAAAGATGAATATCACAACTTTGCAATCTATAGTTCGGGCTAATCTCTCATGACTATCTGAACCCTAAACCTAACAGGTGGATCTATTCAGGCATGAAGTTGTCACAGAAAATCATAGATGAATATATAAGAAATTGAAATAGATATTATAAAACCAATTGAGTTCCAAGAGGACTCTGAAGGAGTTCCTCTCTTCTCTCAAACCGGTGGCATTGGAAAGCTAACTCAACGCTCTATCTTGTGTCAAGAGATTAGCTCAATCTAACGGTGGTAAGGTCTCCATCCATAGCTAGATATCTGACGCGTCTGTGCAGCTCTGCACTCAAAAGACTCCAAAAGACACCAAAATCAACACTTTGCTTCAAATCGTCTCTGAACCTGTAAATACTCTAAATAGACTCTATATTGTAGCAATTAGTTATTAAAACACTTATAAATCATGGCTAAAAGTGGGTAAAATCCATGGCCTATCATGCATACTCTTCCTCTGGGTTTTCTGGGGGATCTTCCAACATTTATGCCTTGCCTCTCAAATGGCAGTTCCCCTTCCATGTCTTCTACTGTATTCTCTTCCTCTGGGTTGTCTGGGTGATCTTCACTGACTAGTTTGCCTTCTTCCTTGTCTCTTTCTTTTCCCGGGTCCTGGTGTCCATCAGTTCCTTGTAATGTAGTCTCTCCTGTGCTGCCTTCTATTTTCTGTGACAAAAAACAACAATAATCTCAAAGGGAATTAAGAAACATCACTTATTGTTGCCTTGCCATTGCTTACTGAAACGAATGACATACCGCTGGTTTTGCTGGTAGCTTTGTGTTAGAGAACCGATTGTGTGCGGGTGTTTTTACTAGCATAATTTCTTCCAGCTGAGTGATTCGAGATGCTAGATTATCTATGGTAATGCCACCTGCAGATTAAAAAACTGCTGAGACCGTTACACTATTAAATTGCTTTTCCAAAACCTCCACTTTTTCAGACAACAGCTGAAATAAAATTCTGCCAGAATTTTCAAAAACTCATCGCTTTGTACTTGTTCTTCAGTTTCTGCAATATCACCATGTTTTTAACCTCCATCTGCTATGTTTTCTTGCCCGTTGCTTGCCACATTCTTTGATTTCTTTGATTTCCTCTGGCTTGCAACCCGCCTACGCTTGTTACATTCAATCGGTGTCAATGGGTACTCCGGCAGGGCTTGCCAAGTAATGGTACTCAGGGAATTGTCTTGGTGAAGGAACTCCAAGAGGTTGTCAATCTCAGGATCCTCATCTTGGTGTTCCCAAACTGGATGAACTTCATCTACGCTTCGCTGGGACATACAAGTTACCTATACAACCAATTATGTGGTTCTCAAGAGCAATTAAAATACAAAGTTTTGATGAATCCATACGAAGTTAACATACCTTCGCTTTCTCAAGTATAAAACCCAAGGGGAGCTTTCCATACTTGCCTTTGAACCTCAGTAAGCATGGACCATTTGACCTGATAGGACGCCCAATTGCTTCTCCAAGACCGGGTATATAAGCGTAAGCCCAAACCTGGATTACTTGCACGAACCCCTTGCAGACATAACTGTTGCCCTTGATTTTCGTTGCAATTGCGTCCTTAATCTGCTGAACAAGTTCAACGAAAGCCACTCTTTCCCAGAGATACTGCTCGAAAATCTCCAAATCCATAGTGGTTTGCAGTTTAAACATGTGATATCTTCAAACTCATATAACGAGAAACGAGCAGGCTGTTTTCCTATAAAAAAAAATGTCATGTTGTTTCTTGCAATAGAGTTGTCTAGAAAGAAAGTAATGAACCAATGTTGAGCTCCATGCAAACTCCAGATCCATGAACTTTATAATTATCCCTAGTGGTGAATTGTCAACATAATCCCACACTTCAACACTAAATACATCTTTTACTGCTTTCAGGGACTTGAAAGTGGAGTTGTAGTTTATAAAATTCGCTGGATCTGGCCTTGTTTCGTCAGAAAACAAACTGCAAGGGAACTCCATAGTACTCACCAGTGAGGAGGACGAAAAGTTTACTAGGGAGAAGAACCGGTTTAAGGAAGCAAGGCTTGCGTGTCCTGAGAAGGCTTGCCTGTACTGGCATGGCTTGGTAAGGCTAAAAAGTTGAAATAGGGGAATTTTTAATCAGAAAAATTACACAAAAACAGAGACCTAGAAAGATTATCTTATGATAGAAATTGCCGAAGCAGGTGTTTCCCTGGAAGAGTGAAGAGTAAGACGCTGAAGTGAAGAGGACGATGAAGTTGACGATGGAGAAGAACTCTTTGAAAGAAGCAGGGCTTGCGTTTCTAAGGAATGGCTTGCCTGTACTGGCAGGGCGAAAACACAGGATAAGCCCAGCTACATTAAGGGCCCATGTGAAATAGAAATAAAATATAATAATAATTATTTGTCTTTTCTCTCTATAGTAGTCGACGTGGCTCCGCGCAATCATTTATTTTAAAAAAAACATTACAACAAATTGACGACAGAGACGTCTGCAACAATTCAAAAGAACTTAACATGTTTAAAAAAAAAGAATGAACTTGAAAACATGAAAAATCGCAAAGCTTGCCAACCTTTGTTTATGATATCTAAACCATTGTATGGTATCTAACAAATATCTTCAAGATGCCTTGTTTCATCGTACATCTCTGCAGCAAGTTTTCTCCTCATAGCATCATATTAGAATCACGAAGATGTTCATCTGCAAATGCCACACCCATTACTAGACACTCAATGAATTTGACTGCGTAAATTCCACAGTCTCCATAAGGGGGTTTTATTTGTGGAACCCCATCCGTTACAAATTGGATGGAATACATGGTAGTATCCATAACCTGCTTAACTTCAGGATCAGAGCAAGCATACAAGACGTAAGGAACCATGCGAACAAAAGGTATCTCCGCCTGCGTGATAATCTCCATAGGAATCAGACCGGTCATACTATCATAGATTTCGATAGTCCGGTCCGGGATAGAAATGACCATCATGACCCAGTGACTGTTTTCTACCATCAGAACTGAATATAGTGTATCGACAACTCATCCCCATTACTTGCCGGGTGGGATAATCTTTGGCCTCTTACCTCTGTAGTAATCATAGACTCCCTTTGGTATGTTCGACTGATCTCCTAACCACTCCTTGTACTGACTACTCCACCACGTTTGGAAAACTGCGTCCAGTATTGCAATCCTTGGAGATATGAAATCAGTTGGATTTTGGGAAAACCTTACTCGGTACATCGCTAAGGGTACATCAAGGTCCTATACAAGATGATATAAGAAGCTTAGAATTACGTACACATACCTAGGGAATTAATAACCTATTTGACTTGCAACGAATGACAACCAACTCCTCGGCTTCATAAATGTCTGGAAGAACTCTTTGGCCGTAAAGACATTACCAGGCGGATATGTAGAATCTCCTCTGCCAAAGACAGACAGCTACTTCAAGTTAGACAAAGATTTTATTTACAAAAAAATAGTGACTTCGGTATCACAAGATACTTACTTTTCTTTTATGAAAGCGTTCAATGCTCTAACCTTTTCTTTATCAACTGGGCCATACACAACCAAGTAGTTGGTATTTAATTTTTCAGACAATGCAGCAATCCTTGCACTCCTCTTAATGGGTTTACTTGACGTAATGATGTTGGATGAGGCACTTTGGGGGTTCATCTTCATCTCCCTTCAATGCTTGGGCCTTTGCATCATCAACTTACTACATCTAATTATCTATTGTTCCAACTACAAAGGTTTTGGAGCTCATTAGCGTAAGAGTGTTGACAGCCTCTTCATGTAGTCTGTCGTCTTCTTCCTCCATTGACACATGCGGTGATTTTATTGTGTCGTAATCTTCTCGTATTTCTGGTTCTCCCACATCTGTGGCTTTACCCTTTCGTTTTACAATGTTCTCTCCTTCCTTGCTTGCTTCTTTATCTTGTCATTTATGACAGCGAAACAACAACAAATCAATTCATTATTACGGAAACCTAAAACAACATCACAGCAAATCGCTTGAATGGTAGTACTTTGACATACCGAAAGCTTGACTCTGGTGTTTGGCACTCGCCAGTCTTCTTCCAATGATAACACTCTAGATACCAGATCTACAAACTTCTCCACCTCACAGCCATTTCGTTCCAATGCGGCCACTCTAGATACTAGATTTCCAAGGGTACCTACGTGTGGAGGCTCCATATGAAACAATCTCTCTGGGTTCTTCCTCCGTTGTATAAAGAAATTTCCATCACCATCATCGATTTGTACTTGTTCTTCAGTTTCTGCAATATCACCACGTTTTTCACTTCCATCTGCTATGTTCTCTTGCTCGTTGCTTGCCACCTTCTTTGATTTCTTTGATTTCCACTGGCTTGCAACCCGCCTACGCTTGTTACATTCAATCGGTGTCAATGGGTACTCCGGCAGGGCTTGCCAAGTAATGGTACTCAGGGAATTGTCTTGGCGAAGGAACTCCAAAAGATTGTCAATCTCAGGATCCTCATCTTCTTGTTCCCAAACCGGATGAACTTCATCTACGCTTCGCGGGGACATACAAGTTACCTATACAACGAATTATGTGGTTGTCAAGAGCAATTAAAATACAAAGTTTTGATGAATCCATACGAAGTTAACATACCTTCGCTTTCTCAAGTATAGAACCCAAGGGGAGCTTTCCATACTTGCCTTTGAACCTCAGTAAGCATGGACCATTTGACCTGATAGGACGCCCAATTGCTTCTCCAAGACAGGGTATATAAGCGTAAGCCCAAACCTGGATTACTTGCACGAACCCCTTGCAGACATAACTGTCGTCCTTGATTTTCGTTGCAGTTGCGTCCTTAATTTGCTGAACAAGTTCAACGAAAGCCACTCTTCTCCAGGGATACTGCTCGAAAATCTCCAAATCCATAAGCAGCTTTGCTTTAGCAGGAGGGATAGCTTCTCTTCGATCAAGTGCAAGTAAACCGCCTGTCAAGATGGCCAAATAACACAGCCTAATCTGGTCTTCCCTGGACCAGGATCTGTAAACATCAGGAGACCGACATAGTGTACGTATGTCCTCAGCGCTTGGGGTTGAACCGGTGCGTCTCAGGTTGAACAGCGCCCAAACATTATTACTTTTCTCAACATCTTCCACTACCATTGTATTGGGTAGTGGTTCACAGTTTAAACATGTGATATCTTCAAACTCAAATAACGAGAAACGAGCATGTTGTTTTTCTATCAAAAACCAAATCTCATGTTGTTTCTTGCAATAGAGTTGTCTAGAAAGAAAGTAATGAACCAATGTTGAGCTCCATGCAAACTCCAGATCCATGAACTTTATAATTATCCCTAGTGGTGACTTCTCAACATAATCCCACACTTCAACATTAACTACATCTTAGACTGCTTTCAGGGACTTGAAAGTGGAGCTGTAGTTTATAAAATTCGCTGGATCTGGCCTTGTTTCGTCAGAAAACAAACTGGAAGGGAACTCCATAGTACTCACCAGTTGGCAATATCAAACACCACTGACAACCCACAGAAACAGGGGAAATCTAATTCGGAAATTTGACGGAAGTGAACGTAAGTTTTGGAAATCCTTCACCTTATGCTAAGAAGCTAACAGCGAATAAACTTCGCTGAGATCGCCGGACGGGTACTGATGAATAAAAGATCTGGAATGGGAGAAGAAGAACAGAAGATGAATCCATGACGAAAAATAGAACCTAAATGAGAGGCACGTGACCCTCCACCCTTCTGTTAAAAAATGTACAATTACCTTTTCACCCTTAATTGATTCAAGCGAAATATTAACATGTTGGCAAGCTAACAAGTGAGTATTGGCAAGCTAGTAGGTGAGTATTGGGAAGCTAGCACTTGGTAGCCAATTGGTAAAAATCATATTTTGCACCCACAGTTCTCAAGTTCGATTTCATCCAAGGTTATTTAAATGATGCATCCATAGAGTGAATCTTCTTGTACGTCAATTTAATTCAATTTCTTAATGTCATGAGTAAGCAGAAAAAAACTTCAATACTAAAAGGAATTTAGTTCGTACCAATTTAAACAAAAGTTAACAAACACAAACTGGAAACTTGAAAAGGTTCGAAAAGTAAACTGCAATTTATCACCGACCTCCCTAACTAACAGTCTCAACCCTATTGATTAATATTAGAACCTCAGTGGCAGGACCCATGAACGAAGGAACAACAAAAGGCTCAGGAGGTAGTTCGCTGCTTGCACTATTAGCTCTGGCGATAATCGTTTGTTCAAATGACAATTAGCAGCTGAATATACTGTCAGCTTCCAGGAGAAGTTTCTCATTCAGGAACGTTAGGCGAAATACATCTTACATTGAAATGTGCACCATGTGGCTGGATGAGACGATTCACAACAATAAGTTCTCCCCTCCCCACTTTGTTACTTGAGAACTACCCTCTAATGATTAGCAAAGGGTATAGACCTGGTTTCTCCACATTCAATCATCTGCAGATCGTCAGAGTGGCCACTGCTGGCGTGGACATACAATTTACGGTATGTTCCAATGAACCTGCAGCCGCTAAATGGGCAGACTCAACGCCTTTCAAATGTACTGCTGTATTCGCACTACATCAAATGTCTTTGCATTGCAAAACATGTCACATTTGCGGGGTAACCAAACTCTGCGTTTGCACAAGGAACCTCAAGAACATGATTCTTATAACATTAAAAAGAGTTGGATCAATAACTATTTATCTAAAAGTACATGTAATTTATAGTTATACTAATGGCACCAATCCATGAAATGTAAAAATCTATAACAATAATAGGGTCCCATATACATACAGATACCTCGAGACGACATAAGCGTAGCCTAATGTTAGCGATGTAACTATCCAGAGATTGCAAATTGCTGTGGGGTCCAACTCCGACCATGTCGAGCCGTCTGAATCTGAGAGGGGGAAATGAAAAGGAATGAGCGAGTGTGAAGCCGTCTGCAGAGTGAAGTACTCTGAGTCATATAACCTAGTTTTGCTTATATATCATGGGGGCACTATGTACCCTTCTTGGCTGATTTAAGTAATGAGCCCATGAGGCCTCTGAATTTTTGGAGTTAGAGCAAGGGAAGAGGTGGTTAATGGCAAGGGAAAAACAACAATAACTGTTAGGAAGGAAATAGTCGTTTAATGGCAGTGGAATAGTAACTCAGCTGGTTAAACCATTGCAGCAAATCATATATTCATAAAGGTCTCTTTAAGCTTATTGTTTCCATATTACTGCTCCAAGATAACATACAATAAAACTAGATCCAAGATGAAAAATAGAACTTGGGGGACCAACTTGTAATAAAGGGAAAACTATAATCACTAAACGTTTCTCTAAAAAATTTACATATTACTACAGTTTAGTCCTTAATATTATTAATAATTAACTATAATCACTAAACTTTTAAAATTGTTAGCAAGGGAACAGGCGGGTAATGGCAAGGGAAGAGGTGGTTAATAGCAAGGGAAGAGGCGAGCAACAAGAATTGTTAGGAAGGATATAGCCGTTTAATGGCAGTGGAAAATCAACTCAGCTGGTTGAACCATTGCAGAAAATCATATATTCATAAAGATCTCTTTTAGCTTACTGTTTCCATAGTGCTGCTACAGATAACATAATATAAAACTAGGTCATCTCCGCAAAAGGCCGTTTCATATTTGTTTCCCTTTCGTGAAAGGCCTTTCAACCACACAGGTTTGGTTCACATCATCCGACGCATTTCTCTTCCGAGTAGCTTCACCACACGCAGTGGATGTGGTAGCCCCCTCCTTTGATTCCTGTAGTTACGTATAGAATTAGCTAGGGCTACTTGATATTTGGCGATACTGCTAGTATTACAAAGTGTTACCTGCTCAACCAACGGTGGTTCTCCATCCTTTGTTGATGCACTCTTTTCCTTCGCTTCCTTCACTAAAAGCTTCCACCTCTCTAAGTCTTTTATCCATCTCATCAACCTTGTCAATGACAACCTTAATCCCCTTCTCGTCAGAATTCGTCAACCATTCTTCAATCAAAGTTCGAAAAAATATAATCTTCCTCCTCGACTTTATTCATCACCCCATCTCGGGCTTGCTCTTCTAAAATATCAACGTTTATCCCCTCTTTCCTAGCAGCAACATGTTTATTGTACAAATATTCAAACCATATTGACTTATGATTCGTGACGAGACGTTGTGTCCAACCGTCAACAATAAATCACCGACATCATGGTCTTCTTCTTCTTCGAAGATTCTCTCAAGCATAGATTCTTCGTCAACTGATGGGAGCAAGATACTTTCAATTACCTTCCATTTTAAATGTCATTTCAAACAATTCAATAACACTATTTGTTATGCAACATAAAAGTAATTTAGATTTAAATTAATGATAACCTTTGTTTTTCCAAGTGCTTTATTTATGTCCGAAAGTAGAAATCCTGTCATGGCACTTGGGATGTACTGAGACTTGCACATCCGGGGACAACTGCCCTCTGTGTGTCCTCTATGAAGTTTACGAAATTTCTTCTTCAATTGTGGAATTGCCTCAAACGGTAGAAGCTCCAAAGAAGTACAAAAACTTGGAAACGTGAACCCACCTTTGTTGACAACTCCACCAAAGTGATCCATAGCAGGAATGATATCCCTCATATTTTGATCAAATGATAATCTTCCCCAAGGAAACGTCTTACACATCTCAAGATCATTGACAGCTAGATAAGAATGCTAGATAAGAAGTAGAGTACACACATCTTCAACCTATCTGGACATGCTTCCATTTTCCGCAGCTTCTCTGCCACATCTTCATATGCCATTCTACTTCCTTTAGGAAACTGTCTTCTCGCAAAATCTAAGCCCCCAACTGTTCATAGTTATGCAGATAACGCTGACAGTTTAATTAACCAGATGTCAGCGTGTGTTCTCTGAGTGAATATCGGATGAGGGTCCTGTTGACTACGAACCAAGCTTCCTTTTTCTTCTCTGTACACACAGTTCGAAGTAAAAGCATCCACATTCCCATAACCTTGTGGTGTTTCTCCTGGGGCATGTGGAAGAAGTCTTTGAATTGATCGTGTGAGTCAAACCATCTCCTCTCGTCTGCTGTAAGCGGAACTTTTAAACCATTCAATGTCTTCACTGCCTTTTTGATGTAAACACCTAGTAGAGAGCTTGATTTCCTTCTTATACTCCGTCGGATTGAAGCACATCCTCTTTTGTTGCACTGGTTCCTTTCCATCCACCTGAAATACATTATTAAAGGTAGTGAAGTCACATGTAATACAATCGTTCAACAGCGAACACTGTAGTGTTTCCTAGTTCAACGATACATACCGTCTCATGAGCTATCGCCTGTTCTGCACTTCTACAGTAGCAGGCTGCATTGGCTCCCTCCCCGACTTTTGCAATACTTGTGTAACAAACGTACCAAAGGTTTTAAATGGCTTAACCGTCTGAACGACCATTGGATCCCGCTGGTTGACATAAATAGATCGGTGTCGTCTTTTTACGGACCATGGATCCCAAAACCCTAAATCTCGAAATTTCTAAATTTCGAATTTCAGAATGGTAAAGGTCTCATTTCTGAAATAATTTTCGTTTCGATATTTTGTTAATAATGTGAAAAGTGGTTTATTACAAATAGGTCCTAACCGATGTATCATAATGTGTCCATAATACGCCTTATAATTAAATAATGTGGCATGTATTAACTACACGAAGTTTTATGTTAATACCCACATATACGACTTATAATTAAATATGTTAACAACATCACAATCAGGTCTAATTGATTTTAACATTAGTTGTTGGGGTCAATCCGTAATATTATAATTTCTAAAACTAAACCCTGGTTAACAATATCCGGCCCGATCCATCCCGTAAACCCAACCCGACATAATCCTTCTTCCCAAATCGATTTCCTTTCTTCTTCTAGTCGTTCCTTTTAAAACACAAAGTGAGACAAAGAGAAAGAGAAATGGAATTGGGTGGAGGATCGAGCAATAAGATAAAGGGCAAGGCAAGTGAAGGCAATGTGCTTTGTTACTGTGGTTTACCAGAAACGATATCTCAATCTCTCTGAATCTTTAAAGCTTCAAACAAATCACAGATAATGGAACAATTCCCTGTTACCGCACTACCTGAGGATATCCAAGCCTATGTGGCCGAGTGTGTGGCCGCTAACTCCGTTGCAGATCTCTATCGATTGAGAGCAACATGCAAGTCTATGAAGGAACTAATAGACCGGGCCGGAATCTACGCAGCTTTAGATGTCTTTACCTTCCCTTCGTACTTACATGTGTCTAACTTGGTGATGTAAGCTTGCTACACTAATGGAAACCCGAGTACACTTTTCTTAAAGGGTGTACATGTGTTCTACACGTTCGACCTCCAAGATGAAGGACTTGCTTTGATTAAGAGAGCAGCAGATGCAGGATTCGAGTGTGCTTTGTACACCTATGCTATGACACTGAAGGTGTTTTGGGACAATGAGGAGCATTTCTCTGGTTTTACTAGGGAATCTTTTGAAAGAATAGGCAAGATTGTTAGATCTCTAGAGTGGGGTTGTGGTAAATCTCACGCCGTAGCGGTTCTAGTGAAGACGTATGAGTTCATCTCTAACGTAATGCCATTGTTCTATAATTGCCAATGTACTCCATGGCTGGAGCGAAATTGGGATCTTTGGCACATTAAGGACAATAAGGGTAAAAATTTGTGTGACCGGTGCTTTTGGATCAAAGAGTTAGGTCTTTTTTACCGTGATTTTAAGCCGATTATATACCTCTTTTAGTTTGTAAAATACAGTAATATTAATCTCAATATTAACTTTGATTTATGCACTTGGACAGAGTAATGTTGAGTTACAAACTTTAGTATTGTAATAAAGCTCTTTTCTCTTGATTACAAGTTAAAAATAAAGCTCTTTTCTCTTGATTACATGCTAAAAATAGTTGATTAACTTTATTGGCCGGCGGTTGCCTTGTTGATCAACTTGTATCCTTGCTATATTATTTTTCGTTGTGTTTTAAGTCTGTCTCCTTCTTCCTTATCTCGTCAACTCAAATCATAATTCCAAATCGATGTCAAAAGGTTGAAGCAAAAAATGAAGTACCATTGGGGTTAAATATGAAGCAAAAAGTGGAAAATGAAGCACCATTAGTAATTTAACCCAACTGCTTTGTTTTAATAATAATACAACATAAATAAACACAACATGAAGAAACAAACACATAACACAATAATGACGACACTTGAGCTTCCAACACAACCATCACTCTATCCTGATGAGTCGTCCGATTCAAGTGCGAAGAACCTTTCACGCAACGCATTAACTTCAGGTACATCAGGGTTCCACAGTACATGGTTGTATTCGTGCATACCTGTAAGAAAAACTAAACTTGGGGGTAAATTAATACATATTAATGCAGTATGCAATTTAAGAAAATGAAGAAGAACAAACTAATACCATCTGGGAATTGATTAATATGCCAAAATCGTAATAAGCATATTTCAGGATGTCCGGCTTGTTGATAATGAAAACGAATTTTCTTAAACTGAACGACAATGTCACCTACTGCTTGGCATTCGACTCTACGTTCCCTATGTATAACAAACATATTATGACAATACATATAATATTTATGTAGTATTATACAGTGTTAATGAGTATACCTATCATCTTCTATTGTGAAACTCAGAAATGGAAGGTCGTTGAACTTTGTTTCTTCATTAAAAAAAAATTGGATTGATGCACAACTAACTACCACGCCTATAACATCTGAAATAAATAGTGTCATTAAACATACACAAGATTATAATTTTAATTAATAAACTGAAACGTAACTTATATAAGTACGAACTGTTATTACTTAACAGAAATTTTGAAGTCAAGCCTCCTATGTATAATATCAGCGAAAGAGGCTGGATGGAAGTACAACAAAGTTGATACAGAAGGAATGTGCTTAATAATCGTTGATATAGTGAACTTGAGTTTAAAGATATTGTTGGTTGTCCTGGTTCTACCAACGTTTGTCATTATCCTAAAATCTTTGACAGAATACCAATTGTTTACCCGGAAGTCACCGACAAAGTATAAAACACATTCATGAGGAATAGTTTCTTGAGTTTTCTTCCCCTGAAATAGAAGTTGTACATCAATACAAGAATACATTTTGTACATGCTACCAAAATATTCTATAAAAATAACAACAAATATTTTAACAAAAGACCCTTTTAACAATATATAGCAGAGAGCTAAAAATTTAGTAACACAACCTCAAAATCGACGAAAATCAACTTCAAGTTGTACAATCGAGGAGATGATAATTTGATTTTCCATCTTCATAGTAGCTTAACTTGAATCAGTTGAGTGTCTTCTTGGCTGGGGTTCAGCGTGGACAGATATGTATAAGTTATCATGTTGGTTAGAAGTGAAGAGAACAATTTTCACAACTATGAACATCATATAAATAATAATGGAAAACTGTGCGAAAATGGTTGATTAACGTTATTGGCCGGCTGTTTCCTTGCCGATGCAACTTGTTGCCTTGCCATTTCCTTTTTTTTGTGGTCTTTCACGACGCCCAAAGCTAGAACAATCAGCTTTTACAAAAGAATTTTTTTGTTTATACAGTGTTTACCACAACTGTTTTTTTTGGATCAAATGTTTACCACTACTGTTAAGTTTCTTATCTTGCAAACTCAAATCATAATTCCAATCGATGTCCACAAGGACAGAATTACAAACGCAATAATTTTTAAAATCAATAATTTTAGTTAAAATCATACATCAATAATTTTTAAAAATATATACAATGGAATTAAATCATTCAAATTATATTAACATCACATAAATTTTGATGAGATGAAAAATCTAAGGATTAAAATTATAAAGAAACAAATTTTGATAGGAATACTTGAAAGAAACCAACGTGCAAGAAATAAAATTAGTTAATTTTATTTAAATTAAGAAAAAAATTTCAACCGCTAGAAGTCTAAATTCAAAGCTTAATAAAAGCGAAATTCTTGCATGAAACTAGTCGGAGAGTATTAAATCTCTTCGACAAGACAACTGTTCTACCATATCCTTTTTACATCGATTTGGGAAATTGCACCATAAACGTTTATTTAAATTTATATATTATATGATCGTTAAGCTTTTAATATAGTCAAATTTTGTGATTTGATTTGACAAGAGAAGGAACTTAAAATGGTAGAGTTTTGACATAAAAATGGGATAGGCATGATAAATTTATGAAAAGTAGGTTGCTTTATAGGGGGAGTAGCTGTCCAAACGGAATGATTACGTCTGCCTGAGGAGTGCAAACAACCCATATAGTATTGTCGAAAATAATCCTCTTAAAACAATTCTTCGAAACCCTTTCTCTCACAACTGTGGTTTTTTAATCTAGCGGTTCCCTTACTGAAACATCATTGCCTTGCCATCTCTTTTCCATATGTCTTTCCCGTCTGCCATCATTGCTTTGCTAAATCGAACATAAAATTCTAAGAAACTAATAATTTCATGTTCTTTGTTATTAACATTCAGTTAGATAAAAGTAATAAAGTAAGATTTGAAATTAATTGGATGAAATTAACTCTTCTAATTTATTTAAGTAAAAATAGCATTAAATAAAAGTTAAGGATTGGTTTGTAAAGAGTTCATCTTCAAAAAATGAAGAACTGAACATTATCTTCAAATTCTTCAAAATTTGAAGAAATAAAGAAAAAAATGAAGTACTGATACCACTCAAATTACCCTAAAGAGTAATTTATACTCTATCAGATAAGAGGTCGAGTTGTAGTACTTAAGGATCAAATTCACATGGAGCTAGGGAACCTAAGGATTCTAATATGATTTGTTAAGCAAAGATGTTTTAAGAGTTTTAAAAGTAAATTGCAGTTTTATATTGAACAAGTGTTTGTTCAATATCAGATTTTTGGGGTTTTGGTGCTTAAAAAGAAAATAGCTAGACTTAGGGTTTTTATTCAGGAAAGTTGAAATTATAATCCAATAGATGCCTAATGAGTTGCATGCATGATAATGTAAAGCTCAACTATTTGATCAACAAGTCTTTCGGCTCTTGCGGACATTGACTTGTTGTCTATTAACTAGATCTATGATCTCAGCTCTCGTTATATTGATCTATAGAAAGTGTCGATCGATATTCCAATGGGCGTATCGATCGATACACCTTTTGCACCGTCGATCTATTATTCAAGTGTGATATCGATCGACGCGCTCTAGTCAAGCTTTATGCAGGTTGAATGAATGCTTACTAAGCTCACTAGATCAGCTTTCGCCTTGCTCATAGCAAAAAACATAGCTCTATTAGAATGTTTTCAAGATGAGAATTAAGCTATTTCTTTTATCAATCAATCCAAGGGCATGTTATAGGTAGTTAATCTAGACATATGCATTAATGAACAATCCTAAAGATGATTATCACAACTCATCAATCTATAATTGGGGCTAATCTCTCCTCACCTATTTAAACCCTAAAATCTAACAAGAGAATTACTCAGACATGGCTAAGCAATTTATAGCAGTAGTTAAGTATAAAAACTTCATAGAATAATAATATAGATATCAATGGAGTTCCAATCTCAAATTATAACTTTGGATCTTCTCTCCTATCTATCAATTAAACAATGAAACACAAAGAAATCACACTTTGCGTCTAACATGGCGGCAAAACTTATATATTTAGGGTAAAAACTCGTCAGGGGCAATCTTGTAAAATAGTGAAATCTTGGGCTTCAAGTTGGCTGTGACCAAACGGGCTTCCTGCGCGGTTCGCTGTTGATCGACACCATGTCTTGTGTATCGATCGATTTTATCTCTCCAATATCGACCGATAGTCGATCTCGATGGTCATCTCGGGTGGTTGCTCCAAATATCTCCAAAATGCTCCAAATATCTCCAAAATGCTCCAAAATCATCACTTATCTCCAAAACATTCATGATCTTATAAATATAATAAATAGACTATATAATAATATAATTATTAGGAAAAACACCTATAAGCTATGGATGAAAATATGTCAAATCCATAGTCTATCAACTCCCCCATACTTACCTTTTTTCTTGTCCTCAAGCAAAACAAACATGCAGTCTCTCTGAAAGAGGTTTTAAAAACAGCAGGGACTCACATATTTAAAACTTAGAATCATCACATCTAAAATATTGCAATCCACATCTAAGAAGTCCTAATCACAAAAGTACATCATACCATATCCTGGCTTAGCAACCAAATTCATCTAGCCAACAACTTAGCATAATCTTGTCTTTCCTTCCCCTCTACCAACCTCATTTCTTAGCATAAAATAAAAGTGAATGCTTTACCTTGGGAGTATCGATCACAGGATTCTAGGATTTTCAAACAAGTATCTGGACCTGCAGGTAAACATTAGTTCCTATCCTCTCTCTCTACAAATTTTCTCTCTTGGTCAAAGTCTGCTTATATGCAAGATCATTAACCAAGATTGGACAGGCTTCCATGAATCAAGCCTTAATGGTGGTTGCCACCAAGTCTTGTTCACTTCTTTTTGACCTATATCCTAGGATTATTTGTGAAGCAAGCCTTAATGGTTGTAGCCACCAAGTCCTGTTCTTATCCCTTACCTATGAAATTCTTATGAAGCAAGCCTTAAGGGTTGTAGCCACCAAGTCATGTTCGAATTTCTTCCTAATAAATCTCTAATATAATAACAAACTTTTTTTTTATATATAATTTATATTTCGAAAATAGAGAGAGAAAGGGTGATAAATCTATATACACAATGCTTTACCTTCCAGACTTGTTTGAAGAATCCGATCAGACATGGCAACAACAACGGTTGATCCACTTTAGTATCTTTAGTACTATCTGCAATCAGTAAGTGTCAGGTTTAGTGTTGGAGGTCAGCTTTGGTTCCTTCAAAACAATCTTAGCAAGAGTGGATAGTTGACAGGTTGATCCACTTTAGTATCTTTAGTACTATCTGCAATCAGTAAGTCTAGAATGGTGTTAAAGAGTGGTTATATATCTAGCAAAAATCTATAAGTTCATAATCCCCTTCTTGACTCAGTAATAACTTAATTTGAAAACATTTTTAATAAGACTAGTAAGTAAATAAATATCAGTAAACCTCCCCCCAGACTTAAACTACACTGTCTCCAGTGTAAATTCAGTCGGAGTTATGGTTACAAATAAATCATAAGGACTCAATGTAACAAGTATGAACGATATACCATACTGGAATAGATGTCAACCGATGTAAGGATGTTGATGTCGATCGACGCAGGTAAGGCAATGTCGATCGATGTCGACTTGTTCGCGTCGCTCGATACAGATGGCAATCGTCTAGTCGGATCTTCTTTTTGTTTTTTATTTTATTTTATTTTTATGACCTGCAATAATTAAAAACTAACATAAATAGTAAATTAATAAAAACTTAATAAATATTACCTAATAGTGGGTTGCCTCCCACTCAGCGCTTTGTTATAGTCATTTAGCTTGACTTTGGAGGTGTTTTGGCTAGTAGTGTTGAGAACTGGGACTTGTTGGAAAACAAGTGTCCATCTCTTCTTTGCGCTTGTTGAACCATGTACCAGTGAAGTCTCTCATTGCCTCATCCCCTCTGCTTCATTTATCTTTCATTGCTTCAGTTGTGTTTTTAATCCTCTGCAATTTATCACCAAGACTCTCAAGGTTGAATTGATGTCTGGTAACTGTGGCGTAAGTGTCATCTGAGATCTCTTTTCCATGGTAAGGTGTGTTGGAGATGTCGGATGTCGTCTTTGGTACTAGACGGCCTCGGTTTGTATCACTGTTGATCGATGTTGAATGGTTGGTGTCGATTGATTTGTTTTTGCGTCTGTCGATCGATATCGATGCTTTTGGTCGATGCGCAATGTAACTCTGAATCTCCACCAACTCCCCTTGTATAGCTTCGACCTTGGAGGTCAATGCACTGATGGTAAGATCTATTGGGAAATAGATGTCATCATATCTCCCATCAAGCCTCTCCTCTATAGTTTCCAGAGCTCTATAGATTCCTTCGACCAACTGATCTGGTTGAGACTTCATTGTGTGTGGGTGTGGCGGATTGGTGTCGATCGATGCGGCCAAGCGGTTGTCGATCGATGCGTGATGGTGTTTGTTGATCGATGGTGATTGTCTGCTGTCAATTGATTGGGGTTGTCTTCTGTCGATCGATGGAGGTCGAGCAACGTCGGTCGCGTTCTGAATTCTGGCTATGTCTTGCTTCATCTCCTCCATGCAAGTGGTTAGCCAACTTATACTATCATTCAATGGATAGTAGACACCATCAAGCTTCATATGGAAGGCTTCTTTGTTCTTCTCATGTTTACCACAGACTCCATAGAACATCTCATTGATCTCGTCCTTAATGTAAATCTCTGGTACCAACTTTGTCTGTGTGAATGAGCTAGCATGTTCAGGAAGACATATGTAGGTTGGTTCATCTCTTGAAGTTCTTTCCAGAAGTCTTCTGATATCCTTGGTGTGAACAGGAATGGTGTGTCCATCTAGATCTCTGGCAAATTCTCGATCATCTCTGTAGACTCCAGACTCATCTTTCTCTTCCGAGTAGAATTTCCTGTTACCATAAAGGTCATAAGCTCTTTTGCCGAATTCTGGCTGTCTCGCGACCGTTGGGACGTCTATGTTGATCGATGGATAGGTTGTATGGCGAGATCGTTGTTTGAAGCTGTTTTCTATGCCACCAGCTATGTCGTAGAACTCCTTTGTAGTCTTTTGTTCTCGGTTGCTACGTTGATGCATGAACAGATTGTCTTCTTCATTGGCTGTTTGAAGGATATCTGCGATATCTTCTCGAGATACGTGTAGTGTGCGGCCATCTATGGCTTTTCCGTAGCCATTAGGGTCCCTGAAAATACCAAATTCGTTTGGAGTTAGATACTGGTTATCTAATTTATCTTTTTCGCTTAGAGTGGTTATCGGTATTGGATGGTTGTCGATCGACGTGGTATTGTTGGTGTCGATCGATTGTTGAGGAAGCTTGTCGATCATTTTCTGGTGACGATTGTCGATCGATCGAGTTCTTTCCCAAGCAGCTTCTACTTGAATCTGATCTGTATCATCGCGCTTTTGCATGTTGAGCAATTCCTCGTCTGTGAAACTATCTTGTAGTTTATCTACTCCTGGTGTGTAGGTTACTGTTTCTACTGCAAAGCTCTCGTGGTGGTGTTCATCTGCCCAACTACCAATTGAGTAGTCTCCATCTCGCACACGGTTGAAATCAGTGTCGACCGATTTGTAGTAGGCAGTGTCGGTCGATGCTCGCTTTCGGCATCGTTGTTGAGGTTGAGTGGCGATCGATGGCAAGCTTGTCATGTCGAACGATGGTGCATTCCTTTTCCAAGAGGAATGATGTAAGAGTTTATCTTCCTCATCAAGGATGGCTCTGTACTCAATGGCTCGTTCCTCCTCGAAGTCTTCATAATACTCGTCTGTATGCTTATTTTGTCTTGTGTAAGCGTCAATAGTGGGGTTGTAGTTGTCATTCTCCCACTCATCTGGATACATGTCGACCGATTTCTCTTTGTCAGCGTCGGTCGATTTCGTATGGTTTGTGTCGATCGACGTAACTGGATGAGTGTCGATTGATTCCGAATAGTCAGATTCGTACTCGGTTCCACAGTGGCAAGCTGCAATGATTCTTTCATCATTGATTCTTCTGGAGATCGTCTGTGGCTTCTTGACTGGGATAGGGTTGTAGTGGGCATTAGGATCAATGAGTGTTAGACACAACTGGTTGGTTTGCAAGTTGCATACTGCTCCCACTGTTGACAAGAAGGCTCTCCCAAGTAGTAGAGAAGTGTTTTAGTTTAATTTGATGTCCAAGACATGGAAATCAACTGGAACTAGGGCATTGCCAATCTGCACCTCTAGGTCTCTCACAATTCCTCCTGAGTTCTTCTGGGAACAACCCACAAAAGTGAACAATTCCTGCGAAGGCTCCACCTGTAGACCCAAATGGTCTGCCATAACCCTAGGTAGGATGCTGACTGATGCTCCTATGTCGCACAAGGCATGTGGGAATTCAATACCCTGCACTGTGCATGGTATTGCAAATTGCCCAGGATCACTCTTCTTCTTCAATGTAATCCTTCTCCTCATCTTTTCTCTAGCTTCACATAACATTCTCCTAATGTCTTCTTCTTTCTCTCTGGTTTCTCTGAAGAACATCCACAATCTATGGCTGTAATAAGCTTCTTCGAATGGCTTATGTAGAGGAATCCTGAAGACTCTCTTTTCGAAGTTTTTCTTTTCCTTTTCATTAGCCCCCCTCTTCAGATTTTTCACAACTTTTTCCATTCTTCTCCTTAGGGTTCTTCCAGTAGAAACCATATCTTCCATGGGATCATCTCCATCATCTGAAGGTGTCTTGACAGGCTCCGGTGGTTGTTCTGAAGGTTTAGGTTTGGGCGTGAGTGCGTTAAGTCGTGCTACGTCTATCTTCGGCATCTGCACTCAGTAGGTAATAGGTGCACGTCGATCGATAGGCGGTGATGGTTGTTGATCGATATTAGCTTCTGAGTGTCGATCGACGTTGCTGTTGGCATGTTGATCGATTCGGACATTGTCAGGGTTGGGCGGATGTGGGTGTTTTGCTGCGAACTCCTCGTGAGTTAGAATCTTCACGGCATTGCAAGACGCGGTTGACTCCGTAGGCGTTGTTGATCGATGCTCTGGTACTCCTGTCGATTGATTTGAGTTGGTGTATGTCGATCGATGCTCGGTGTCTGGTGTCGATCGACACCAATGTGACCCGCCGAAACTCATCAAACTTTCTACCTCGAAATCACCTTCTTGCAGCTTCTCTTCCTTCACCACTTGCCAAAAGTCATCCTCAATAATGGCATTCACGTGGTGCTTCATCACATCATCTCCTACTCCTCTTGTTGAAGCTTCCTTCCTCCTAATAGCATCTCCTGTCTGCACAATCTGTATCTCCATCTTCTTCACATGAGAGCTCAAAGTCTCAAACTTTGTGTTCAGATTGGTGTAGACAGAATCTATCTTCCAATTGAAGTCCACAGTCATTCGCTGCTGTGCCTCAAGAACCCTATCGAGCATCTTTTCAATCTTGCTCTCTTGAGTAGGCGGCGGTGGCTTCTGGTAGTAGGAACTTCCAAAATTCATGCTGTTGCTGTAGCTGTTGTTGTAGGGTTTCTGGTACTGCGAATTTTGGTTGAAGTTACTCCTATTTCCATAGGATTTTCTGTTTCCACCCTGGTTTCCTTGGAATCCACCTCCACCAATGTAGTTTACTTCTTCTTCCTCTGCTTTACCCTCTACAGCTTCTGCATCTTCAACAAAGCTAACCTGCTTCTTCAGAAGCTTGTGAACACTGTCCAGTTTTGCCTTCACCTCATCCATAGATCATTCCCAAGGATGGTGGGAGAACTCTTCCTCTCCAAATCAGTGTTCTTGGTGCTATTATTGGATGCTAGGTTTTCAATCACCTTGACTGCCTCCTCTGGATTCCTGGTGTTGAAGTTTCCATTGAAAGTACTGAGTAGTTGTACTTCATTGAATCCGTGGTGTGGACAGTCTCTCTGGTAGGACTTGAATCTGATCCAAGAGCCTCTGAATGATTCTGCAGGCTCCTGAGTGAATGTAGCAATCTTTCTCCTCAAGTCCTCAGCACGCGTCTCATCAAATAAATTTCTTAAGAATGAATTCTTGATGTCGCTCCAGGATTTAAGAGATCCTGGTTGTAACTGCTTGAGCCAATGCAGAGCCTCTCCAGCAAGTGAATATCTGAAAAACTTGCATAATAGGTAGTCCTCAGAGACTCCCTTGAATCTAATAGCAGAAATCAGATCCTCGAACCTCTCCAGATGGTCCATATGATGCTCTTGGGATAGTCTATGGTAGGGTAACTATCCCAAAAGTGTGTAGTACTGTGCTTTCAACTCAAAATCCCTCTCAATGGTGGGAGGAAGGATGGATGATCTGTTGGTGTAGTAGTGATCTGGACGGTTGTAGTCAGCCAACGTCCTGGGTTGCGCAGCCCCATCTACAGGTAAGGTAGTACCTGTAGTAGTAGCATCAGGCTCAGGGATTGCGGCCCCCTGAGCATCTATTCTTTGACCTACTGCATTACGCAGATGACCCTCCTGGTCATGCAGGTCTCCATTGTTGTCCCGAACAAGTATCAAAGGCGCAACCATGTTTCGCGGTTCAGTATCGATCGATGTCCGAGATGGAATGTCAATCGATTTCGGGTGAGGGGTATCGGTCAATGGAAGGTTTGTGTTCTCGATCGACAGGGGTGAGCGAGAATCGGTCGACGGGACTGGTGTCTGGGTCGACGGTGGTTGAGCAGAATCGAGCGACACAGAAGTGTTGTTGTCGGTCGATAGGGAGCGCCCTTCCTTACGGATCGTGCGTTCCAAACTTGCATGATCTGGTGAGAATATCAATTGGGATTCCTTGTTGCTTCTGGTACAGCTGGGCATGTACCTGAAACTCCAAGAAAAAAAAATTTTCTGTCAAAGCTCCCCGGCAACGGCGCCAAATTTGATACCACTCAAATTACCATAAGGAGTGATTTATACTCTCTCAAATAAGAGGTCGAGTTGTAGTACTTTGGGATCGAATTCACAGGGAGCTAGGAAACCTAAGGATTCTAATATGATTTGTTAAGCAAAGATGTTTTAAGAGTTTTAAAAGTAAATTGCAGTTTTATATTGAACAAGTGTTTGTTCAATAGCAGATTTTTTGGGTTTTGGTGCTTAAAAAGAAAATAGCTAGACTTAGGATTTTTATTCAGGAAAGTTGGAATTATAATCCTATAGATGCCTAATGAGTTGCATGCATGATAATGTAAAGCTCAACTAGTTGATCAACAAGTCTTTCGGCTCTTGCGGGCATTGACTTGTTGTCTATTAACTAGATCTATGATCTCAACTCTCGTTATATTGATCTATAGAAAGTGTCGATCGATATTCCAATGGGCGTATCGATCAATACACCTTTTGCACCGTCGATCGATTATTCAAGTGTGATATCGATTGACGCGCTCTAGTCAAGCTTTATGCGCAGGTTGAATGAATGCTTACTAAGCTCACTAGATCAGCTCTCGCCTTGCTCATAGCAAGAAACATAGCTCTATTAGAATGTTTTCAGAATGAGAATTAAGCTATTGCTTTTATCAATCAATCCAAGGGCAGGTTCTAGGTAGCTAATCTAGGCACAAGCGATAAACAATCCTAAAGATGATTATCACAACTCAGCAATCTATAGTTGGGGCTAATCCCTCCTAACCTATTAAAACCCTAAAATCTAACAAGAGAACTACTCAGACATGGCTAAGCAATTCATAGCAGCAGTTAAGTATAAAAACTTCATAGAATAATAATATAGATATCAATGGAGTTCCAATCACAAATTATAACTTTGGATCTTCTCTCCTATCTATCAGTAAAACAATGAAACACAAAGAAAGCACACTTTGCCTCTAACATGGCGGCAAAGCTTATATAATTAGGGTAAAAACTCGTCAGGGGAAATCTTGTAAAATAGTGAAACCTTGGGCTTCAAGGTGGCTGTGACCAGACGGACTTCCTGCGCGGTTCTCTGTCGATCGACACCATGTTTTGTGTATCGATTGATTCTAGATCTCCAATATCGACCGATAGTCGATCTCGATGGTCATCTCGGGTGCTTACTCCAAATATCTCCAAAATGCTCCAAAATCATCACTTATCTCCAAAACATTCATGATCTTATAAATATAATAAATAGACTCTATAATGATATAATTATTAGTAAAAAGACCTATAAACTATGGATGAAAATAGGTCAAATCCATAGTCTATCACTGGTCGATACCATGAGTTAGTTAAACCCCTACACAAAAATGTTTTATTATATTCAATGTATTAAAAAAATTAACATTTTGAGTTGTCAGCAATTGTATGAAAATTGCTAAAATACATTGCAGTAGAGATTTTAAGTAATGTAACTAATACATTGTACTCAAGACTTTAAGTAATGTAATACTAAATGATGAAAATGGAAAACTAGACTAAAGATTAATATTAGAGGTTTCAACTAAATTTCCAATTAATTAATTTCATGGCATGTTATCAAGTTATATATATATATATATATATGCAAATGATCTCTTTGAATAGATTGCTCTTATTATAATTCCAGTACAAAGAAATGAAAAAAAAGAAATAATGTGGTTTAGATCAAAAATTGAAGAGGCTAAGAGATTTGCTCCTATTTTGGCATAGGAAACAAAAAATATAAGTGAAACATAATGGCTACGTTACAGAGAGACAGTACAACAAATCAAAACATTGATTACTATATTTGAGCTTAACAACGAATAAGCCGAAGAACTGAAGAAAAAGCTGTCAGGAGAAGCCTATAAACAGGTAAACTCCAACTCAATGTATCAATTAAAGGCAATGGGTGTGAGAATAGATGAGTGGTGCACCTTGACGCTTCTGGAGAAATTATAAGACCGGTTGATCTTGGACTGAATCCATTGCACCTAGGGGCAGATCTAGCAAATTTCATAACATGGGGCATACTTAATTAAATAAAAAAGTCGTAACCAAAGGTGTATGGGGGCATTGGAGATTATAATCCAATTAAGGTCCTTGATTTTCAATGCAATTAATGAGAAAAAAAAATTTCTGCATGTGGCACTTGCCCCACCTAGATCTTGCCTAGGCTTGCCTCTGTTGCACCCATTGTGAGGTTAGGAAGATGATTGACTTTGATTTCAGTAATAGTTCATGGAAGGCTAATGACAACATCGGATGTGATAAGAGTCTTTTTTGGAATGAGATAAAATAAAACATCAAAAAGTTTCAAAAGCAAACTGTTTTGAAAAAAAAATTATATAAATTAAGATAAACTTTAAAACTCATTAAAACGAATTAACTTGACATATATAATAATTTTTGAAAACTTAACATAAAACTTCAAGAATTTAAACTATAAGAATTTAAATCACACTTATTTTAAAAGTTGATACTACATGTTATTAAAAAATTACACATATAATTTAAATATATCAAGAGTTTCAGAAACAAATATTGTTTTTTAAAGAAATCAAACCATATCAAATAATTAAAAAAAAATATAGGGGAGATTATTTTAAAAAAAATTATGCCGAAAGAACGTCAAGGAGATTAATAAAAAAAATTGTGTTCTAAGTATGTTAAAGCATAAAATATCATATATAATTAATATCAAAAAAATTTGAGGCTAATAAGAATAGAAGAAAGTTAACATGAAATTTAATCTAGATTATTTATAAAGTAGTTGTATATAGACTCTGAGGATACTGCATTGATATCACTCAAATAACTCTAAGGAGTGAATTATACTCTCTCAAATAAGAGGTCGAGCTGTAGTACTTAGGGATCGAATTCACAGGGAGCTAGGGAACCTAAGGATTCTAATATGATTTGTTAAGCAAACATGTTTTAAGAGTTTTAAAAGTAAATTGCAGTTTTATATTAAACAAGTGTTTGTTCAATAGCAGATTTTTGGGGTTTTGGTGCTTAAAAAGGAAATAGCTATAATTAGGGTTTTTATTCAGGAAAGTTGGAATTATAATCCTATAGATTCCTAATGAGTTGCATGCATGATAATGTAAATGTCAACTATTTGATCAACAAGTCTTTCGGCTCTTGTGGGCATTGACTTGTTGTCTATTATTTAGATCTATGATCTCAACTCTCGTTATATTGATTTATAGAAAGTTTCGATCGATATTCCAATGAGCGTATCGATTGATACACCTTTTGCACCGTCGATTGATTATTCAAGTGTGATATCGATCGACGCGCTCTAGTCAAGCTTTATGCGCAGGTTAAATGAATGCTTACTAAGCTCACTAGATCAGCTCTCGCCTTGCTCGTAGCAAGAAACATAGCTCTATTAGAATGTTTTCAGGATGAGAATTAAGCTATTGCTTTTATCAATCAATCCAAGGGCAGGTTCTAGGTAGCTAATCTAGACACATGCATTAATGAACAATCCTAAAGATGATTATCACAACTCAACAATCTATAATTGGGGCTAATCCCTCCTAACCTATTTAAACTCTAAAATCTAACAAGAGAATTACTCAGACATGGCTAAGCAATTCATAGCAGTAGTTAAGTATAAAAACTTCATAGAATAATAATATAGATATCAATGGAGTTCCAATCACAAATTATAACTTTGGATCTTCTCTCATATCTATCAATTAAACAAGGAAATACAAAGAAAGCACACTTTGCCTCTAACATGGCGGCAAAACTTATATAATTAGGGTAAAAACTCGTCAGGGGCAATCTTGTAAAATAGTGAAATCTTGGGCTTCAAGTTGGCTGTGACCAAACGGGTTTCCTGCGCGGTTCGCTGTCGATCGACACCATGTATTGTGTATCGATCGATTCTAGCTCTCCAATATCGACCGATAGTCGATCTCGATGGTCATCTCGGGTGCTTGCTCCAAATATCTCCAAAATGCTCCAAATATCTCCAAAATGCTCCAAAATCATCACTTTTCTCCAAAACATTCATGATCTTATAAATATAATAAATAGACTATATAATAATATAATTATTAGGAAAAACACCTATAAGCTATGGATGAAAATGAGTCAAATCCATAGTCTATCAACTTCCCCAGACTTACCCTTTTGCTTGTCCTCAAGCAAAACAAACAGGCAGTCTCTCTGAAAGAGGTTTTAAAAACAGCAGGGACTCACATGATTTAAAACTTAGAATCATCACATCTACAATATTGCAATCCACATCTAAGAAGTCCTAATCACAAAAGTACATCATACCATATCCTAGCTTAGCAACCAAATTCATCTAGCCAACAACTTAGCATAATCTTGTCTTTCCTTCCCTTCTACCAACCTCATTTCTTAGCATAAAATAAAAGTGAATGCTTTACCTTGGGAGTATCGATCACAAGATTCTAGGATTTTCAAACAAGTATCTGGACCTGCAGGTAAACATTAGTTCATATCCTCTCTCTCTACTAATTTTCTCTCTTGGTCAAAGTCTGCTTATATGCAAGATCATTAACCAAGATTGGACAGGCTTCCATGAATCAAGCCTTAATGGTGGTTGCCACCAAGTCTTGTTCACTTCTTTTTGACCTATATCCTAGGATTATTTGTGAAGCAAGCCTTAATGGTTGTAGCCACCAAGTCCTGTTCTTATCCTTTACCTATGAAATTCTTATGAAACAAGCTTTAATGGTTGTAGCCACCTAGTCATATTCGAATTTATTCCTAATAAATCTCTAATTTGTTAAAAGATGTAATAGATTTAAACAAGAAAAAGTAAAACAAAACAAATAACCATTACGTGCTGGGACGAAAAGATAACTGTCACTAGATGCCAATGAAGTCATCTGGATGATGTCGGGATGCAGCAGAAAAGCAGGATCACGGAGGTTAGTGGCTAGATTCAACAGATTTTCCAGGAACGTAGTGGATTCAGCTGGATCATCCGGCGAAATACCTACAAATGGAAAATCACTTGGACATTAAATATCATGGAATAGTCTGACGTTGCACGTTAAAGTTGTACTCAAATCTTAGAATTATGACATCCAAAAAATTTCTTTATTTACCAACACAAAAAGTAAAATAAAAAATATTTATCCGGACATAGGAATATAGATACCTAGAGGCGACCAGGAGAGACGAAATCCGTTAGGTCTCGGGCCGAGGTGAAGAAGGAATAAATATTCGCCAAATGTTGATGTGTTTTCGATCCACTCCGGAAATTCCACTGGGGACGTACAACGAGGACGTGGTAACAACTCGAAAAGACGAGACCCTTCTCCAATTTCTCGAGTATGGAAGGCGGCAGCAACCATGCTACTAGTTATTTCTACAGCGGACAGTTCTGAAAGGACTTGAAGGGCATGTATAAGTCCCCAGGAACGGAGACTCAGTTGGCTTGGGGCAAAGCGGAACAAGCCGCACAACTCCACCATAATCCAGGATAGGTTCTGATGGAACCCGATTCCGCGGAACTCACCGCCATTATCAGAATAAAGGTCGCAGATCTTTGTTTTGAACTTGGTTTCTGCGATGGGTGTAAAGGTTTGGAAGATGTCTTTGACATCAGACTTTTTGGTAAGAGGAAAAAGCCATGTGTACCTAGTGAAGTGGTCAACTAGGACAAGATAATATCTATAGTTTTGGGTGGATAAGATTGGAGATTGCCAGACATCAGTAAAGAGATATTCGAGAGGATGGGTTGAGACAATAGTACTTTGATGAAAGGGAAGCTTTTGAGTTTTATTAAGTAGACAATCATTGCAAGGAGAAGAAGTAGAAGAGTTTGTGAAACAAGGTAATGAAAAAATGGGAAACAACAGCTTTTAAAGTAGAAGAAGAAGGGTGGCCAAGTCTCTGGTGCCATTGAGAGAGAGTGGTTTTGGTGTCTGGATAAGAAGCAAAAGATGCTGTGGGTTTAGAAAGGGACACCGGCCACTCATACAAATCATCCCTCGTGCGGCCTTGAAGCAACTGGACCTCCGTGCTGAGATCGTTCACCTGAAAAGAGGCAGGGAAAAATTCCACAGAAACGTGATTAGCATTGCAAAGTCTATAGACAGAGATCAAGTTCATATAAACACTCAGAACACAAATAATGTCGTTGAGATTAAGTGTTTTCGAGCGTGTAGGTATAGAAGCAGAGCCAATATGAGTAATTTTCAGACCTGTACTGTCTGCAATAGCAACTTCATCGCCTCCTGTATACGGCTGGTGCAGAGCCAAGTTCTGCAAATCAGATGTTAGATGGTGTGTAGCACCACTGTCAAGGAGCCACGCGTTGGGATTGTAGAGGTTGGCTTGCGCGACATTCGCTCGAGGCTGCCAGGAAGGAGGATTAGTCACACGCGGTTTGGCTGGAGTGAGAAGAGCCACCATTAAGTTGAGGACAACGGCGTGCGCTATGGCCAAAGACACTGCAGATTTGAAACTTGCCTTGGTACCCACGCGAGCTGTTGTTGTTGAGCTGTTGAGATGATGCAGTGAGTTGTTGTTGTTGCCATGTCTGATGACCACGGTAGCCTCCACGTCGCGAGTTCTGATTGCGATTGTAGCTTGAAGAGCCACGATAGTTGGTGTAGTTGGCTGTGATCGGAGCAGTAGTTGGCGCAGAGGAAACGGCCTGCAGTTTGGCTTCCTGATTGAGAAGCTTCTCATGAAACTCAGGCAGGGAGGGAGGCGTTTCACGGCCATCGATTTGATCAGCAATGGTCTTGTACTCCTCAGGAAGACCAGCAAGGATAGCTTCAATTTGATCTTCATGATCCATAGCCTTCCCAAGAAAAGCGATTTCATCAAATCGAGTGGTGAGACCTTGGAAGTAATCATTGATCGATTTTTCACCTTTCTTCCAGGTCTGAATTTGTTGACGAATCTGCTTGACATGGGCGCGACTGGGTTTCACATAGGTCGTCGTGAGGGTGGTTCAGATCTCAGCCGCTGTAGTCGCCGTGGAGAGGATCAGTTGAATCGTCGAGGTTATTGCACCAAGGAGGGCGCTGAAGATCAAACAATTTTGTCTTTTCCATAGGGTGTAGGACGGATTGGTGGTGATCTCGTCATCCGTCATGGTGGTCTGGGGAGGAACAACGATGGAGCCTTCAATATAACCAGCAAGGTCATAGCAATAGAGCAAGGCTAGCACCTGGCGACTCCACATCAGAAAGTTTGAGCCAGTGAGTTTGGTAACGTTTGTCATATTGACATTGAGATGGGGTTGCTGAGACAGTGATGGTCTCAGAGTTTGTCGCAGGTGAGTTGTGAGTTTCAGACATGGTGGAGAAGAAAAGTTTGAAAAAGAGAAGCGGCGCTTTTAATTTTAGGTGTTTGCTAGCTCTGATACCATATATGATTGGCTGAATAGTTCTATTATTAAGTATGTAGGGAGTATATATACAAGAGTACATGTAGGGTATTCGTACTATCAGATAATTACAGAGAGATCCTTTTCATATATAGTATTTACTCAACAATCCGATGAAGGGTCTGAAGAAGAGTCCGAAGAGGAGGAACACACAAATAAATGGTCTCCGGAAGATGTAGAAGATGTAGCCATTTTTAAAGATCGAAACTTTTCTCAGAGGAGATGAACAATTGCTGAACAAAAACCAAGAGAGATAGCAAGTTAATATAAAATACAGTTAAATCGATACAGGTCCCGGTGAAGACAAAAGGTTATCACTACAAATCCTCCGCCTGCACGTGGTATAATGGTTTGGATCGGTTAACAATATAACCAATTTCATACTTAAACCGACCAAATTGAAGGTTTAACTGTATCACATGATGTAACCAATTTCACTTTTAAACCGACTAAATTGAGAATGATTTGAGGTTTGGTTGAATAAACCCACTTTATTCTAAAGATGTCATTATTACACACCTTGAGAAAATAAACCGCCTGTAGAAAAAATTACGTTTTGTTGACTATTATGAAACACGCAGAGGAGGAAATAAAGATTTCGATAAGACACCTCCTTTAACTGTGAACGTTATAATGAAAAAGCAATGATAAAGTATTCTAAACAAAATTTTTTAAAAAAATATATAAATATTATTCTTAAACATTGCACGTAGATAAAAACTTACAAAATCATTCATTAGATTTAAATTACGAGATCAAAGTTTTCATAGAAAATTATTATACAAATTTTAAATGTTTGATGTTAGGTTAAGAAATTTACATAAGTTAAATTATTATTTAGTTTATTTAACCTTAATTATTTATGAAAAAAAATGTTTGGGGTGTAGGGTATAGTTTTAGGGTTTGGGATTGAATGAAAGAAGACGTAGACAATGTGGAGAATAGAAGAAAGGCAGGGACGTGTTAAGGCTATAATATCAACACTAGTTAATAGTAATAATTATAATATATACAACTTTCTTAAAAAGATAGTAAGATATATAGCTGAAAAAAATTAAAGATTGTAAGATATATAATCGTTAATAGATAACTCTATTTATAAATCGATGGATTAAACACCAAATACATTTACTACTAATTCACGTACGTACTCATCGAAATATCAATAATACATCTAATATATTAAACATTGACCATTGTGTTTATAACACGCAAAGAAACCAAATTGAAGAAGAACAAGCAAAAAACTAGATCGGTTAACAGTATAACCAATTTAATACTTAAACCGACCAAATCGAAGGTTTAACTGTATCACATGATGTAACCAATTTCATGTATAAACCGACCAAATTGAGAATGATTGAGGTTTAGTTGGATAAACCGACCAACCGAATACACAACATCGACTGCACAAAACCAAAATAGGTGTCATTATTATACACCTTGAGAAAAACAACTTGTTTCTTAATTTTAGTCTGTAACCAGTACATAAATCATAGTCAGTAGCTGTAGAAAATATTACATTTTGTTGACTATTATGAAACACGCAGAGGAGGAAAGATTTCGTTAAGACACCTCTTTTAACTGTGAACTTTGCAATGAAAAAGAAATGATGAAACCCAATGCTGAATCTTTTATTCAACACCTCCGTTGTAGAAAAAAGATTATTGTATGATACAACATATTTTACACATAACCTAAATAAATAAACAAACAAACCATTTTGGTTCTTTTCTTGAAACAATCAATTTCAGTTTTTAAGCAAAACCAAATCCACTTAATTGATTAACAAAATATAACTAAACCCAAATCATTCATTAGATTTATAAATAAAGTATTATAAACAAAATTAAAAAAATATATAAATATTATTCTTAAACATTGCACATAGATAAAAACTTACAAAATCATTCATTAGATTTAAATTAATTAAAACATAAATAATTTACTTCGATAATGATTTTACATAAGATCAATTATATGATATTTAGATATAAAATACGAGATCAAAATTTTCATACAAAATTATTATATAAATTTTAAATGTTTGATGTTAGTTTAAGAATAGAAGGAAGGCATGGACGTGTTTCATAAAAAAGGAAGGGTTTTACAAAAAGAAGGGAGGGAGGGATCGGAAGAAAACCAAGAGATCTGGTCCGTTGATTTTGTCAAATCTATATAGCTGAGATCGTGATCCTCGTAATAAATGTAACAGCCAATCAGAGAGATGAAGAAAGATATATTGGTGACTTCATAATAAATTGGGAAAGCTAAATCATTAAAGCCTAACCATACAATGTATTGTAACAATCTTTATGTTAAGGCTATAATATCAGCACTAGTTAATAGTAATAATTATAATATATATAACATTCTTAAAAAGATAGTAAGATATATACTTGAAAAAAAAAATTGTAAGATATATAAGAAATCTATATGTGAATATAAATATTGGGGATATTAGGGTTTAGGGTTTTAAATCCACTGCCGATAACCGGCCGTTGGCTTGCCATGTATAACTGGGTAAACATAGATATAACAGTGCTAACCAAAACACAAGATCCATAAATCATAGGCATAGCTGTAGAAATTATTACCATAAATTGATGGATTAAACACCAAATATATTTACTACTAATTCACGCGCGTACTCATCGAAGTATTAATAATACATCTATTAAACATTGACAGATGTGTTTATAACACGCAAAGAAACTAAACTGAAGAAGAACAAGCAAAAAAACTAAATCTTCTTAATATTACCAAAGCCTGGTGTCTGGATGAATTATAACACCAAAGAAATGGAAAAAATCCCCAACTCCCTCGTCCAAAAGCAGCGGTGGCACATATCTCGACCCTTACAAAGATTATCTTGCCATTTAATCCATCGCTTGTATCTTGTACATTCGCATGTAAAGTAGGAGGGCAAAACGGATGCCATAAACTCATCCCTCTTCGTCAGTAATGCTGTCGTGTTCGGAGGCCAGCCCCAACCCCAGCCGTTTTCTTCAACGTCCTTCCTAATCGTTCTGATATCGTCTCTTTTGAAACGAGAGAAATACTCCTCATCGTCCCAAAATGCTTGTTGAACCATAGCAATCTCGAAGCCTTTGTCCGCTGCAGTCTTTGTGGGAACCGAAATTCACACCGTTGATTTTCCATTAAATTAGGAAAGTTAGGAAAACCCTAATTTCCCAGAGGTCCCAGATATCTGCTAAACCACACGCCAAGCGATCAGAATACGAGAATGAAAACGATGAAAATATAAGAAATTGTAAAAAGAGAGCAAAAAGAAGTCTTATTCCGAATTTGCGTATGAGCGTTTACAACAAGGTAGGAGCCTCAGCTACAAGAGCTGTCGGTGAGTTCCCAAGTTCTAATAACCTAAGACTGCAGAACCTAGTTGAGTCGCAGCTCGAAATAACAAAAACAGAAAGTTGCTTAATTGCTCTAAGTGCTAAGTTTTCTCTGGAAAAGTCCTCCCTTTGTGCCTCTCGCCTAGGACTCCTTATATACTCCTCCAAGGTCGGTTTTAACTTTTCCCTCCCTGTCCTTACGCCGTCTTAAATAAAAAATGGAGATATTCCATTTTTTCCGATCTTCATGTTTATCCGAAGAAACTTAACATTTTTTCAGCGGAAACTTATCTTTATATTTGTTTTTATAAAATAAAAACATAAACCGTCATAGTATCTACGAGCTCATTCTTAAAGAATCGTAAGTGGGCTTGTAGTAGCGTTTTAGAGCTCGTTGGGCCGTCTTTCGACATGAAACGTTTGTTACGACTTTCTTTTCGACAAAAACAAGTTCTCGCGGTTTTTATCTTAAATTTTAAACGGTAACTTTGATCGGAATGATGTGAGAAATGATATGGCTGCGGTACATGGGAGCTAGCATTGAGGAACAGACGAGAATGCATGGATTTGGGTCGTACCCGTTGATCGATGTCCGAGACAGTTCGATCACTACGTAGCGACCTGATCCGCGCTGGATCGGTCGCTACGTAGCGACCGAACAAAAGGCTTGGTCGGTCGCTACGTAGCGACCGACTCGTTCGCGGGTCGGTCGCTACGTAGCGACTGGCTCGTTCGCGGACCGGTCGCTACGTGGCGACCTTCTTTGGATCCTTTTCTGACGTTTTATGAACGTGTTCTTGGACTATGGGTATTTAGTTTCGATGAATCAACCGATATTAGTGCAAGATTTTACCGCAAAGTTCTTCGTAAAGATTTCTTTACGAAGGTTACTTTTCGTAAAAGCGTTCATACTGATTTTTACGTATATTTGGATTTTAACTTCGTCGTGTCCGTTTTTTACCCCAACAGTCTTTATCAATGCAAGACCTTTCTCCTCAAATCCGTACAAGAAGAAATACTGGGAACCCTTGAGGTATAGCGTTGAAGGGCTCCCATGTGCAAAGCATTCTTCATATAACCTCAAAGGCCTAGGAATGTGCGAAGGCCAATTAAACACATTTAGCGACGCATAAACTCATGGACTCACGGTTATTTCCTGCATATACTTCGACGTAGTTCTCAATCTGAAGAGATCGCGAAAAGAGTTTTTAGCCACGCCCTGGACCACCAAATCTTGAAATTCTTCGGGTAGAGCACTAAGTCTGAATTATTCCATTGGAGATTGTAGTTCTAAGATTGAAATGAAAGAGAGACAGTACCGAAAAAGATAACTAGAAGCCCTCTCGAAAAAATAAAAAAATTACTGGATATAAACTGAGAGAAAGGATTTCGAAGAGTTGTAAATGAATGGATTTATATTTTAGGAAAACTAATAATTTCATGTTCTTTGTTATTAACATTTAATTAGAAGATTTAAATATATAAACCTTGAAACAAATTGGGTGACATTAAGACTTATTACCAATTTTGTGTACAAATAACAATAAATTAAAGTTAAGAATTAGTTTTGCCTTGCTATGTATAACAGTAATAACCCCAATATTAGGATCATAAATCATAGACTTACCTGTATTATTATGTTTTGTAGACTATTATGCCCAAACACGCAGAGAAGGAATTAGGGCTTTCCACATGACACCTCCTTTAATTGGTGAATGGTACAGTGATGAAAAAATAAAGATGAAATCCAATGTTGAATCTTTTATTAAACACCTCCAAATCCAATGTACAAATTAAATGCTATTATATGATAAAATTATTACACATATCATAAATAAATTACAAACAATTTCGGTTCATTTTCGAAACAAAGAATTTTTTTTTTTTAAAACCTCTGTCGATTCCCGGCCGTTGCCTTGCCATTATAATGTACAACTGTACTAATAAATAATTTCAAGTATTTAACGATTATTTTATTGTTTCAGAAATAAATTCAAAAGATTTTTTTTTTGTCGACAAATTCAAAAAATTTAATTTTTGAAACAATTTAATTTTTTAAATCAAATGATATAACCAATTTAATTTTTTAAATCAAATGATATAACCAATTTAATTTTAAATAAACTGACCTAAGTTCTGTAAAGTTATCTATTAAGGAATTTAATGTCATTCTAAGGACAGACAAAACATCAATTATTTATCCATGTCGTATGATGTGGGACCCGTTGTGGTTTATAGCAAATAAAAAGGTTCAATATTGAATAATAGTTCATATAAAAACTAATAAACATATTTAAGTTACAAATATAATAGCGAATATTGCTTTGTTGTCATATAAAAACTAATAAACATATTTAAGCATATTTAAATTTATATGTATAAAAGATATAAAATCACATGGACTAAAATGAAAAATTAAAAAATCGGATTTTACTGGAGATGAGTGTAGAACAACAAGCTGATCAACCTCCTCAAACATCAACTCCTTTTTAGACACGGAACAACAAGCTCAATAACCTCCTCTCATGGCGGACAAGAAATATTTAGACCCAAATCCTCCTCTCGGTTTGTGTACTTGTGATGTTTTTATAATTATGGTTTATCGTTTTCAAAGTTTCGGATTCCTATGCTTTTCTATTTCTCTCAACCAGTGTTCTTGATTCTATTAATCCTCTGTGAATGTAGAAAATCGAACGGTTCGTTCATTTAAGAGGATAGCAATAGCACAAGATTCCGAGTTCAAGAAACAAAATCTCAAAGAGCTCCAAACTGACGAATGCAACATCACACACAAAGCTCATACCAGTGCCAAGATTGATGATAAACTCAAAACTGATCCTAAAATTGTCGAACCATTCATCAAAGCTTTTAGCACCTTAAAGAAGTGATCTTCTCTCTCAATGCCTATCTATATGTTTCTTGAGATGTCTTGGCCACTGATGATGTCTTTGTCGAACCAGTTGTCTTAGGTTTTACCCTGCCGGCTGCAGGTTTCGACCATCAGATGATATGACGGCAAAGTATTATCTGAAGAACAATATTCTAGGACAGCCAATGAAAGCGCTCATCATACCTGAAGAGTGTGACCACATCTTCTCAATACCCCTCGTGATTTCCCCAGTCAGATAATGTTGAATCATGCATATTGTGCTTTTGTTTGTTGATCTAACTTTGTCTTCTATTCCAGGCTATCCAAGAGAAACAGAATGGCATTGCTATTGCAGGAGACCTAACGGCCCAGAATCTAGAAATCTCTGGACACGAGTCGGTGAAGATACTATTGTGTTTGATCCACGGGGAAACGGTGTTGGTATCAAATGTACTTATGCTCTCACTGAGCAGAAGGAAGAACCTGATGTCATTTCTTTGCCTGGCGAAATAGAACCTCCAAGAGAAGAATGGTTCATCGAAGAGATTAGTCTACCACCGTCTGTTGCTGATACTGACTTGATTTTCTGCCATCTTATTCTTAACAAAATTGAGAAAGAAGAAGCATATGTAGTGAACGACTGAAGATGATGATGATGAAGACGATGGTAGACTTACTTATCGAAGAGGAAGATTGCTGATTTGTCTCCCCTGATTAGATTGTTACTTCTATAATATTTGGTGTTATGGTTGTCGATGTTAAACCTGAACGACCTCGTTTTGTTATGGTTTAGTGATGTTTAATTTTAGATAACTGATCTGTTTTTAGCTGATATGGTTTCCATAATATTCATTCTACTAACAACAAAGCCATAAAACACACAAAAGGCACACTGCCTTCAAAGCTTTCCAATTCCTGATTTCTATCTGGCTCCTTGCTACATCTTTCTTCAAATCTTCAATCAAAGTCCTTAACTCCTCAACCTCAGTTTTGGTCTTAGTAATCTCCCTGTCAATGATTTCGAGTTTTGGAATAGCATCTTCAACCTACTCACATACAACATCTTCAATCCACTTAAACAAATGCCCCTAATTTATGACCCAATTAGATGGCCTTTCGGTGTAAATAACAAAAACAAGTGAGAAGGAAGCATACATCCTTTTTGCTTATACAACGGTAGAAAGGTCTTCCTGGATTCTCTTGTGTCTTCAATAGTAAAGGTACCACACGTAATCCACAGTCACACTTCGTTGGGAACCCACGATCTCCTCCTCCATATTGTACTTCGGAAGATGAACTCATCATGAAATTGAAACAAAGCTTTGAAGTGAGTTTCTGCTTTTCGATTTTGAGAGAAATAGGGATTTAGGGTTGGCGAATTGGGGGAAGTATTGGTGATAAAACGAGGTCGTTTGGGTTCCAGCGATTATAAACGGAAATTCACCCCGTCTAATTAATTTGTTAACCAAACTGACGACGTCTTAAAATTGCTTCAGTTATATTAAGTCGCTAGTCAAGGTAAGTTGGTGCTATAATTTGTCCATGGGAAAGTTCAATTAATTCGCTAGTCAAATTTGAAAGTTATTCGTTTTAAATAGAAATTAGTGAAATTTTAAATTGTTATAATATTAGTGTTCTCAAAAGCGGACATTTTTGGTATACGTTTTCCACTACAGTAAACTGGATGTGGCCTTGCCATGTCTTCTCGGTTTTGTGTGTTTTTTTTTCTGACTAGATTAGTTACAACTCCTTTTGTATATGGTACTCCTTCAAAATCAATCATTTGCATCTTTAATTTCAGAATAAGATAGATAAGCGATAGTAGTTCTATTATATCTATATCTACACATAACTTTTAATATTTTAAGCAATTACTTTAATAATTTTACATAGAAACTTTCAAAACATCATATAAATTGAAACAAAAACACCTTGTAGATTTTCAATGCACTTTTTGTCACCTAATAATGAAAAATTGTGAATTTCAAAAACATTAATTTCAAGTTTTTAAATCATCTACTGAAAACCGGCTGTTGCCTTGCCATGTGCACTACTGGGTAAACTTAGGTGTAACGGTACTATTCAATATAGCCTGGTCAAAGAGAAATTATTATGTTTTGTAGACACTATTACGAAGCACGGAGAGGAGAAACTAGATCCTTCGATAAAACACCTCCTTTAACTGTTGAACGTAACAGTGAACACCATGAAGTTGAAACCAAATGTTGAGCTTATCATATTCTGAATTCTCCTAAACTGAAGTTAGAAATTTCGGAAAGTAACTATTTCATGTTCTTAGAAATAATTATTTTACTTATTAATAATTATTTTTTTATATATCCAAATTAAATATCCCTAGTTTACCATTTATAGCGAATTTTAAATTGTAAATTTTTGTTTAAGATATAAAAATAAAGTATTTAATTTATAATGCGAATATTGGTTTTAAAATTCTTAAGTTAAAGTTACGGATCATTTTTGAAGAAAAACATAAGAAACTGCATTACATAATTTGATTTGCAAAAAACTGAAAAAACACAAGATGCTCTTTATTAAAAAGGTCGGAATTACATAATTTGATATGCAAGAAACAGAAACTTTAAGTAGATTGCATACGTGTTATCGTGACGATAACACTCCGCATAAAACGTTGCAGGCGTCCGAGCCAACAGTGAGAAAGGGATATTTAACAGGTCAAAGGCTCCATAGACCGAAGGTCATTCTGAAACCTCCTTTAGTTGCTTGCAGGTCAATTTAACAGCGGCAAGATCTGAGATGGATCCTGCAGCCACGTGTTGGAGCACTTTCTCTTGCAGTGCATCGGGTAGGGAAAGCAACCTCGAATCCACCATGACGAAAGTTTGGTAGCGGAGAAAATTCGGTCTGGTCAAAGAGAATTAATATTTTAGAGATAGATATTGATGAAGATATATGTTTGAGGTTTGATCTTAAACGGGCCAATCAATAGTTATATATGGATGAAGATTATCGGGAAAATTGTCATTGAAATCCCGAACTTTTAAATTTGTTTGAAAAAAGCATGAACTTTCCCTTTGACAATTTTAAGCATCAATTTACCTTGACTAGCCACCCTCAAATTAATTTACCTAAACCAATTTTAAGACGTAGTAAGTTCGGTTAACGGATATGGTTTTTCCATAATAATCATTCTACTAATAACAAAGCCATAAAACACCAACATTTTCACATTTTATGTGGCTTTTCTTACTAGATTAGGTACAACTACCTTCGTTTTCACATTCTCATATAGATACTTGTTATCATTTTTTGTTTTTCACATTTTCATAATGGATACTTTTTAAAAATTTATCATTTATTTGGTTCGCCCGTTTATATAGCTTCAATATATAACTTAGCTTCAATATATAACTCCAACCAAGTAAATAAAAGCATAAATATGGACTAGTTGGTCACAAAGAAATTCGATTAATTAGTATATTGAGATGAAAACTATTTTTTAAAGTTTATCAAATACATTTTTTACTTCTACTTCTTGTCAAATCAACTTGCAAATCGGTGTAAATCATAGAATTAGTTGTCCTCATAAAACTGTTACGTTTGGTAAACTTATCAAACACGCAGAGCATGGAAGATGTATTCGAAAAGACACCTCCATTAATTGACATACGTTCACACACCTATTACCAAATAAAATATTTTTCAATTATATGGTTTTATCTTTTCCAAAAGACCAAAAGTTAATGGCTGACCAATCAGCAATTGGTGTTTGGCTGAGATATTTATGACTTATGAATATAGAAAACTCCAGGCATGAACATTGATAAATGTCTTTCGTCTTGAACAAATTCGATGTTTGACAACTAGAGGAAGGCGAGTTACGTTCAAAAACAAAAATCATCAGGGCAAAAATCGATAAACATATCGGTCAGATAAAGCCAAATTCTACTTAGCATCCACTCAGGCTTCTCGCCGCCATGTGCCCATATCCACTTCAACCTCCGCATTTGACTTCAAAATAGCATTCTAGCCACCCGATTAAAATTTGTCCACACCATCAAAGAATTCCTTGGATCCCACGTGCACTTTCGCTAGAAAAAGAGAGAGAAAATATCAGTGTTTTGTCAAAATATTCGGGAACGAAAAATAGTATTGTGTTTTGCTTACATCGAGTTGAAGAAACCATTGTTCCTTAAAATGTCGGGGAATTAATCGGTAAGTCGGCCACTCATGAACCCAGCCTTCTTGAAGAATCTCCGGTAGGGCTAGCGAGAGGTCATTTAAAAACCTAAACCACGTAACAGTAGTTTTGTCAACCCAGATACCAGGACCAGGGTTTAGAAATGGAAGGTTATCCCAACCCGCAGAGCTTAGTATGGCATCGACACGGCTTTGTAAATTCGATGTCCAAACTGGGACAACCGACATAACGAAATGAATATGAAACGGAGAAATGAAAATGAAACAAAACGAAGTTTGTCGGAGGTATATAGATAAAGGAATTAGAGTTCCAAGGAATTATATATAGAGATATATAGAGATACAAGCCAAAATCATGTAAGGAAGCCAATAATGGTTCGAAGTGTTTCGTTAATCCTTAAATTATTAATAAAAGCAACATTATACTAATATATTTTGTAAAACGTGTGAAAACTAGTAACGGTTTCGAACTGCCGTTAACTGGCTTTTGCCTTAGTTTTTCCTTGCCATTGATAAAATTTATTCAAACCCAATATTTGATCAGCGTGTTCTTCTCCAGTGGTATGTGTTATTTCATATGTAATTTAAAAAAATTGTGTGTATGTGTGTTTTTATTATATATGTAATTTATAATGAAAGATTTAGAATATATGTGTTGTATATGTATTTGGGAAGTTTTATCATTACGACATAGTTTTATTAATGTGAAGGACTATAATGTAAATAAACAAAAAATTTAAGGACTTTATTGAGGATTCATGGTTGGAATCATGGTTGTTTTCTCCCTTATTTAAGGTCTTGGGTTTGAGATATATGGTTTAGGGGTAAGTGTTTTGAATTTAGCGTTTATGGTTTAGAATCTTGCAATGTTTTAAAACACAAAATTAATTTTTTTAAAAAAATAAGACGCGACACGTGGAAACTTTTTTTTGTTAGTATATTGGGGGTGAATCCAAGAATTGTTGTATTTCAGATTTTAGTTCCAATATAAATTAGTTTAATTTTGTGTTAAAAATCTCAAAAAATGTAAGAGAAGAAGCTGCGGAGGCAGCAATGAAGAAGCTCACTTCTAATATATGAACAACTTATTACCGAAATTTAAAAGTACAAGAACTGATATTTTACAAGAGAGATTACACATATTAGAATCCATGCTTATGAATCAGCAGCTTTGGTCCCGAGCCAACAGGATCACCAAAAATTTGTCCATACGAAATTGGTGTAATGGGCGGTTGTTGATTTTGCTCCTTCCTTTTTTGTATGATTCTTACTTGTTCGTATCGAATAAACTCACTTATATTATTATCATGTATAGAGCTCAAACTCGTCAGTAAGATTTTATTTTTTTCCGCCATTTCTTTCTGAGCCAATTTTTTGGCTTCAATTTGTATACGCAATTGAGCCATCATGTAACCCTTTTCTCTAGTTGTTGCACTTTCTTTAAAGAAACCAAGGATTTGCTCATTTGATGAAAAAAAGGTAGCCATAGATGAGTTATTACCTTCGTCAAGTTTTCTTTTGAGTTTTGCTTTAGGCGGACCAATGGGAGGTTGTGACGAGGTTTGCTGTGTTTGTTTTTCCATGTTTTTTTTTGAGTAAGAAATAGGTTGTTTTATGATTTTTGTTTGGGTTGCAACCTATTCTTATTTTATACACAATTATAAGAATTATCATCGGGGTTTGCTCATGGGGTTCACCTATTATCAGCCGCTAGATTAGACAAAATCAATGGACCAGAGTTCTTGTCTTTCTTCATCTTTCTGATTGGATGTTATATTTATCACGCTGATCACGATCTGAGCTATAGATTTGATAAAATCAACGGACCAAATCTTTTGGTTTTCTTCCGATCACTCCCTTCCTTCCTTCCAATTCCAAACCCTAAAACTATACCCTATACCCCAAACCTTTTTCATAAATTATTAATGTTTGATAAACAAATAAGAATTTTACTTATGTAAATTTATTTATTTAAATATCATCAAACATTTTTTTGTATAATACTTATTCTATAAAACCTTAATCTTGTAATTTATATCTAAATATAATATAATTTCTATAATTGATCATATGCAAACCATTACGAATGATATTTTATCTACGTGCACTACTTTTAGAATAATATTTTGTGTTAAGTTTTAGAGTTAAGTTTTATTCCTGAGCATTTATTCTTTATTAAAGACTATTATTTATTTCAAATACAAAAGCTTTAATGTTTAGTATTTGGGAAAAAATAGAGTTATTTCTGAATATGGAAATGTGTCAAACACTACAAAGATGTACCGTGTGATAAATAGATGGTACATGTACGATGTATATGGTGGTGACATCATAGTCGGATTTCTAAATTGATTTTAGTTATGGGGCGAGTCCGTAATTAATAAACATAATTTTTTTTTCACAACCTATTATCAGTCGCCGGATAAGACAAAATCAATGGGCCAGAGTTCTTGTCTTTCTTCATCTTTCGTGATTGGCTGCTACATTTATCACGCGGATCACGAGCTATAGATTTGACAAAATCAACGGACCGGATCTTTTGGTTTTCTTCCGAACACTCCCTTCCTTTTATTCTCCAAATTGTCTATGTATTCCTTTCGTTCAATCCCAAACCCTAAACTATACCCTATACCCCAAACATTTTTTCATAAATAATTATTGTTAAATAAACAAATAAGAATTTTAATTATATAAATTTACTTAAAGAACGTCAAACTTTTAAATTTTTTTTATAATACTATCTCTATCAAAACTTTGATCTCGTAATTTATGTCATAATATAATTGTTCATATGTAAAATCATCTTGGAGGTAATTATTATACACTAAAATACATTTACTACTAATTCACTCACATACATAAAAATAATTGACAGATGTATTCACTCACATACATAAAACTAATTCACTCACTCACTAACACATCACGCATATCTAGTTTAACCACTGTGTGACTGTTTTTGATTCAATATTTTAGAAATAAAAAGTGTTTACTTTTGGAGAGGGGTTTGATTTTTTTTTTTTATCTTCCATGTATTTCAAAAATAACTAAAAATTAATTTTGGAGGAATTCCTAAAAGTAAATGAACTTTACTCTCGAGACCTCTTTGATTCATTTCTCTCTATCTCTCCCTCTCTCTCTCTAGTCAAAAATGACAGATCCTTACTACAGCGAGATAAAGCAACACAAAAGGGAATGTGATTGGCTCTATGCAGTTGCGGACGCAAACCATGGCATACCAAACAAGTGTGCTTGTGGTCAATCTATCGTATTGGAAACAAGCGAGCAAGGAACGCGGTACTATGTATGCAAAGTGTTTGAGGTTAGAATGATGTGCGGTATACGAATATATGTTTGTTTCTCTTGTTAATTTGTTGACTTTCAAAATTACCCTTGCACCTTCAAGATGATCGCTCGCACTTTCGCATTTGCTCTCTTCAAGCACTCGAACATGAGGTGAATGATTTGAAGAAAGACGCTCGTGACGAGGTCCAGACCCGCTTGAAGCTGCAATTAAAGATTCAACAAATGAGTGAGGAGATTGAAGAGCTCAAGAAATTAGTCAAGGGTTTTCCTTAATTTCTTGTGTTAGATTCCCTAAACATCTTATGAACTTGGTGGTGCTCTTGTGTGTATCTCTTGTGTTCTAAACTTATATATTGCTATGTTTTTCTGTTTGCTAGGTTGTTATGTTTTATCACTACTACAACTTCAAATAAGAAACACCAGAGTTAGTTATACATCAACCAACAACAAGCAACATAAGTTTAAACATAAAAAAACTACGAGATATATCAGTAGTTAAGAATTTTTCCACCATATTTTCAACAACCAACAAAACCAAATTTACAGCCAGGTACAAAGATCTCATTTTTCCTTCTTAGACCTACTCATTGTCTTGTTCAGGTTGTCATCCAGTGTGTGCACCGACCGTTTAACCCCCTTTCCTTTTTTTCTCCTTCTCTTTCACATCCTCAGGTGAGTCCTCACCTACTTCCTCAACATAAGCTTCCAATCCAGCCAACAAGATGTCTAACGCCTCCATATTGTTCTTCGCATCGACATATTTTTCTTCCAATGCAATGACTTTCATGTCTAACGCCTTCAACTCCCCCATTATATCCTGGAACAGTCATATTGTGGAAAGAAGGATACAAATCAGACTAGTTTTAGTACAATTACTCACTAAACATCAATCACTACCATTTATTCCAATTAGAAAACGCAATAGTCATCCTAATTATACCAATTTATTTCTCAAACTAACAGAGTGACATAGAATCACTGACCCTCGTGTCAACACAGTTCTCGTCTTCTTCTTCTTCTTCAACTGAATCCACCGGGTTTATGTTCCCATTCGCAGCGGCCAAGTTAGTATCTCTATCGTCTTCCTCAGTAGTAGGGGTTTTCTCTCCCTTTAGTTTCCTTGTGTTAACCATTTTTAAAAACCTGCAAACCAAGGACATCAACAAACCAACCACACAGAGTTCTTCATCAAACAAAATCCAAGTTACCTATTACTACGAGAGAACCGTGGGAGACAATCGAGAGGAGACGATATCCGAAAAGCTTCTTCTTTTTTACGACTTTCTTTCAAAACGCTAGGGCGGTTAAAATTAGGGGTTTCATCGTGGATATACGCGATAGAGAGATTCGAGATGATTTCTCGCTTTCTTTTTGCTGTTTACATTTGCCATCCAAACAATCAGTTAACATAGGCCCATTAAGGGGACTGAGCCCATTTCTCATAGTATTGGGATGGATACACGCGAGATTTTTATTCGCCGTTTACTTTTGCCATTTAAACGTTTAATCATGTGACAAGTGCCCATTAATTGAGCCCATTTGATGAAATGAAGACATTATCTCTCTATCTATCTCTAATAACCCATGAGGAACCCATGAGGACACCATTGTAGCTCAAATCATCTTTGTTTAAATCTTTCTTTTTTATCTTTTATGTCTCTAATAACCCATAGGATTTTTAAATCTCATACAATAGTTTTTCTATTTTTTTATACGCCTACTCACAAATACATACAACAGGTGACTATGAAGATAAAACGGTTTGCACACGACATAGAAAAGGTTAAAGAGCAACAAAATGATTAAACGGTTTGCACACCCCATAATTAAGGTTAAAGAGCAACAAAGTGAAAAAATTCCTTGTTATTAAACAAAAGATCATTGCCATCAGCTTGCCATTTTCTCTCATTCGAAGCTGTGTCGTTAACCTGCCATTTCGTTTCATTGCCATTAGCTTGCTAGTTAGAAGGGTAGCGCTGGTATTTTGAAATAATGGGACTACTCCCACAAATTTCCTTTCCAGGGGTACTGATTCCACAATGTCCCTTCAAAGGGAGGCATAATAGCAAAATAACTCAATAAAAATTGCAGGGTGAACAAGGTAGTTATTCGGTTGGTTTGTTTGAGGTTTGTAAACAATATGAGAAAGCCTTAGACTTAGGGTTTCTATTCAAGTAATCAGGATTATAATAGTATATAAGCAAGGGTTGTATATTGGATATTCTAGAACTCAAACTAAATAATATTCTATCAATTTCCGTTTGTTTAGAATATATATTGTCTGGATCTCAGATCCAAATTGTTGTTTGTTGATCTGGAGAAAGTGTCGATCGATACTATCGATGGATAGTCGATCGATACACCTTTCAAAACGTCGATCGATACACCTATAGGGTTGTCGATCGATGTTCCTTCCGGCAAGCTTTACCGAGCATGTTTAAATTATGTTCACTAGGTTTCGTAGATCAAATTTCGTTTGTTTCTAGCAATCCTAGCACAATATGAATCAGTTCAAGTAAAAGACCAGGCTTCCATTTGCGCCTAATTATCCTAATATCAGGGTTCTAATTAGCTACTCTAGAACACAAGTAATAAGATCAACTCAATTGATGGATATCACTAACAACCCATCAAGTCTATATTTGGGGCTAATCCTTCATAATCCTATTTGAACCTTAAACCTAACAAGGTGAACTACTCAGACATAGTAAACCAATTCATAACAAGATGTAAATAAAACTGCTTAAATAGTTTAGATTAAGAAAACTAGAGTTTCAATACAAAGCTCTGAAGGAGTCTTGGATCTTCTCTCCAAATCTACTAAAATCTCTAGAGATTGTTTGCTGTGTAGAACTAGAAAGTGGGAAAGCGTGTGTTGCCTAGAACAATGGCAGAGCACATAAATATTAGGTTAAAAATCAGTCAGGGGTATTTCTGTAATTATGCAGTGACTTGGGATTTAAGTCGGCTGAAAACCTAGCCAGGTCTTGCGCGCTTCGCTGTCGGTCGACAGTGATCCCAGAAAATAGGCCAAGGCTGTTTCGTGACCAATTTAAGCTCAGAAGTCACCACATATTACCAATATACCCCTGGACGACCTGAAACTCTATTTTACTGTTTTCTAAGCCATTGTTGACGGCTATGCTTCATACTATTATAGAGAGAGCTTAGGATTGGAGAGAGAGATCTGTACACCTTGAGAGAGAGAATATCTTGAACTCCCTTTGTTTCTTTACTCTGTACTGTTTATTTATCTATTGCAATATTATTCAGACCACATAACCATGACTTTTATGAATATGTCTGAGTAATCTCACTATTAGATTTAGGATTCTCATAAGGTTGATATATGTATTTCTAGCTTAAATTGTAGTTAGGATGATTTAATTAGTTCTTCATCTAGTTGTTCTTACTACTAAGCTTAGGGTTGATAACCCTGAATCTTTGATCTTAGGATTAATTGAGATCAAGCCATTGTTTGACTCAATACCTGAAATAAACTAGTATGATCTAACTGACTAGATACAGACGAGAGTTAATCTAGTGAGTTAGAGAATATAAATCAAAAATGTTCGTAAAGCTTTCTGGAAGAAGTATTGATCGACGCAGCAACAGCCCTGTCGATCGATATTTTAAAAGGTGTATCGATCGATATTTGTAACGAATAATCGATCGACACTTTGTCGTGATTAACATACGAGAGTTGAAATCCGAGATCCAGATTAGATAATCTAATTGATTATATCTGAGTTTGAATTCAAGAACAATTAATATCAATAAACCCCTAAAGACCCAAATTAAGTTATTTACTTATCATACCTGAGAATATACCTAAATCTAGCTATTCTCCCAACTGTTAACAACCTCAAAACAAACCAATCGAGCAATAAGCTTGCTCACCAATTCATTTACTGCTTTAAAACCTATAAGCCAATTAATCTAGCCTATTTCAAAGACCATAATCTATTGTGTAATCCTATAGTCTCTGTGGATTTGATCCCTAAGTACTACATCTGAACCTCTTATTTGAGAGAGTAATTCACTCCTTATGGTAATTTGAGTGATATCAAATTTGGCGCCGTTGCCGGGACTCTTTCTTATTACCATTAGATTAAGTTTAGAATATAGTCTAGATTTTGTTATTGAATCTGCTTAAGTTTTTCCTCTTGCCCTGCTGACACAGGTACCTAAGATGGAAGACATGAATTTCGGGCCAAAATTGATCGACGTTCAGACAACAACATCGAGCGACGGGTTGACACAAAAATCGATCGACGCTCAGGAAACATCGAGCGACGGGTCGACCGAAAAGTCGATCGACACTCTGCTACCAATATCGATTGACACCATCCTGCCGAAAGCAAGTAAGTATGTTCTTACATGTTTCAATAATGAAAGAGTAGTTCTAGGAGATCAAAGAGGTCGAGTATGCAATGCATCAAACCAAATTAATTATAGACACAGGGTTCCAATTCCTATTGGAGATGTTGTTTTGAATGCTGGACCGGAGCATCACCAAACGCTTGAAGATTGCTACAGACCTGATCGGTTCTACACTAACAGGTCTGCAATCCGTCCTCCATCAATTCAAAGAAAGGACTTTGAACTGAAACCCAAATATTTCTCTCTAGTAAGTCGGCACCCCTTTCATGGTCTTCCTATGAAAACCCCATAGACCATATCGAAGCACTTGAGGACTTTGTGTCTAACATCAAGGTGCATGGAGTCTCTGAAGACTACCTATTTTGCAAACTCTTCCCGCACTCCCTTGCTGGAGATGCGAGGCACTGGGTGAAACAATTGCATCCAAGATCTTTGACATGCTGGAGTGATATCAAAAGCGTCTTCCTCAACAACTTTTTCGATGATGCACTAACCGAGGAATTTAGGAATAAGATCTATAATTTTTCTCAAGGCACCACTGAAGCTTTTAAGGCTTCTTGGTTGAGATTCAGAGCCTACCAGCGAGACTGCCCACACCATGGTTTTCCCGAAATTCAGCTACTTAATATTTTCTTCGGAGGTCTTGACTGGACATACCAAGCGAGTTTGGACGCTGCGAGTCAAGGGAATTTCAAAACCAAGACCCCTGAAGAAGCTATGAGGCTCATTGAAAATGTGGCGTATAGCACTAGTGCCAAGAACACTGATCTCGAGAGGAGGAAGATGGCCAAGAATTCGAATGAATATCAGATATCTGAGGTGAAAGAAACGTCAGAATCGGTTCATGCTTTTGTGATTGGAGATAAGCAAGTTCGGTTTAACGATGAGAGTCAGACCTTTCTACGTGAAGGAGATGAAGAAGAGCATGTAGACCCCATCGATGAAACTGGCTTTCGCAAACAAAGACTTGCCGGTCAGCAGCAAAACATGAGCTTTACAAAGACCTACAAGGCAGAACAGACTCATAAGAGCAAGCTGGAATCTATGATGGATCAAGTTCTAAAAGGCCAGCAGAAAATGAGTGCGGTTCTCGATGAAAGATTGGATTCCGTATATTCTGATTTACATGATAAGTTCGAAACTTTGAGTGACCATGTCAAGAAATTGGATATCCAAGTTGCGCATAACGCTGGGTTTGTCAGAAGGGATGAAGGATTCCTTCCTGGAAAAACTGACACCAACCCGAGACACCAAGTTTGTGCTGTGTTACTAAGAAGCGGAAAACACCTTTCCCTGAGTGCTGTAGAGATCACTTCTGCAGAAAAAAACCCCTGAAGCTGAAAATGCATCGATTAACCTCGATGAAGAAGAGGAGGAGTTGGAAGAAAATGTGGAAATTGATTGACAAGAAGGGAATAATGTCGATCGACCGACTATGATAAATATCAATCGACAGAATGAAAACAATGTCGATCGATGCTCGACTCCTGCCAAGCCGGCAGTAGAGAGAGTTTAAAGGACTTTGCCACCCTTTCCTCCTAACAAGACGCAAACTAAGCGAGAATTAGATAAGGCGATCTGCAAGAAAGCATTTGATAAAATCACGTTGGAAATGCCACTAAGTGATGCCATAAAATTAGCACCTTCGATTAAGAAATATGTAAAAGACATGGTATCCAACAGTTTCCCAGTTGCTGAACACAGCGTCATGATGGTTTCAGAGGAAGTAAGTGCAATAATCCAAGGCGTAACCCTGATCAAGACACCAGATCCGGGCAGTTTTGTTCTAGATTGCAACATACGAGACAAGAGTTTTCCTCGATCCCTTTGTGACCTAGGATCCAGCGTGAATCTCATGCCACACTCTGTCGCGATATCCCTGGGATACGACGAGTTCAAACCCACCAAACTAACTTTGGTTCTTGCTGATAGATCCATTAGAATACTTGAGGGAGTACTAGATGACATGCCGGTAAGAATTAACGACTGTCACGTACCAACGGATTTTGTTGTGTTGAAATACCAGAATGAACCAAAAGATCCCCTCATCTTAGGTAGACCATTTCTAGCTACCGCTGGTGCATTCATCGACGTCAAGGAAGGTCGGATACGTTTAAACATTGGAAACATTCCAATGACCTTCCATATGGAAAAACTGATAAAACGACCCTTAATCGATAAACAAGCCTCTTACGTGGACGATATCTCTGAGTTGGCTGAAGAATCCTTCATAGACCCATGCTCAGATGATCCCTGAAAAAAGAGCTCACATCTACCGAAGAGGAAACATTTAGCATTGACATCAGAGCTGATGAATACGCGCGATTAATGGACGCAAGTGTAGGAATAGCAAATGTCGATGATGTGGAGGATGACGATTCGGAAAAAAAAATCGATCGAAATTTAAAGGTCGCTGTCGATCTACAACCATCCCCTCTAGAGAATTGGAATCCCGAAAAAGCACCAAAAATTGAGTTAAAGCAATTGCCCGCCGGACTAAAGTATGCTTTTCTCTACAATAATTCTTATCTCGTAATCGTAAATGCCAACCTAACCGACTGAGAACTTGCGTTGTTATTAAATAAACTGCGCAAGTATAGGAAAGCCCTCGGATACTCTCTCGAGGATATTCCTGGTATCTCTCCAGATCTGTGCATGCACCGGATTCACTTAGAAGACGATTCCAAATCGTTAGTGGAACATCAAAGAAGGCTAAACCCAAACTTGAAAGAAGTTGTTAAGAAGGACATTATCAAACTTCTAGATGCTGGAATCATCTACCCAATTTCGGATAGCAACTGTGTGAGCCCTGTGCATGTTGTACCTAAGAAAGGCGGAATTACAGTGGTTAAGAACGATAAAAACGAACTCATTCCCCCGCCAACTGTCACTGGATATCGAATGTGTATCGATTATAGGAAGCTAAACACTGCCACCCGAAAAGATCACTTTCCCTTACCCTAAATTGATCAAATGTTGGAAAGATTGGCAAATCACCAATACTACTGTTTTCTTGACGGATACTCTGGATTTTTCCAAATCCTTATACATCCTGACGATCAAGAAAAGACCACCTTTACATGCCCTTACGGAACATTTGCATACCGCAAGATGCCATTCGGTCTTTGTAATGCCCCTGCCACTTTCCAACGATGCATGATGTCAATCTTTACAGATATGATAGAAGATTTCATGGAAGTCTTTATGGACGATTTTTCAGTATATGGATCCAGTTTCAAAAACTGTCTCGATAACCTATGTAAAGTCTTGGCAAGATGTGAAGAAAAGAACCTCATTCTGAATTGGAAAAAATGCCACTTTATGGTTAACGATGGAATCGTCCTAGGACATAAAGTGTCCGCTGCTTGCATAGAAGTAGATCGGCAGAAGATTGAGGTAATGACCGGCCTGCCTGCACCCACGAATGTAAAAGACGTGAGAAGTTTTCTCGGGCATGCCGGATTTTACAGGGGGTTCATACATGATTTTAGCAAAATCGCTAGACCTCTCACCTCCCTCCTCTGTAAAGAAGTTAAATTCGACTTCTCACCAGAATGCGTATAGTCTTTTGAGGAAATAAAGAAAGCCTTGATAACTGCCCCCCATCGTACAAGCACCTGACTGGAATCTTCCTTTCGAAATCATGTGCGATGTGAGCGATTTCGCTGTAGGAGCAGTTCTAGGCCAAAGAAAAGACTAAAAGCTACATGCAGTTTACTATGCCAGTCGAACACTCGACGAGGCACAGAGGAATTATGCAACAACAGAAAAAGAACTGCTTGCTCTAGTTTATTCATTTGAAAAGTTCTGCCAATACCTGGTTGGTTCGCGAGTCATCGTTCATACTGACCACGCTGCAATTAAATATTTAATGCAAAAGAAAGATGTGAAACCACGACTCTTGCGATGGATCCTTCTACTTCAAGAATTTGACATCGAGATTAAAGATAAAAGAGGAGTAGAAAACGGAGTTGCAGATCATTTTTCCCAGATACGAATAGAAGATGACGTTCCTATCGATGACTTCTTAACAACGGAAAACGTTTACCAAACGGATTCATTCGTCGGAAATATTTGTCTCACTTTCGAGGAACTGTCGATCGACGACGACAATGCTATGTCGATCGACACTCCAGATGATCTAAATAAAGAAATAAATCCCATAACCCTCACCTTCGATATAAAAGTAAACGTCGCATACAACGAGCTGCACCCTGACCATGATTCCCCCGTAGATGAAAGTCTGCATCCGGAAGTGCATGCAGTCGGACAAGATTTAAAGAGCAGACCTTGGTACGCTGATATAGTGAACTATTTAGATGCTGACATAGAACTCGAAGAGTTGAGAGGGTATACAAGGAAGAAGTTTTTGAGATAAGTTAGGAGATATCACTGGGACGAGCCATATCTCCACAAACATTGCTCTGACGGGATATATAGACGTTGTGTCGCCGAAACTGAAATTCCTGATATTTTATTCCAATGCCATGGATCCGACTACACTGGACATTTTGCAACCTTTAAAACGGTGTCAAAATCATTCAGGCTGGATTCTGGTGGCCGACCATGTTTCACGATGCTCATGCATTCATAGCACAATGCGACATATGCCAACGAAGGGGGAAAATCAGTAAAAGACATGAAATGGAACAGAAGTCTATTCTAGAGGTAGAAGTCTTTGATTGTTGGGGAATAGATTTCATGGGTCCTTTCCCTTCTTCGTACGGGAACAAATACGTACTAGTCGCTGTTGATTATGTATCAAAATGAGTCGAAGCAGTAGCTTCCCCAACAAATGACGCATCTGTAGTTATCAAGCTTTTCAAGAGCATTATTTTTCCAAGATTTTGAGTTCCTAGAATAGTCATAAGCGACGGTGGCTCCCATTTTATTAACAAATTTTTTGACGGATTACTCCGGAAGAACGAAGATCACCACAGAGTTGCTACACCCTACCATCCGCAAACAAGTGGACAAGTAGAAATCTCAAATCGACAGATCAAAAAAATCTTAGAAAAGACCGTAGGAACTTCTAGGAAAGATTGGTCTAGAAAACTGGACAATGCACTTTGGGCCTACCGAACTGCATACACAACCCCATTAGGAACAACCCCATTTCACCTACTCTATAGAAAATCATGTCACTTACCGGTTGAGCTAGAACATAAGGTAGCATGGGCAATAAAATTACTAAATTTCGACATCAAACCAGCTGCCGAAAGGAGACTAATGCAGCTTAACGAGCTGGATGAAATAAGACACTTAGCCTATGAGAGTTCAAAGATCTATAAAGAGAAAACGAAAGCATATCATGATAAAAAGATCATCTCCAGGCACTTCGAACCAAATGATCAAGTGTTGTCATATAACTCTCGGCTTACGTTGTTTTCCGGAAAACTCTGATCTCGTTGGTCAGGTCCTTTCACTGTTGTGGATGTCAAACATTATGGAGCCATCACACTTATAAACGATAAAGGAGAAGAATTTACAGTGAATGGTCAACGAGTGAAACACTATTGGGCTAAACCGCCAACTACCAGGCTAAACCGCCAACTACCAGGCCTTTAAACTTAGGCCTTCTTCCTAATAATTAGACAGATCGAACCTTGAGTCGAGCTCAAGATTTAAAATAAGCGCTGAATGGGAGGCAACTCATTTCTAGTTTTAAAATATTTAGGATTTAGTTTAAATTATTTAAAATAAAATAAAAATTCGAGTAGACGATTATAAAATCGACCGATGAGAGCATGTTGATATCGATCGACAATACATCACCTGCAGCGACCGATGGTAACTCCTTTCCATCGATCGACACTTAACCCGGTAAGGTATATCGTTCTAACTTGTTAAATTGTGTACTTATGATTAGTTCTCACCATAACTCCGACTGGATATACACTGGGGACAGTGTAATTTAAGTCTGAGGGGATGTTTACTGATATGAAGTTTATTGTGCGACTTATCAAATGTTTTCAAAAAAGTTTTATTGAGTCAAGAAGGGGATAATGAACTTATTAGATTTTTGCTTGTTATCTAACCACTCTTTGGCACAATTCTAGACTTACTGATTGCAGATACTACTAAAGATACTAAAGTGGATCAACGTGTCAACTATTCATACTTGCTGAGATTGTTCGAAAGAACCAAAGCTGACCTCCAACACTAAACTTGACACAACCGGTTGGGGCTTGGTATACATGGGATCGGATTTTTTAAACAAGTATGGAAGGTAAAGCCTTGTGTAGATTTATCACATTTTCTCTCTCTATTTCGAACCTAGATTTATAGGTAGAGATATTTATTTCTAAAAAATGAGGTTGGTAGATGGGAATGTGATCTATACTCCCGAGGTAAAGTCTGCAATTTTATTTATGCTAAGAAATGAGTTGGTAGATGGGAATGTCAGACATGATTTGTTAAGTTGTTGGCTAGGTGAATTTGGTTGCTAAGCTAGGATATGGTATAATGTGCTTTTGTGATTAGGACTTTTTAAATGTGGATTGCAATATTTCAGAGGTTATGATTCTAAGTTTTAAATCATGAGAATCCCTGCTGTTTTCAAACCTCTCTCAGATAGACTGCTCTAGTGTGTTTTGCTTGAGGGCAAGCAAAAGAGTAAGTTTGTGGGAGTTGATAGACCATGGATTTTACCCACTTTTAGCCATGGTTTATAAGTGTTTTAATATATATTTACTACTATATAAAGTCTATTTAGAGTGTTTACAGGTTCAGGTACGTTTTGGAGAAATATGGTGATTTTGGAGCCTTTTGAGTGCAGATCTGCACCGACGCATCAGTTGTTTAGCTATGGATGGAGACCTTCTCACCGTTAGATTGAGCCCATCATTTGACACAAGATATAGCTTTGAGTTAGCTTTCCATTGCCACCGGTTTGAGGTCAATCAGCATCCTGTAGTGGACATTATTCCCGTTTTACTGAAGAGTGGTCAGTCTGCCTCGCGAGAGGAAGCTGTCGAGGAAATGAGGGACTGTCGATCGATAGAACATCATTGGTGTCGGTCGACAGTGATCCCAGAAAATAGGCCAAGGCTGTTTCATGACCAATTTAGGCCCAGAAGTCACCACATATTACAAATATACCCTTGGACGACCTGGAAGCATATTTTACTGTTTTCTAAGCCATTGTTGACGACTATGCTTCATATTATTCTAGAGAGAGAGAGCTTAGGATTGGAGAGAGAGATCTGTGCACCTTGAGAGAGGGAAGATCTTGAACAAGATCTTGAACTCCCTTTGTTTCTTTACTCTTACTGTTTATTTATCTATTGCAATATTATTCAGACCATCATAACCATGTCTTTTATGAATATGTCTGAGTAATCTCACTGTTAGATTTAGGATTGTCATAAGGTTGACATATGTATTGCTAGCTTTAAATTGTTGTTAGGATGATTTAATTAGTTCTTCATCTAGTTGTTCTTACTACTAAGCTTAGGGTTGATAAACCCTGAATCTTAGATCTTAGGATTAATTGAGATCAAGCCATTGCTTGACTCAATACCTGAAATAAACTAGTATGATCTAACTGACTAGATAAAGACGAGAGTCAATCTACTGAGTTCGAGAATATAAATCAAACATGTTCGTAAAGGTTTCTGGAAGAAGTATCGATCGACGCAGCAACAGCCCTGTCGATCGATATTTTGAAAGGTGTACGAATAATCGATCGACACTTTCTCGTGATTAACATACGAGAGTTGAAATCCGAGATCCAGATTAGATAATCTAATTGATTATATCTGAGTTTGAATTCAAGAACAATTAATATCAATGAACCCCTAAAGACCCAAATTAAGTTATTTACTTATCATACCTGAGAATATACCTAAATCTAGCTATTCTCCCAACTGTTAACAACCTCAAAATGAACCGATCGAGCAATAAGCTTGCTCACCAATTCATTTACTGCTTTAAAACCTATAAACCAATTAATCTAGTCTATTACAAAGACCATAATCTATTGTGTAATCCTAGAGTCTCCGTGGATTCAATCCCTAAGTACTACAACTGAACCTCTTATTTGAGAGAGTAATTCACTCCTTAGGATAATTTGAGTGATATCATTCATTATTAAGCTAAAACAATGAATGGGTTTTATAATTATTTGAAGCATAGAAAAAAAGTAACAAGTAATTCAAGGGTTTTCTCAAGGATGATAAGCGAGCTAGCCTAGAGTTTTACAAGGATGCTAGCCAAACAGCTATTCAAGTTCTTTTAGTTCGAGTCTAGAACTTGGTAGCAAGGAAGATCAGCCTAGTGTCGTGGTGCTTCTACTTTTATCAATCGATCTCAGCACCTAAACTCTCGTTTGAACTGAGATGCGATGAAGAACATTAAGAACTGACCCGATTTGTTCACAAGACTTCCTAATATCTACTTTCGCTTAGGGATGCAATGTTCATTCAAAACGTGTCAAGCAATCTATCTCACGGTTAATGAATAGATCTACCTAAGTTCAAGCATCAAGTGATCAGTTTAATGCAAGCGTTAAAATCAGTTATTAATGATGCTTATTTGTGTTTACCCTAGGCTAACAAAAACGACTACTCAATCATAGCACAAGCAAACACAGAAATAAATTCTGAGTAATACATGATACTATTGAATAAAATAAAACTAGGGATCATGATAATCTTCTCTATGGTGAAAAAGATGGAGTTGTTTCCTTTACAAAAGCAAATCCAAAGTAAACTTGTTTCTTACCAAAAACTAGCGTATAAAATAATAGAAAAGAGGAAGAGAATATATGTCATTGCTGCTTGCGGCTCAGAGAGAAAATTGGGATGATTAGGGAAAATCCCAAAATATTATAAGTTTACAAAAGCAAATCTAAAGTAAACTTGTTTCTTGCCAAAAACTAGCGTAGAAAATAATAGAAAAGGGGAAGAGAATATATGTCATTAGTGCTTGCTGCTCAGAGAGAAAATTGGGATGATCAGAGAAAATCTCGAAATATTAGAAGTTTCCTTAAAAATCTCTATCGCTGGAGCAGGCACTCGGGTGCTCCGCATGATCGGGATCAGCTATCAGGCTGCTCTGTGTGAAAATCTCCAAATTACACTATTTTCCACCTTTTTTGCTCCAACTTGTCCATCTCCCATCCAATGCAACTCTAGACCTGAAATGACTCGAAAAGAACTAGGAAGACACGATAAAATACTGAAAACCAATTGAAAAACATATAAATACGAGATGTCAAAAACATCATATATCATGTTCAATCATGAGATATTCTCTGACACCTTATATCATAATTCGATTTTACCTAAAAAATTAAATCGAAGTTCTCATCATTATCGCATTTTCTAGTTCTTGTTATCGTACCCTAGAAGTTGCCTAATCAGATATTAATTTGAAGTTATGTTAATACTAACAATTAGGTTAAGACCCGCGTCTTGCGCAGGATAAAGTTTATATATAAAAATTATTTTATATATTAAATATTTTTACATATTATGAAATAATAAATATATATTGAATAATTAAAAGTTAGTAACTATTAAATATATAATTAAATTAGTGTGAACATATAAATTATTTTATTAATCCAAAAATATATATTTTTAAATATTTTATAGGATATGTAATTAAATTTAAATGATACTAACATACATAGTATATTTTAGTATATTTTTAATATTAATATCTATTAAATGATGATTTCTACTCATATAGTTTTTTTGATCATTTGTATCTTTTATAGAAAAAAATTAAATTACAGATAACAAAATTTTCATTGTGCGATTAATAGTTTTAATAATTTATAATTTTTTAAAAAATAAGTTGTCAATGTTCGTTCAAAACTTTTACCAAAAAATTGTTCAAAGTAAATTTTGAAACTAAAAGATTTATGTATTTTATATGGTTTATAGTTTAATTTAAAACGATATATATATATATATATATATATATATATATATATTAATCTTAATAATTAATTAAATTATACTTTTTTACTTATATAATTTTGTAATCATTTGAATGTGAGACTTTTAACAGTTTTATTAATTTATAGTCGTTTTTAAAAATTCAAAATATAACATATACAGAAAAATCTAAATTTTTTATTATATGGTTATTGTGGTTGTTTAATTTATTTAATAGTTTAATATTAAACAAATATGACAGAAAATACACTAATTTTTATCAAATCTTTATTATTTAAAATAATTAATTGCCATATATACTTTAGCCACATTAAGCAATTCCGTAAATTTTATTTAAGGAAATAATAAAATACATTAAAAATGAATTTATTGTTAGTTTAATAAAAAGTTTATTATATAATTAGATGGACCAACATATTTCTCTAAAGATTCTAAGAATCATCCTAGTGATGACACCTGTCTACAAAAAGAAGTTGTAATGTTTCTCAAATAATATATATGGGATAATTTGTTGTGAATCTAGAGGATTAGAATCTATGTTTCTGTATTATTCATAAACATAAGGAGCCCTTTATATATAGGGAATTATACCGTCATAGAATAATGGAAAGACTAAAGAAAGGAAATACAAATATAGAAAGGTACAAATTATAATCTAATAAAGAAAAGACAAGATGCCGATTCTCTCTCTCTCTCTCTCTCTAGCATTGGGCCGGTTATGAACATCCACAATATGATTTATAACACTTCCCCCTTGTATGCCATAACCATACAGGGATTGTAATACGCTTTAGATGTTGCCTCATTAAAACCTTACCAGGAAAATCAAGTGGGACAAAACCATGGTGAAGGAAAAAGAGTACAACACATATTACTCCCCCTGTTCTGAACAACTCGCGGCTGGCCTCATGAACAGCCAAGATCTCCGAATGGTTTGAAAATGTGGCCGCGATCGTCTGCTTCATGGGACGCCATGATATGGCCATTCCACCATGTGTGAAAACATAGCCTGTCTGTGATCGAGCATTGTGTGGATCCGAAAGATAACCTACATCAGCAAAATCAACTAAACCTTCTTTGTTTTGGTTAGTATAAAATAAACCAAGTCTTTCGTTCCTTGCAGGTAACGAAGAACATGTTTAATCTCGTTCCAGTGCCTTTGGGTTGGACAAGAGCTTAATCTAGACAATAGATTCACGACAAAAGATATATCTGGTCGTGTGACTAGTCAGATACATCAAAGCTCCTATGGCACTGAGATATGGCACTTCGGGACCAATGACATCTTTATCGTCCATCTTAGGACGGAACGGATCAGTGTCCAGGCCGAGGGACGTCACGACCATGGGGCTAGATAATGGGTGAGACTCGGCCATGTTGAATCTCTTGAGTACTTTTTTGTATATGTCATTTGATGCACAAGGATTCCATCTCTTATGTACTCAAGCTGTAATCCCAAACAAAACTTTGTTTTTTTTCCAGATCTTTCATCTCGAATTATTTCTTAAGATATTCAACTGTTTGGGAAATCTCTCCAGAGGTTCCTAGGATATTTAAATCATCAACATACACTGCTATAATCACAAAGCCCTGGCCGAATTTCTATATAAAGATACAAGGGCTGATCGGATCATTCTTGTGTCCTTATCTCTCTAGGTACTCACTTAACCTATTGTACCACATTCGGCCTGATTGTTTCAATCCATAAAGTGACTTATTCAACTTTATACAGTTTTGTTCTCGAATACTCGATTTGTTTTTCAACTTTATACCCTCTGGTACTTTCATATAAATCTCATTATCCAGTGGCCCATATAAGTATGCAGTTACAACATCCATTAACCGCAAGTCTAATTTCTCTCTTATAGCCAGACTTATCAGAAATCTAAAAGTAGTAGCATCCACCACAGGGGAGTATGTCTCCTCATAATCGATTTCTGGTCTCTGTGAGAATCTTTGTGCAACAAGCCATGCTTTATATCTCACGACCTTGCCGTGTTCATTTCTTTTCCTCACAAAGACCCACTTATAGCCGACTGGTTTAACATCATATGGTGTCCGGACTATTGGTCCAAAGACATCTCTCTTCTTTAAAGAGTTTAACTCCACGTTTATAGCTTCTTTCCATTTGATCCAATCTGATCGTTGAGTGCACTCATAAATAGACGTGGGTTCATGATCCTCATTCAAATACATAAGTTCAAGTGCTACCTAGTATGCAAATATATCATCAATGTCGACATTCTTTATGTTCTATTGTATCCCAGACAAGACATAGTTTCTTGAGATCTCATTATTATCAGGACCTTCAGTACCTTGAATCTTGGCGTCCCAAGAATCAGTATTACATACATCAGGGCCGGCCGCATCTAAGCATTCATGATCGGCCGCGATCGCTATTAGGGTTTTGGGATCGGCTGTGGTTAAGTCCCTAGATTTAGGAACGGCCGTGGTCGTGTCTAGGGTTTCAACAACCTCAGTTTCATTCTCTGCACATTTCTTAGTTTTCCGAGGGTTCTTATCTTTGGAACCTATTGGTCTACCACATTTCAAACGTTGTCTAGACTCTGTAGCAACTTGATTGTGTCCCTCTTGAACATCAATTCTGATTGGTGCATTAGCAGCTGGTATATATGACTTAGTCACTCTTTTCGGGTCAGCAAAGGAATCTGACAATTGATTAGCTAGCTTTTGTTAATGTATAATCTTTGGGACTTCTAAATCACATTCCTGAGTCCGAGGATCTTGCCAAGATAAGGATGTTTGATTCCATGTAATCTTTTTTTACCAGCTTATTGGTATCTCCCCCTAATGTTAGATGTTCGGATTCATCAAAGTGACAATCCGCATACATGGCCTTAAATAAATCACCCGTAGTTGGCTCAATGTATGTTATAATCGTGGGGGAATCATATCCAACATATATCTCCATCCTCCTTTGAGGTCCCATCTTTGTTCTCTGTGGTGGAGCAATTGGTACATAGACGGCACAGCCAAATGTCTTAAGATGGGATATGTCTGGCTCATGACACGTAAGCAATTGTGATGGGGAATATTTATGGTCACTAGACGGTCTGATACGAATCAGTTCGGCCGTTAATACACTAGAACTGAACATTTCCTACTGTCAAGTTAACAGTGATAATTGTAGTAATTGAGATTCAATCCAGAGGACCAGTCTACATTTTATTCTTATGTGTTTTCAACTTAGCTAAAACTAAAATGGGTTTTAAATTAAGTAGTGACTTGTAAGTAAAGTAAAAGATTTTAAAATTTTTAGAGTCGATATTGAGAATAAGCTGATCTAGGGTTTCTCATCGGGTGTTAAAACTTAGCCAAACATTTATTCAAGCTCGTTAAGACACGATCTAGAACACGGATCACTCTTAGTAGAACAGCCCACTGTCGTGGTGCTGTTCCCTTTGCGGTCCGACCTTGACGCCTAAACTGTCGTTTGGATCAAGGATCGGTCGCAAGCTATAGAGATCAAGTCCGATAAGTTCACTGAACACTCTAGCATCTACTTTCGCTGCCTAGAGATGTTCAGCTCATTCATTCGATATCAGGTAGACTACTACACGGTTAGTGGGTGATCGGACCTAAGATCTAGCAATAAGTGATCAGGTTAGAACTAGCGTTAAGAACTAGAATGAACGAAGAAACGATAAATGCTTATTTATGTGTAACCTTGCGTTTAACACCCTAGAACCCTAGACAAGCTAGACGACTACTCAGCCATAACACAAGATCAACAGGACATAATAACTGAATAATACTGCATGTAAATCAAAGGTAAAACAATGGGGTTCATGATAATCTTCTCTGTCAAAAAGAGGAGCCGTCTCCCTTACAATAGCAATATCCAAGAGCAGGTCTAGGTTTTCTTGCCAAAAACTAGCGTTAAGAAATAAGATAGATAGGGGTTGCTTTTATATGGAGGCGCTCATAGACTTCAGAGTGGAGAATCGGCAGCTAGGGCAAATCTTTGGAAGATATGGAAATTTCCATAATATCGAGAACAATCGTCTGGCTGTTCGTGGTAGGATCGACCGTCAGACTGCTCCGCGGATTGTTCTTCAGGGGAAATCTCCAATCCTTGCTCTTTTCTTCATGCATATTCCTTAAGCTCTTCAATCTTCTCCAGACCTGATATGACTCTAAAAAGACTAGACTAACTCGATAAAACAACGAAAACAAGTTAGAAAGAATATACACAATGATGTTAAAACACCATATATCAGCCGCGTGCAAGACCGCGTGTCCCCAAGCTATGGCCGGAAGCTTAGACCTCATAAGAAATGGTCTAGCTATTAGCTGAATTCGTTTTATGAATGATTCGGCCAAGCCGTTCTGTGTATGTACATGTGCCATGGAGTGTTTCACACTTACCCCCATGGACATACAGTAATCATTAAACGCTTGGGACGTGAACTCACAAGCTTTGGTCTCTATCATTCTGACCTTAGCATAGTAAAAGGCCAGTAGAGAGCACATGTATAGACTCTAGGACTTTCTTATAGGCTTGGCCGATCTCTATGATCTGAAGGAACTCTTTGTTTCCTTCGTCCTTAGTCTCAATATGAAAGCCATTCATTCGACTGTCTTTAAAGCTCAATAGGCTTCTCTTAGAGCTGGGTGAATACAATGCATCAGATATCTCTAGATGCGTACCCTTAGGCAACAGGACGTTGCCTGGCCGTAGCCCTCTATGAGACTGGCTATACCCGGAATGATACTTTAGAGACTTCATATAAAAACTTTCATTCATTAATAAAATAAGTTCAAAGCAATCAAAACATAGAAAACATAAAGCAAAGAACACGAAAACATAGATCCTGAATTCAACTTCATTCTTTTAAACAATCTAAAGTTTCATAATCCATAAGATCATCTCGTTTATGATTAAAATCATCTTCACCATCTTGATAAATCATATGAGCTTCAGGATTCTTCCTTTTCAAACTCTCTTGGTAGAGGTCAACGAGATATGTGGGAGTCCTACATGTCTTAGCCCAATGATTATCCATACCACATCTATGGCACACGGATTTGGTCGAGTTTTGTGGCTTGAAAGATGTACCACGGCCTCGGCCATGTCCACGGCCTCCATAGGAGCCACGGCCATATGAGGTGCCTTGGCCTCGACCAAACGAGTTTCGGTCTCAACCACCACGTCCATGCCATTTTCCAAGACCACGGTTGTGTTGGCTATCACTCTGGACATGGTTCGACTCTTTCTTAGCCTCTACGGTCGCATGTGCCTCAGGTAATGGGTTTGTTCCAGGAAGTCTCAATTCACTGTTTCTCATCAACAGTTCATTGTTCTGCTCAGCGAGCAAGAGACAAGAGATCAGATTAGCATAAGTTGTGAAGCCCTTCTCACGGTACTATTGTTGTAACAACACATTGCTTGTGTGGAAGGTGGAAAAGGTTTTCTCAAGCATATATATCCTTATCCGTTATATCCTCACCACACAGTTTCAATTTTGAAACTATTTTAAACAGGGCCGAGTTATACTCGTCCACAGACTTGAAGTCTTGGATTCTGAGATTCCTCCAATCATACATAGCCTTTGGTAATAACACTGTTCTTTGGTGATCATATCTCGTTTTCAACTCTGTCCAAAGGTCTAGAGGATTCTCAATAGTCAAATACTGATCTTTGAGACTCTCAATAAGATGATGACGTATAATTAATATCGCACTGTATCTATCTTTCTCACTTGCATTATTGCCCTCGGTGATACATTCACCGAGTCCCTTGGATTTTAAGATGATCTTAGCATCAAGTGCCCATTGCAAGTAATTATCTCCAGAGAGACTTAGGGCAGCAAAATCCAAGTTGTTGATTTTCGACATCTGAAATCATATGTTTCATAATTTAGATTTAAAAGTGTTCAAGCGAATGCAATCAATATGCTCAAGCAATCCACCGGATTCTAGGTATGATGCAAATAGGTCATTCGTATATGATGCATACATGTTCAATCTTAGCATTCAGATTCTATATGCAATCAGTTCGTACTATTATGCATGCATGATGCAAACAAGCCGCACGGCTACAATCTTAGCAAACGGTTTCAATTCAATCAATACAATGGTTATTCGTTTTCAATCTTAGCGAACGGCTTTCTAAGAGTTCAATGTGTAATTGCAATCAAACAGTCGAGCAATGCAACAATTAGGGTTCATTCGAGAATGTATGAAAACTATCAATACTAGCCGGATCATTATCAAGACGAGAATGCATAAATCATTTAACCTAGCAAGCGATTTCTATTTCAATTCAAGCATTCAATTTTAATCAATCAAACAAGATAGTATTCGATTTTAATTTCAAGACATTAGGGTTTCGATCAAACAATCAATACGACTTCAATTTGAAGATCATTCAATCGGTTTTATCAATTCAAACAACCAAATTCAAGAATGAGATTATCAATCCTAGCAATCGATTTCTATGTGATCAAATTCAATATGGTTTTAATTAATCAAGGCTAGCATACTATATCCAAACATACAATCATTCAAACAATCAATTTCGATTCAAAGCATTAGATTAGGGTTTCGATTTTAATTCATTCAATCAATCAATTTGATTTCGAATTAGGGTTTATAAAATCGAATGTGTTTTAGTATTAAGGTTTTAAATAAAATTGATTTCATGCATTCATGCAATAAGCATGTATGCGGCTAGGATCATGGATATTAGGGTTTCGATTTTGATCTTAAATCGTTGAGGTTTTGATATTCAAAACCATTAAGGTTTCAATTTTAATTGATCAAACAATCAATCTCGATCAGGGTTTGGGGTATCGAACTTATGATTATGAGCTTCGATTTACTCATTGGGGTTTTGATATATTACCCTATGGTTTTGATTTCAACATTAGATCATACTATAGGGTTGTAGTTTTTATGGTTTCGATTCTTATCAAATAATCAAATTCGATTATGGGTTCTCTTTAAGGTTTCGAATTACGTTAACCTTAAGTAGGGTTGAATGGAACACCAAAGAGATGAACCGCGAGCTGGAACTGATCGGAACGCGAGCTGTCTGATTGCTGAGATCGGGAATGCGAGCTGTCCAACGTGCTGATCGGGTCGCGAGCTGTCTGAGATCGTCTTGTTTGCGAGCTGAGGTTGAACAAGCCGAGATCGTCTGAGCTAGGATCAGGAACGCCTTGAGCTGAAGCTGATCGGGAACAAATTGCAAACAAGGATCAGGATGTAAGGTTTCGCGATCGGGATTATGATGGTTCGCCGGTAAGGATGTTCGCCGATTAGGGTTAGGATTTTAGGCGGTTTGTTTTAGATTAGGGATTTAGATTATATTGTGCTGATAACGTGTTGTGAAACTAGAGGATTAGAATATATGTTTCTGTATAATTCATAAACATAAGGAGCCCTTTATATATAGGAAATTACAGCGTCATAGAATAATGGAAAGACTAAAGAAAGGAAATACAGATATGGAAAGAGTACAAATCATAATCTAATAAGGAAAAGATAAGATGCTGATTCTCTCTCTTTCTCTCTCTAGCATTGGACCAGTTATGAACCGAACCGGTTATGGATATCCACAATATGATTTATAACATAATCAAACATGTTCCCCACTTATCGAACTAGATCAATTTCTCTTGAATCTCTTTAGACAATTGGTTAACATGAGCAATTAATTTTTGGTTCAACCGGTTATGCCTTTTCTAAATGTTTGTCATATACCTAAACCGGTCCCTTTTAATTTTTCGTTTCTCCACGCAAATTGTTACGCCAGCTCACGTGCACGTTCCAATACTCCAACTATAATCGTACGAACAAAATTTAGGCTATGAATGGTGACCAAAGAACGAAAGAAAACACTGAATTCTTTATTATTCCAAAAAAAAATCACTATTCACAAGGAATAGTTTTTCCTTCTTGTTCCTTCCCATTCCTTTTTTTGTAGAGAAATATAGAACAAAAGCATTACTTGTTAAATTTAATTAGGAACAAGCATTCCTTTTCATTCCTGCAATTTTATTCCTATACGTTTTTTTCCTATTCGTTCCTCGTATTCTCGAAAAGGTCACCAGTCGGAGCCTAGGTTCACTTTTATTGTGAACTCTTTAATTCACCTCACCTTCTAAATACCAATTGAAATGTCACGTAGATAATTAAATAAAAATATTGTTTTAAAATAAAAATAATTGGAAAAAGAATGATGTCAATTTTAACAACGTTAAAGTCGTCAGCCAAATCCTAAACTTTAAATTATAAATCCTAAACCTTAAATCATAAACTCAAACTCTAGACTTTAAACTCAAACCTTATATCCTAAACTCAAATCCTAGATCATAAATCCAAATTGTATACCCTAAACTCAAATCCTAGACCATAAATCCAAACTGTAAACCCTAAACCCAAACCGTATACCCTACACCCAAATCGTAGATCCTAAACTCAAACTGTAAACCTTAAACTCAAACCTAGACGTTATATGGTTTGGGTTTAGGGTTTTTAATTTGGGTTTAGAGTGTATGATTTGGGTTTAGGGTATAGAGTTTGGATTTAGGGTCTAAAATTTGGGTTTAGGGTATAGGATTTGGATTTAGAGTTTAAAGTTTGGGATTAGGGTCTACGGTATATGGTTTGAGTTTAGGGTCTAGGATTTGAGTTTATGATATAGGGTTTAGGTTTAGGGTCTAGAGTTTGAGTCTAGAAATTAAGGTCTAGAATTAATAATTTAAAATTTAGGGTTTAGAAAGCGGCGTTAGCATCGTTAAATTTGGCGTCATTCTTTTTTTCAGCTATTTTTTTTAAATTTAATATTTTTTATTTAATAATCTACGTGGCATTTTGATTAGTCATAAAAAGTGAGGTGAATTTAAATATTCACGGTAGACCTAAGTTTTGTGCTAATTGTATTCTCCTTCGCCTCCAACTCTCAGTTATTCTTTCCGATTCATCTGTTCTAATTTAAATCACCAAGCCAAATGTCTAGAAGCAATACTTCCTTATCTGTTTTCCACCTAAGGACTCACCTTATTGCCACTGCAGCAGGCGGACAACAGTATACAAAGCATGGACTGACGACAACCCTGACCGGCGATTTTACCGATGAAAATCGCATGGTTTTTCGCTTGGGCCGATAAAGATATGCCCTATGTCTGGCAAAAACATAGTTTGTTTGAGGCTCGCGATTATATGCGTCTACTACTACTAACCAAAATCAACAATCTACAAGCGACCATTAGCAACCAGAGAAACCAACTCCAAGAAATGGCTGAAGGATTATTATCTAACATACATGTAGACAACGAAGTTCACGACATTGTCTATGCCCCCGATCTTAATGACGAACGAGATAAACTTATTAGCCAATTTCTCATCTTATCACATGGGCCATCTTTGTTCTTGTAACTGCTGTACTTGTTACCATCTTGAAAAATTAGCTTATCTCGTACTTTCATTTACCGCTCTAGATTTAACTTTCTTAATCGAATACCGTACTGTCTGTCGTTGTTAATTACTCTACCACATCTAATATGTTCTTTTCTTGTTATGTAGGCCTGGGACAGATCGGATATCCGGACAATTTTAAGGCATCCGGATTCGAATTTTTATTCAGTGAGTCCATAATTTTACTATCATTATCTGGATCCGGGGTTCTCGGATATCCGGGTGTCGGATATCCTTCTAAAAATTATAATATCCGGCAGATATCCGGATCCGGATTTGGATCCTTAAAATAAATAAAAAAATAATATTAATATATATAAAATATTAACAATAATTTAAAAATAAAAATATATATAATGTTTTTAATTATTTCTATGTATAATATTATAAAATTTACATAAAATTTATATATACTATTATAAAAATGAAATATATCAAATAAAATTAATTTTTATATATAGATATTACTATTTTTGAAATAGTTATTAATAAAACTTACGGATCCGATATCCGGACTAAAAAGTTAAAATATCCGGATCCGGATCCGGCTTTGACGGATCCAACATTTTATTATCAAGATCCGGATTCGGACCCTCCGGATATCCAGATTTTCAAATCGGATCCGGATCGAATCTCGGATCGAATCCGGATCTCGGATAAAAGTCTCAGATCTATTGTTACGTATTCGAATGAATGTAATGTTATTTGTAAGAGATATATATTTTGAGAAATTCTTGGGTTCACCCCCTAAGGTGAACCTCTAGATTCACCAACCAATAGTGTTTGAGTATTTGATATTTGATATCTTTTAAAAAATGAAACAAAATTGAATTTCCAAATAAGTTATATTTTTAAAATAAAACAATAAAAATACATAAAAATAGTTACAAAAAATAAATAAATAAATATTGTTAAACCGTTAGCAAAATACTAAATCATATACCCTAAATCCTAAACTCCAAACCCTAAATTATAAACCTAAAATCTTGGATAAACCGTAAACCATTGGAAATTTTAAACCTTAAATCATACATTAAAAACTAAATCTTAATAACACTAAACCCTAAACCCTAAACCGTTGGATAAACCCTGAACCCTTGGATAAATCATAAACTCTAAATCAAAAATATTTAACCCTAGAGTTTATGATTTATCCAAGGGTTCAGAGTTTACCCAAGGGTTTACGGTTTAGTGATTAGGATTTAGGTTTTAATGTTATTAAAATTTAGTTTTTAATGTATGATTTAGGATTTAAGATTTTCCAACGGTTTAGAGTTTATCCAAAGTTTAAGGTTTAAAGTTTAACGTTTAGGGTTTAGGGTTTAGTATTTAGGGTATAGGGTTTAGTATTTTTCTGAAGACTTAACAATATTAATTAATTTATTTTTTGTAACTATTTTTATATATTTTTATTATTTTATTTTAAAAATATAATCTAATTTGGATATTTAATTTTATTTCATTTTTTAAAAGATATCAAATATCAAATACTCAAATACTATTGGTTGGTGAATCTAAACGTTCACCCTAGGGGGTGAACCCAAGAATTTCTCATTTATTTTCATTTTCTCTATGTAATTAAAAAAGCGAACACACAATATATGGCTAACTGTATATAACCATATACGTTTGTTTATTCAACACCACAAGTTGTCACCAATTTTAGGCCATAAAAATAAATCTCCAAAGTCAATAGTGGACAGTCTGACACATTTCTCCTCTCAATCGATGTCAGTTCCCAATTCCCGTTTGCAGCTACTTCCAGTAGAGGTGCCAGCCCCAGAAGAGGAGAAATGTGTACACCTCTGCGAAGGGCATAACCATCTTTCTTTCTGTACACCATACACGATTCGCCAATTAATTAAAAAAATGCACAACTACCTAATTTACGACACCAACATGTATATTGCCTTCATTAGTCCCTTTTTTTTAATTCATTATACGAGTTGAAAGAATAAGAGGCATGGTCATTATGAAAATAGCTCTAACGATTGTTGTACTACACAAAGTTTTTGACAAGTCAAAACATGCTCTACTTGTACTACAACACAACTACAAACCACACATTTAAGAAACCACAGAAACAAAGAAAAACACGATTTCTCTCTTTAGGTTTTCTTGTCTACAAAAGCCCTCAGAATCCTACCGTTACCAAGCCATGGATCATGACAACATGCATAACATGTCACCACCATCATCAACGTTGGCTTCCGACATGATGATGACGATGCACATGACGTTCTTCTGGGGTAAGAACACGGAGGTTCTCTTCTCCGGATGGCCCGGGACAAGCTCCGGTATGTACGCTCTTAGCCTCATCGTTGTTTTCCTCCTTGCCGTAATCACCGAGTGGCTCGCCCATTCTCTTACCCTCCGTTGTGTTGGCTCCACTAACCGCGCCACCGGGATCGTTCAGACCGCCTTGTACACACTCAGGATTGGCCTCTCCTATCTTGTGATGCTTGCGGTGATGTCCTTCAACGGCGGCATTTTTATTGTCGCTATGGCCGGGTTTGCCGTCGGTTTCTTTCTCTTCGGAAGTACTGCTTTCAAGAAACCCTCCGATGACCAGAAAACCGATAAACTTCCCCCTCTGTCGTCAGGTTGCGTTTGATGAAAATTTTCTATAAAGAACTTTCTATTTGTGATGAGCCCTTTGTCACAAAAAAAAAACTTTCTATTTGTGTGGTTTGCTTTGCTTTGAGTTTTAATCACTTTGTCACAATTGATTTTCTTTGGTAGTTGTACAAATAATTTCAACAAAGAATTTGATTCTTAGAACTAATAAAGTTAATATATATGTACGTATTATAATAAAAAGTTAAACCACAAATTTACAATTACAAACGTTGTCGATTTTATTGTAACCCTATCTATAATCTTCTCAAGAGAAAGTGAATTTTCATTGGTTAACAAAATGAGTGCGTTTCAGTAGGGGACACATTTTCACTTTTTTAACTGTTTATACATGTTGCTGGAGGAACACTTTTCTTCGTGATTCAGCAGATTTTGGACCAAATTACCCCTTATTCGGTGAACCGAGATATAAAGCTCATTTGAGTTTTATTCTTTTTTTAATTCTGTCTCGTAGTGGTTCTCTTTTTTTTTTAGTTAGTGGAGACTAAACATTAGCTTTTTGTATATAAAAGTGTTTCGTTTTGTGGTCTTTAGATAGGAGAACATATATTATTTTTTATTTTATTTTGTTAGATTTTTTTATTTTGCAACTATTCATTCAATTTCCATGTTTTAATAAATTTTTTTTAACATTATAAGATATAAAACGAAAATATAACTATTACAATAAATTATAACATTTTTTCCTCTTTGTTTTGACATCTATCTTATATATATTTATATTTTAACATTCATATACAAATGTGTGTTGATATGGATAATAAAAGTTTGGAAATAAAAATATATGAATATGGATAAACAATATGAAAAAGATAGTAGTACCCGAGCATAAAGTAGTGAATTGTGTGGATAAGTTCATATGTACATGTTTGTGTGGACATGTAATTTTGGATATTCAATCCTAAAAATACACCATGAACATGTTTGTGTGAACGTAAGAGAGAGAGGGAGATCTAGTTTAAAGTTCAAAATCTTACAAAGTTTTGTGGATAAAGTTTGTGGTGAAATCAAAATGATTTATAAGAAAATTCAAGAATGTTGGAGTTATATTGCGACTAGTCATAACTTAAAGGACTAGATGTGTAAAAAATAAGAATTCGACCATGTTGCTCGAGCTTCCTTCTGCAATTGAAAGCTACGACGAAGACGACAGCCACGGCGGATTCCGAGCATGAAGTCCACCGCACGGTTGTTTAAAGAGAGGGGGTATTGTTCAGTAAGATGAGAAACGATGAAAAATTTTGTGTGGAGGAGATTACATAGTCAAAACAAGCAGCGAGTTTTCTAGGTGAATGGTGTTCTTCGAAAATTGATGAGGGAAAAAATAGTGTGGGCCGCAAAATTAGGGTAACGCGAATTGAAGAAAGTAGATTTAGAATTCGATATTTGATGTTGAAAAGAAAAGGTGGTTCGATAAAAAAAGTGATGTTGGAGGGAGATGGTAGTTCGATAATTGAATTACTTTTACATGTTCTTTTATGATGTATGGTTTAGTTAGAATTGGGAGAGTGATCGGTTAGTTAGCCATAGAAGAGAGTGTAGTGGTCTCATTTGAGGGAATAAAGTACATATCAATAAAGAGTGTCTCCAGCCACATGTGTTTCTATGTGAAATTCATAAGTGAGAAAGTGTCCTAAAGAGTAAAAAATTATAACAAAATACACATCCCCTATATATTATTTGAGAAGCATTACAACTTTTTTTTGTAGCCACATGTCATCACTAGAATGATTCTTAGAATCATTAGAGAAATATGTTGGTCCATCTAATTATATAATAAGATTTTTATTAAACTAACAATAAATTCATCATTAATGTACTTTATTATTTTCTTAAATAAAATTTATGGAATTGCCTAATGTGGCTAAAGTATATATATGACAATTAATGATTTTGAATAATAAAGATTTGATAAAAAATAGTGTATCTTCTATCATATTTTTTTAATTTTAAACTATTAAATAAATTAAACAACCACAATAACCATATAATAAAAATTTAGATTTTTATGTATATGTTATATGTTATATTTTGAATTTTTACAAATGACTATAAATTACTAAAACTGTTAAAAGTCTCACATTCAAATTTTATGATCCATGGTTTAAAACTTTTGCTATGACAAAATACAAATGATTACAAAAATTATATAAGTAAAAAGTCTAACTTAATCAATTATTAAGATTAATATATATATCATTTTAAATTAAACTATAAACCATATAAAATATAATATTTTAGTTTCAAAATTTACTTTGAACAGTTTTTTTGATAAAAGTTTTGAACGATCATTGACAACTTATTTTTTTTTAAATTATAAATTTCTAAAACTATTAATCCCACAATGAAAATTTTGTTATCAGTAATTTAATTTTTTTTCTATAAAAGATACAAATGATCAAAAAAAAAAATATGAGTAAAATCATCATTTAATAAACATTAATATTAAAAATATATTAAAATATATTATCTATGTTAGTATCATTTAAATTTAATAACATATCCTATCAAATATAAAAAAAATATTTTTTGGATTAATAAAATTGATTTATATGTTCGCACCAATTTAATTATATATTTAATAATTACTGACTTTTAATTATTTAATACATATTTATTATTTCATAATATGTAAAAATATTTAATACATAAAATAATTTATATATATAATGTTGATGCCGGCGCGGATCTTAACCTAGTATTTTGTAAACGAGAAGAACTAAGAGTCTGAGACAATGACTTTCATCACACATGATATCTAGACTACTCTATTTATAAGACTATTTAAATTCATATATGATATTCACCTCTTTTTTTGCTTCGTGAATGATAAATCCATCAGAGACTGGACTACAGAATTTAAAAGAAACAACATACAAGTCGATCACTTTTTAATGGGGAAAATAACCGAAATATGTCACTGAAAGACTCAACCGAATTTTTTTTTTTGGGAAAAAGGGAGGATCGGGACAAAATCGAATAGAAAACAACAGATTATTAACAAAACGAAAAGAAGAAGTGATAGAAGACAATAGCATTGGTCGATAGAGTCAAAAGACATAACTAGTTAGAACGTAAATTTTGACTGAATAAATATACATTGAAGAGCAACCAACATTAAGAAAACCTGTAAAATCAAAAGTACCAATCCAAAGTAGCTTACAGTAATTGTCATGAACACAAAAGGATAGAAGACGACTATTAAAAAGTTACAAAAAATCATTTTGATATAATGCAAAATTTATAATAACTAGGTGTTTTTCTGCACCATGTGCAGTAAGAAATTTTTTAAATCTAACTTATATTTAAAAATAAAATTTATTAAATATTATAGATTTTGCTATTTTCTTACTAATATTTAATATAGATTTGATATATATTAAATCAATTTGTATAAAACTAATAAAAATGATACAAAATTGTATAATTATCAAAAATTTAGCCTAAATAATATTTATAAAATTTGTAGATATATAAAAAACTAATGATTTTACGATTAGATATTTAATTTTTTAAAAAAAATTGTAGAAATTTTTGAAAGATTTGGTAATACAAATTGTATAATTATACATATGTAATAATATTTCAAAATTTGAAATGTTATATATGAATATATTCTAATAAGTTTGCCAAAAATATAAATCAACATTAAATAAAATTATCCATATCATATTTTTTCGGAAGTCTTGTCATCAATTTCAGTAGTCATGTTATATTTGTTTTGTGAAATTGATTGTACAGACGACATGTGGCAAAATCCCTTCGCAAATATATTTCAGAGAATTATAACATTTCCTCATGCCTTATTGATAATTACGAAAGAAGTAAAAATAGGCAATCGTGTCGTTGACAAAATGTTTGATAAATAAATATATCTTGAGCGTAAAACATATTTTAGTACCAGTCAAACGATAGTACAAGTATCAGGAAACGGCATGGTTCACGCCTTTTTCCAAAGAAAGTTAGGATTTAGAGGCTAAAACAATTAAAATATTATTACATCATTCTCCAAATATTATATATTTCTATTCTAGGTACTATAAAAAGATTAACTTTATATCATGGATAATATCTGCTTGCTAGATGGATCTTGGACAGCTTTTGATCGCTTTAGTGGATGTAGATGAGTTTGGATGGATAGTAGGGAGAACATACAACTTATAGGAACACGAAACTTTACTCGATGTGAATCAGCGTTGCATTCGGAGGAAGAAGCGCTGCGATGGGCGATGGAGAACATGCTTCAACACTCGCCGTGCCAGAGCTTTAGAACGGACTGCAAAGAGCTGATCGCAATGATAAATGAACCCCAGAAGTGTCCAAGATTTGCGACAGAGCTGGAAAAGATAGAGACGCTACAGATTTGTTTTCCGGATTTCAAAATCATCCATGTACCACGTCTGTGCAATTAGTTTCCTGATTTTTTAGTTAAGACTGCTAGGAGCTTTCATAGGGAGCTACTTTTCATTGGTTGTTCTATTCCAGTCTAGTTACCCAGACCACTTCAAGCTTGAGTAATAAAAAAAAAAAAAAGATTAACTTTAAATATTCCCCACGCTAGGTCTGATAAACTTGATTTAACCTATATATGCATATCTTTCGTCCATCCATATGTCTCATCTGATAACCCACATGTCCATTGATGGCTGCTCCCAAACATCTTTCTCTTCAAAATATTATTTGGACTACGTTGATTGCATATATAAGGTCGTCATTGTCATCCTCAAGTCATGCCACTAACATTTTAATTTGTTTAGGCATTGGTTTTTTCTACTGTGATATATGGAAAACGGTAGCTCTCATTCTACTCTTCCTTTAATCACGTGTCAGTATGACAGGCGGTTCTATGGTAGATACCAACGACTTTGGCAAATGTAAATCTGTCTAAGGCTACCTCTGAGGTTGGAAAGGTGCATATGTGAATATTTGGCGTGAACTAAGCAGAGGTTTGAACAAGGTACAACTCTTCATCCGAGGACTATCGTAAGAAAAATCATCTCGACAGTGAAAAATATGTTTCCCAATGCAACAAATTGGTGACAGAACCGTAATACACCCAAATCTACTAAAGGATTTCAAATCTTGTTATGAATTTTATATTGTCTATATAAAAGGAACTGCAGCTTATACTTCCAATGTGTAATATTTTAAAAATATTACGATTGAAACTTTAGAAACAGTATATATGGGACTTAATTTTATTCAAACTTCGCTTTCAACATATGAAATTGTGAATACACAATTTCATAAAAAATGTCAACACCATAAATTTAAAATAAAATGGTTTAATGCCATTTTGTTAAAAATAATTCCAACAACTGGATAGTCTATGAGTATTCTTCTTCACTTATTCACGGTAGTGGTTTTCTACAACGACGTGAATAGCTCCTATGTTTGCTTTTGATCTGTTTTTCGTTTTTGTGGTTTTTATTTGATTTTATATTGTAAACTCTTTTGTTGTTAAAAAAAATATATATTGTAAACTCTTATCATTTATTAATTCTAGAAACCCATTTAAACAAAAAAATCTTTGAACCATGGTACTTTTTAAAACAAACTAATAAAGTTTAATTTCTGTTACGGCGGGTTAAACACTAATTTTATATATATATTAAAGAGAAATTTTCTTAAATAGTTTTTTTAAAAGTTTTTATTCCAAAAATATCATCTTAAGATAAAAATCACAAATATAACATTTATTAATAGGCTAAAAGACTCTAATACCCTATGCATCAATATCAAATTTAACTTGAAATCAACAAAGAAAAAAATGTTTCTCTCTCGAAATTTTCGGCGACGACACTGACGAATTGGCGACGACGACGACGGTGTTAAAAACACGGCGATTCTACGTCGACAACACTCTTAACAATCAAAATTGAAGCTTATGCATGTAAGTTTGGGGGTTTTCAATTGTTATTTGTAATTAGGAATTTTGATTCAAAATTTGGGGGTTTCGTTTCGGTGATATTGTAGGAGCATTTCAGCGGAAACGAATGGAACCTTTTTTTATATTCTCAGTATAGCTTACCATAGCTATGGAGATAATTGGCTTTTTTTTTGTCAAGCTATTTTCTTCACTCTTGTGGTTTCAGATTTATAGGCTTGGAGCTTCTATTGTCGGCACTTCACTTCACCACATGGATTATGATTTACGGATCTGATTTTTGAATCCACAAACTCCTGCTATAGACATGCAATGTTCAGGTGTTGAAGAAATCTGCGGTGGTTCTGCCTACGACCCTGCCTACTACACCTTTCTTTTTGAAGAGACCCAAACCAATATGAATTCACCAAAGGTAGCACATGTGACTCTTGTTTATAGTCAGGCTTACGTCTTTGTTTAGTGTTGAGTTTGTGTAATTTTATCTGCTTAGGTTTCTTAAATTAAGTTATTTTCTTGTTTGAGTGTCTGGTTCTTGCTCAAAACATTTTAGCTGTAGTGGATGCAATACAATATACCGAGTCAGGAGTTCTTTGTTGTTTGCGTAAGATTTTTCGTGAGTTTATAAACATGAGCAAGACAATTTGTGTAATTGTCAAAAAAACGTTAGGTAGTATTCCAAAAGACTTCTGCTTATTCTTTTTCTTCAAACTGTATTGATTGTTGTACGGCCTTTACACAGCTATACTGGTATGGTAAAGGAGCTCATATATCTTCTTTTTCAAAACGAATCAAATGGAGCAAGGTTTTTTTAGTCTGATTGTGTAATATGGGTAAATTGTCCGATATGATATTGCTTCAAACCTGTGTGTGTTGATGTTTTAGTTCTCTTGTTCCTCTAAAAGTTATAGCTTTTCCTAGTTAAGAACACACATAAATGTTATAGATTTTTCTTGTTCTCGTTAATCACAAGTATAATGTGACTCGTTAGACTGTTTGGTACTGTTTGTAGCTGAAGAGAAAAACCATTACATGAGAAGTTGTTCTGCTTAAGACAAAGCTCTATTGTGTTTGTTGTCCAGCGTTGGAAAGGTCATTGGAAGTTGTTGGAGCTCAAATCAAAGGCTGCTAAATTTTGGGAACGCAAGGTTTTAAGGTAATGTACCTTGGATTATGTTATTTTCTAGACAATGTTGATTATGTGTGGTATTTTATCCGCAATCTTAGTATTCCTGAGTGTTATTGAGATGAGTTTGTTTGTGAAAATTTGTGGGTTTTTTTTAGTTCCAGGAAGGTGTTTCAAACTTTCAGTATAGCTTTCCAGAAAATCCGATACTAGAAATTTTGAATGTTTTTTTTGACTTGGTTACGCATGACAACAACGCGATGGGAGATTCAATACCTGTCATGCTAAGACTATGTTTTTGAAATTTGATGTTGAGTTGGACAAGTAAGAAGTTTGTGATGAATGATGACGACGTTTGTTTCATTTAGGTTGTTATTAAAAAAAAATTAGGATGTCTTGAAGCATTGTCAGTAATTCTATCAAGAAAGTGTTAAAATGTGCTATCATTATAAAACACATATTCTATCTAGGATAGCTTATCGTACTTTTAGGATGAGTTTCCAGAAAATAAAATGAGTAAGCATAAGCCTTTACTTCAAAAGGAATTAATTGTGAAAGTACCGTGATTGAACCCAAGAACTCTCAGAAAGAGAATCCTAGTGTGCAGCCGCTATGCCAAGGGTGTTATACTTGCCAAGTGTTATAATTAAACCGATATAAACAACATATTTATATTTAATTAAAAACAGAAAAAGGTTTTGTTTCCAAAGGAAATCAAAGGCAGGTTTAACGTGCGATACGAGTTGTGTAAAAGTAGAGGGCTAGCCGCTAGGCTTCTGTGGATATTCGTTTTGGAAAGAAATGTGAACTTATTTATTCACAAAGATAAATATATCTTATCTAGGATACCATTTGTGATATTCAGGATGGGTTTCCAGAAATCGAATATGAAAATGAGATTACTAAGATACAAGACCACTAAGCCAAGGTGTTATATCTCAAAATGAGTAAGCTTTTAAAAGCAACATAAGCAGTTCTCTTGCTGAGTGATACAAAAATTAAAAAATGTTCTGATTCCATTAAGGAAAAAGTGACCATAAAACATGACGTGAGTTTCATAATACATAAATATTAGTCTTAAAACATAAGAGGGAAGTTGATAACATAAGACTAATCATCCATCCAACTTTCCCCAAGCTTTGGCAAGTCATTTACTTTAACCTTGACATTAGCCAAGTTTCCTTCGGCTTCAATGTGCTCTGCTGACATGTAATGCTCCTCGGTTTCTTTTTTCTCTTTGTTAACCGTAAATTTTATATTATAAACGTTGGAAAGAATTTTGGAATTTCTGGATGGGTTTCCAGAATAGTAGAATATAAGTGTGTTTCTTTAGTAAAGAAGTTTAACCTAAAAAATGAAATGAGATAAAAAATACTAAGGATTGATATCTGCATAGTTGGAAATTTTCAAATTGTGATTTGGAATTTTGGAGAAAGAAAAGAACAAAATATACATCTACTAGGATTCGAACACGAGATCTCTGGGAAAGGGGAAATAAAGTGTGGCCACTAGGCCAAGTGTGTTTCAATTGTTTGTTGATGTAAGTAAATGAATATAATCCATTGATTTTTATTCAATTAAAAGAAAATAAAAAGCGATCCAATTCCAAGGGGAATTGAATGCGGGATGAGGCAAGTGTTTCAGTTTCGTAAGATAGGGGGTTTAGCCGCTAGACTGAGGAGAATTATCTGGTAGAAGTTAAAACATAACTGTATTTAACCGTAAATTTTATATTATAAACGTTGAAAAGAACTTTGGAATTTCTGGATGAGTTTCAAAAATAGTTGAATATTAGTGTGTTTCTTTCTCGCAAAGAAGTTTAAACTCAAAAAATGAAATCAGACCAAAAACTAAGGATTGATAACTGCATATTTGGGAAATTTCAAATTGTGATTTGGAATTTTGGAGAAAAAATGCATTTAAACCTAAATTGTATATTACATAAGTTGGAAAGCATCCAACTTATTCAGGATATGCTTCCAAAAGCAAATATATATGTGGTCTGGTACATATCACGTAATCATTAAATAAACAACATCTAGAAAATGATCAATAAAAATGTAAATCATCAACAAATCATTTAAATGAAAAAGAATAGAGCACAAATGAATAAAACTTCATCATATAGCAGGAGAAGCAAATGTATCAGTAGTTTGCTTATTACTGCTAGCTGAATCAGTAATAACCTGCATGATTCAATTTGTTTGGAAGGTTTAGTATACGATCAGGAAGCCTATCCTGAATAATCTAAGAAAGAAGAAAATCATACCAAAAACTGGAATAGCATTCAAAGGAGCAGGAGAAGTATATGTATCAGTAGTTTGCTTGTTACAGCTAGCTGAATCAGTAATATCCTGCAGGATTCAATTTGTTTGAAAGATTTAGAACATGATCATGACGCATATCCCGAATAGTCTAAGAAAAAAGAAAATCATACAAACACAAACAAACAAAAAAGAAATTAGAAACGATGTACTTGTTTCTCTCTCTGTACAGTAGAACCAAAAACTGGAATATCATTCAAGGAGTAGGAGAAGCAAATGTATCAATAGTTTGCTTGGTACAGCTACATGAATCAATAATAAGCTGCAAAAGTCAAGTTGTATTGGAATGTTTAGTACATAAATATGAAAGTTATCATGAATAGTCTAAGAAAGAAGAAAATTATACAAACACAAACAAAAAAAAAGAAATTAGAAACGATGTATCTGTTTTTCTCTTTGCAAAGTAAAACCAAAAACTGGAATATCATTCAAAGGAACATGAGAAGCAAATGTATCAGTAGTTTGCTTGGTACAACTAGCTGAATCAGTAATAACCTAGAAAAGTCAAGTTGTTTTGGAAGGTTTAGTTTATAAATAGGAAAGCTTTCCTGAATAATTTAGTTGAACCAAAACGACAAACCTTAACACACAACCTACAAATTCCATCAAATGCTCTAATCTTGCCGATAAAACTTATGAGCTGTCAAGTATTTCCTATGGAGATTGGGGAGAAAAACTTCAACAATACTTTTCAAGTCCAACGAAATCCCATAACTCAAACATATTTCTTCCTCTTTAATACTACAATCTTTGGAGACCATCTTCATCAAATTTTCATACTGAAGATCTTCTTTTGTGTAAATAAAAGATGCATTCCTATTCTTATCAACATTAAACTCCCACATGAGAGACTCTTTTGAGCTCCATTGTCTACAAACACAAAAAACTTCAGCCATAGTTCGAAAATCTGTTAAAAAATCACAAGCAGATCTCAAAAAGACCAAACACAGAGACATTTAAGTAAATTTGTGTGTCTAGAAGGTGAAGATGGCGACAATCCAATCTTAAGTTTCAAAACAACTAGAAAATCCAATCGCAGAGACATTTAAGTAAACTTGTGAATCTAGAAGGTGAAGATGACGACAATCCAGTCTTAAGTTTCCAACAACTAGAAAATCCAATCGCAACAACATATCATCAATTTATAATGAACAGGAAATGATGATACCTTGATCAGAACAGAGACACGAGATAATGATATACAGAGACGACGACGGATCGAGGACGATGCAGAGGCGCAGCCAACGACGGATCGAGGACGATGCAAGGGCGCAGACAACGACGGATCGAGGACGATGCGGAGGCACAGACGAGGACGATGCGGAGGCACAGACGACGACGGACGACGATATAGAGGCGAGATGGAGACGGAGGCAACGGACGGCGATACGGAGACGACGACACAGCTTACGAAAAGTTTTCAAAATGTTTTTCTTTTATTATTTAGTAACTAAAGTTAAATTAAGATTTGAGGTAACCTGATAATTTACTATCATTAAATGAAACATTTCTGTCAAATTGGGTCTTAGAGTCTATATTTGGAAGAAAAACTTGGTTTAGGGACTATCTAGGGCCATTTCTCTATATTAAACCTTTTAACTACAGTGTAAGAAAATATAACTTGATTGGATCGAAACCAGAGAATAATAGGAGTATTGTTTTAATTTTTTTTGTTTTAAACCATTAGAATGATTAGTGTTAAATATTGATATAAATTATTTTTATATCTCTATTATTATTTGAGAAGTGAGCTTCCTTATTTGTCATATTATCCCCTAATTTTAGATCTAGTCATTAATTTTAATAAACAATAAACAATTTTAATGATTGAAGTAATGATTTATCATATATCTAACACTATTAAAAAGAAAATAACAAGCCTCCTGAGCTATGCCACCTAGGATCAGAAAATCGTCCAATCAGAGCACTCTTTTTTGACACGTCATAATGGCTTTCGTATAGGATCTATTTACACTTTCGTATTGGCTCTATTCAGATTATCATTAGGCCCAAATCTGTTTCTCCCAGCGTCTATAGTCTCTCCACCCCCACCCCTCGACTCTTCCACTTCACCTTCTCGCCGCCGCCACCGTCATCAGACGCCATCGATCCAGCGCCTCTGCTTCTGAGCGGCGACGAGAACGAGGGAAGCAACAGCAATGGAGGAGGAGAACAACAGAGATCATCATCCGTGAGGAGACCAGGGCTGAGGGAAGCCGCGAGGCTGCTGAGCCGAGCGAGCAGCGGCGGAGGGCGCGCGATGCGGGAGCCGTCTATGGTCGTGAGGGAGGCCGCGGCGGAGCAGCTCGAGGAGAGGCAGAGCGATTGGGCCTACTCGAAGCCCATCGTGGTGCTGGACATCGTGTGGAACTTGGCGTTTGTCTCGGTGGCTGGGGTTATTCTGGTGATGGCGAGGAATGAGCATCCGATCATGCCGCTTAGGGTTTGGCTCTTGGGGTATGCGTTGCAGTGTGTGTTGCATATGGTTTGTGTGTTGGTTGAGTATAGGAGGAGGAATAGGGTGAGGAATAATAGGACTCCGAGATCACGTTCTTCTTCTTCGTCTTCCTCGACGGATGAAGATGCTTTGGGTTCAAGGAGGAATTCACATGAGGAGGTCTTGATTGAAATTAGTATCTTTAATTGTGTGATCCATCTCCCCTTGATACTTCTCTTATATAAAGCTCTATCTCTTAACCTAAATCCATCCAAAATCAAAAAACCTAATCTGCAAAAACTACACCCATTGTTTGGTACTAACGTAATCTCACCAAATCTCATCGTTCTCCTCTCTTATTTTAACTTTTTATATTTAGCTTTCAAAACACATGTGACTAGAACCGTAGCCATTCAGTTAACTGAGCTAACCAGCTTCGTCCAGGTATAGATACGAATCTGAACCTCCGAAACCTAGGAAGATGAAGAATGACTTACCCAGAATTAAGATCGTCTGTTAAACAAAAATTGCAGTAAGCTCTTTTCTCGGATCTTGCAATTGTTACATTGATATTTTCACACCGTTTGCAATTCTCTCACGATTACCCAGATTGTTATCAATGTGAGGTCCTTTTATAAATCACGATTCAATTGAGTACGTGTGCTGAGTGACAGGCTGATCAAGATGGACAGCCCCGTAAACTTCATCCTTTCATTACTCACAGTTGTAAAAACCCTTACAACTTTCTTTGAGAAGAATGGTGAACTCCTCTCTCCTTCTTTCTGATTTCAAGGTTGGGCGTTTAAGCAACTTTTTGATTACCATCGTGTTCAGCCATCAAATTTTGTGTTTGTTAATGGTGAGTTTCAGATATTGATTTGGTGACAGAGCCCAAGCATATCATGATTGAATTCTTATCTGTCTGAAATTCTTGCAGACAACGATTCTGATATTTGGAGGTTCCAGTTAAGAAAAATATTAAAAACTCCCAAAGAGTAAGAATTGATCTCTATGATTTGCTATGGAAGAGTTGACATTGTTCTTTGAATTAATTTCTGGGTTGTTTTTAGTTTTGTTTATGTTTCTTCTTGGTGTTGGTCCACTGTGATTGAAGAAACAACTTGATTATGTTCTTCACACTGCAGTGGCACTTGAATCTTCTTATGGCTGAGTAAAAATCACACCTTTAAGCTAAGGAAGAGAAAGGACTGAAAACAGGTGCTTTGTGTTATAATCAGAGTGTTGGTTTAAAATCCCGGGACGTTTTGGCTACAATCATACACTACTATTGTGATCAGAGTTTTTTTTTGTTTGATAAAAATTGTGATCAGTGTTTTTATAACTAAAATGAAAAATTAGCTTTTTATTCACATAAGCTTTGACGATTCAATAGACCTCATTGTGGCGAAGGAACGGCCGGTGCACGGCTTTAAAGGTTCGATGCATCTTCCGACTAAAAAAGCCGTCGTCTTCAACACCATAAGCAAGACAAGGCATGGGTGGAGAACAATGATGTCGTAGTCAACGTTAACGAAGACGAATCCTCGGAGATAAGACTCTGTTAGGTTCCTCAGGCTATCGCTAATGTGAGCACCGTAACATTTCTGTCATTATGTTTAACGGCAGCGAGAATTCATTAACATCCGTTATGTGGTGTTTTAAATAGCCGGACCTTCTTGACAAAGATCATGCAGAAGATAATTAACATCACATACAAAAAAAATCAAACCTTTCTGCTTATTCACATTAAATTTATTATATCTTCTTTCATAGTATGCAATTCGAAAATTGAATACAAAATATTAACTGGGTAGATGTCAATGATCGAAATGATCAAACAAAAGTTTCGAAAACGTGTGACCTCGCATGTACCAACACATCAGGATGAGAATTATGAACCAACAGCCTGAATAAAATAATGAAGAATAACCACAAAAATTATTTTTATAACTTTTAAAGAAACATTACCGTTTTGACTCTAAATTCAAACTCTATTGAAGAAGAAGAGAAACTGATACGTGGTTTAGGAGAAGGGGACAAAGATGATGAAAATGAAGAGTGATCGATGTAATCTTATTCTTCTTCGTTGATTGAATATGAAAACCCTGCATTGTCTTTATAAGATTTTCGTATTAATTTTTCTTTTGGTAAAATGTTAAGATAATCTTCTTATTAATTCTTAGGGTTTCAGGAACCAGAGATGACACAAGCTCAAAAACTTTAATCAATTTAATTGACACGAGCGTTATATTTTGTGAAGTTAACTCACAAATCACAATTTTCTAACAAAGAATACTTACTATCAGAATTGAGATAAAAAATATTGAAAAATATGTAACAATACTAAACTTTTCACCAACGCAGAAGCAACAAGGAAACAGAAGAGTAAAAACAAAGTTGTGCTATTGCTTTCCCTCATTTCCTTGCTCTCCTGTGAAAACGTAGAAATACTTTTCGAATGTGTTTTTTGTTAGTCTCTGTAAAATGCATGTTTCAGTTCAAAAATGTGCATAGTGTAAACGTCAGATATTGGCATTTGCTGTTTTAAATCAGTACGGTATATATGCAGTAAAAATGTTTTCATAAAAATGGTGTAGATCATTTTCCCCACGTCAAAAGACTGTTATGTCCAATTTGGAATATACTTTCAACAATTTGCAATATAACAAAAGGGTATATACCATTTCTGTTTTTTTTTTAAATTATACCATTTTTATTTCAGAAGTGGGTTTTATTTAATTCGCACTCAGTAGTATTAAATATATGAAATTGATTCAGTTTACCGACTTAGCAAGGCTGTATTTTCTCATTTTTTTGGATTATGACACTGTTTTTACTTTTGCCTTATATACCAACAAAATAGTTTTGTTAAGTTGCAAAGAAAATTTGATTGAAAATTTATACTATTCGAGCCATCATCATTAAACAATTTAATTGAGTTTTCACATTTTAATATTGAGACAAAAAAAGTTTTAACATTCTCAATAACCTTTTGCACCAAATTTATATGTTTAAGAATAAGGTCCTTTTAGCTATAAAATACTATAGTGAGTTAGTAACACTTCTTTCACGATTATCATCATCATACTGAGAGATACGTTTAGAAGAGGAAGTATAGTAGAACCTCTATAAATTAATAATGTTGGGAATTTAAATTTTTATTAAGTTATAGAAATATTAATTTACAAAAGTTTTCGTTTTTGGATTTTTTTTCTATTTTTCTATTTTATTAATAAAATAAGAAAATATTTTATTTTTACCGTATATAAATTATTTAAATTTTATAAATTTAACATTCATATTATTTTATTATTTTATTTGGTGTATATTTTATGTTTCATCGAATTGTTATGTGATTTTTGATATATATTTACTAAATATTATCAAAATATATTAAAATATTAAGAAAACTAGAAGTATTTTGATTGTGAATATAAAACCAACAATATAATGTTTAGTTTGTACTTATATAAAATATATAGAGATAGATTAGAAATTTATGATTTTAATGGGACTATATATTTACATGAGAGTTTTAAAAAATATTATAATCTTATTATTTTATCAATTTGTGTCATATTTTACATTGGCCCAAGTTGGGACCGACGAAATTTATTAATTTATAGAGATTATTAATTTATCGTGTATTAATTTATAGAGGTTCTACTGTAAAATGATGATTGCATATGTTTAAAACACAATAAATTCCACCACAATTCACAACTTTTAGGTTTTCAAGAACGATGGCAAAGACGCAAATGCAAAATCAGGTTAAGTTCTTAAGATTCATGTGATTGATGGTCATATAGCCAAACAACAATATTTAATATCAACAGAATAACACGAAGTTATGATTAAACTTAGAGGAATAATTAACTGCACACTAATATTTATATGTCATACTGTACTAAAAAGATAATTTTCAAATAATAAAATACATCTATTGTGTTAAAAATTAATTTATATTAATGAACAACCTCTAAAATAAAAAGGTTAAGACATTCTAAATAAAATAAAGAAACATAGCAAAATGATAAAATAAAAGCAATATAACAAAATATATTTTCATAATTATAATTCATGTTATGTTATATATTATTAATTTTTTAAACTTAATTCAATATTGCAATACCAAACATATTCAAAATGGTTTCAGTCTTAAAACCGACATTCCACAATTGATTTCAAATTGATGACATTAACTTAGCATGATATTTATAAGTGTGTTATTGGAAAGAAGAAATTTCATATACATTTATTTATAACAATTTTGATTTTTTATTCAATCCTGTATACAAACAAAATAATTCCAAAATAACTATTTTACAGGCTACCATTATAATTCAAAATGAGTTTAAAAATCAAAATAATTCTACAATATCTTTATACAACATACATTTGTAAAAATTTAAAGGCACTTATCCGCGCGTAGCGCGGAAAATGATCTAGTTTGAGATAATAAATAAATGGATATTAACATTTGGGTCTAGTCACAATTTTGCTGATTTTTATTATATTCGAGATATTAATAAATGGATATTAACAAATGATAATGATAATATCATAGTTAGGTTTATCTTATATTTAATTCATTAATATTAATCTGACCTATCTTAATATATATATTTATTATTATATAATCTAGCATCAAAGTTAAGTTTATCTTATATTTAGTTTTAATAATATTAAACTAACTCTTATCTTAATATATATCATTATACTATATATAAGCAATATATACAGAAGTTCTTACAAAAAATAGCAAGATTCTTCTACCAATATGTCGTTTTGAAAAGGAAGCCAGTTTCTATAGTTCGTATTGAAAAAAAAAATTGACCCGGATAAAAATTGTTAAAAGTTAAAGCTCGTGTGTTGAAATTCTGAAATACATGAAAAATACAAAAAACAGTTTGGATTGAGTTGGTATTGGTAGGTACCGCTGTAAGTATAACATTTTATCTTCTTATTGATTTTATTAATTATATAATTTGGTCTTAATTAATTTAATTTTTCAGGAGATGAGGATTTATGCCTCTGCTGATCAACATTTTCTTTGTAACTTTTGACCTTAGTTTTTTTTTTTGTTCTGAGTAACTTTATCGTCGTTGAGTATACAATATAGTATATAATAAAACATCTAACTTTTAAGATAAACGTATATAGAACAATTAATATCACTTTTTGTTGGTAAGGTTCTAGATCGTATTGTGTATTCATTTTATTACTGTATCCTTTTCGTGTTATCTTTGCTCATCAATCACTTATTCTAATATGTTTTTTGTTATATATTTTATTGGTTAAGTTGTGTATGTTAACCTCTAAAAGATCCTATGGTAAAAAAAAATCTTCAACTAAGTTAGAATTAATTTTTGGTGACATAACATATGTTTCATTCTGCATTTAATATTATATTGTGTTATTTTGTGACATGATGCTGATTTGAATTTATATTATTCAGTGATATGTGTTTCACATGTACATTGTGGTCTAGGTATGCAAGCAAATATCATAACTTTTTTATTTAGTGCGCCTGCTTATAATTCTACTACCTCTGTGATGGGCTCTTCCCTGCAAGATGGGAAGAAAATATTTTAAATTCCTATGTCGATAAACCTACTTTTTTGGAACGTTAGAGGAATTAACGACAAGAAAAAACACTCGGATTTTTCGAACTGGTTTAATGTAAATAAGGTTAGTATTGGTGCAATTTTGGAATCCCATGTTAAAGAATCAAATTTGAGTACAGAGATGACTGCTCTCTGCCCTGGTTGGTCTTTCTTTTCCAATCATTCTGAAGACGAAGATGGGCGAATTATTATATTTTGGAAACACCCTGTTCAAGTGTCTATTTTGCAGAAATCAAAACAAGCGATGACTGTCTCTGTTCAGTATCCTGACTCTCCTTCATTCTCTGTTACTGCAGTCTACGCAGCTAATAATGTGGACGAGAGAAGAGAACTCTGGAAAAATCTTGTCGATACTCAGGCGTTATTGTCCCTTAACCTCTCATCCTGGATTATCGGTGGGGACTTTAACGAGATAACCCACTGTGCAGAGCACTCTGAAACTACGTTCAACCAGATAACCCCACACATGATTGAGTTGTCTGCCTGCTTTGAAGACTTGGAAGTTCGGGACTTGAGATATCATGGGCCTCGATTTACCTGGACAAATAAACAGCCGGACGATCCAGTTGCTAAAAATTTGGATAGGATTTTGGTTAATGAACACTGGCTTCAAGCTTTCCCACTCTGCCAAGCCTACTTCTCGGCTCCTATTATCTCTGATCACTCTCCAGGACTTGTAAAACTTGACTGTGGAAAACAAGTGGCTGGATCCAAACCGTTTAAATTCTTTAACTACCTGGTAAGGCATCCAGACTTTCGCTCAACCATTGAGGCAGGTTGGGAAATTTCACCCGAAGATTCCTGGACACTCTCTTCTCTGAGTAAAAAACAGAAGCTCCTGAAGAAGTTCCTCAAATCCCTCAACAAGGACAACTTCTCAGACATTCAGAAAAGAGTGAGAGAGACTGCTCTTTTACTGCAAGATCTCCAAGTAAATTCTCTGACTAACCCCTCAGAATCATCTTTTCAAGCCAAGAGAACCTGCAGAGATAAGTTGTCTTTTCTAAAGACTATTGAGGAGTTTTTTTTTCACCAAAAGTCCATAATTAAATGGCTTCAGCTTGGAGACCAAAATACGGGATTTTTCCATAAAATTGCAAAGGCAAGAAACTTCTACAACGCCATCCACTCTCTTTTGGATCTTCAAGGAGTAGTTGTCTCCACGCCTCAGGAAGTCGGAAACCTGGCTGTCTGTCACTTTAAAGCAATTTTAGGACCTCCTCTCACGGCAGTAACTCCACATCTCCTGCCTTTGGTTCAATTCTTCACTGTCTACCATTGCTCTGAAGATATGAGGCTTACGCTGGCAAAAATTTCTTCAATGAGATTATGAGGACGTTGTTCAAACTAAACCCTAATAAAAGCCCAGGGCCTGATGGGCTTATCTCGAGGTTCTACAGTGCAGCTTGGCATACGGTGGGGAAAGAGGTCACGGGTGCAATCTTAAAATTCTTCGAGCAATCCCATATGCCCACATCCACAAACTCAACTATTCTCACTCTTCTACCCAAATTCCCAGGAGCAACAGAGATCAAAGATTACCGGCCAATCTCGTGTTGTAATACCTTATACAAGGTAGTATCTAAGCTTATGGTCGCCAAACTGAAACCATTGCTACCAAGCATAATTCTCCCCAACCAATCAGCATTCATTAAATGCAGAGAGCTCTTAGAAAACTGCGTGCTAGCTTCAGAAATCATAAGCGGTGATCATAGGAATAAAGGGCCTAAAAGGTTAAGTATCAAGATAGACATTGCTAAAGCATTTGACACCGTAAAGTGGGACTTTATTTTAGCCTGTCTAGAAGATTTAGACCTTCCTACCGTCTACTTGTGCTGGATTAAAGAATGTATCTCCACAATAGCTTTCTCAGTTGGCATAAATGGGTCTCTTCATGGTTTCTTTCGCGGCACGAAAGGAATTAGGCAAGGGGATCCTCTAAGCCCCTACTTGTTTGGACTAGCTATGAACGTACTATCTCACATGCTTAACAAAGCAGCTCTAGAAGGGAGAATTGGTTACCATCCTAGATGTAAGGAATCAGCGCTCACTCATTTATGCTTTGCTGACGATCTCTTGATTTTCTCGGATGGGTCCCCTGCATCTGTTCAAGGCATCCTCCAGGTCCTGTCTGATTTTCAGTATTTATCCGGTCTCGCCATTAGCCCTCAAAAGTCTTGCTTCTTTCCTGCTACTCTCTCGAGTTCAGAAATTGACACTATCAGCTCAGCTTCAGGGATCCCAAGAGGAATTTTACCTATGAGATACCTAGGTCTTCCTCTAAACACAAAGAAGTCATCCCTTCTAAACTGCGAGCCTCTACTTCAGAAGATAAAGTCTAAGATTTCTTGCTGGACCTCCAAGTATCTCTCATTTGCTGGCCGGCTTCAATTGCTAAGCTCTGTAATTTCTGGACTAATCAACTTCTGGTGTGCTGCATTTATTCTCCCCTTAGAATGCATTAAACAGATTAACTCTCTATGTGCAGCCTTCTTATGGAAAAGTAATCTAGATGGGAGATATACTGCTAGGGTTGTGTGGGAAACTGTCTGTTAACCCAAAGAGGAGGGTGGATTGGGTCTCAAAAATTTGAATTTGTGGAACAAAACATGTTCCATAAAACTGTTTTGGATGCTTCTATTCAAAACAGAGTCTATATGGGTAGCTTGGATTCACCAGTATGTCATCAAAGACATTGATATTTGGCTACTAAAAGAGCAACAATCGCACACTTGGATCTTCAAAAATATACTAAGACTTCGGGACCTAGTAGTAAATTGGATTAAAATCATACCTGGAAACGGAAGTAGATGAAAGTTCTGGACTTCTCCTTGGTCCCCTTTTGGCAGCTGATCTCCTACTTAGGGAATTCTGGTCCACGAACAACAGGCATTCCGATTACTGCCACGTTGGCTTCTCTTTGGATCAACAACTCTTGGGCTCTGCCTTCGGCACGATCAAACAAGATGGAAGAGGTTTTGACTCATCTTACTACAATCTCCCTGTCTCCATGTCCGGATATTGCCATTGAGACACCTTGATATTAGGAGTTTTCAAGGCTCCTAAGACAAATGTTGTAGTATAAATGATTGTCGAACCAATTCTAAGGGATTTCAAGCACTGAGAATGCAAATACTTACTTTATTTAAGTGCAACCGATGATTTTAAAGGTTTTCTAAGCTAATGATTATTACTAATGCAGTTTCAGAATAATAAAAACGGTAAATGAGTTGACTTTCTTAACTAAGGAAATGAGAACTCATGGGCATAGGAATTAGACCTTGGGTGATCAAGTTTCGAACTAAGGATGGCAAACGAACAATCAAACTATCAACCTTAAGCTTAGACACGATTCTAAACAAACTCTATGTCTAGATGAATGTTCATTTACTAACACATTTCAAACAACAAATGTCTTCGGTTGAATAATATGGAAGCAATCATTACTAACAGGTCTAAGGCTATCTTAGCACTTCTAACAACAAATGTCTTTGGCAAAATTTGCTAAAAGCTTAGAAGAGTTGTTTCAGGCATTTCATCGAACACCTTTTCGGTGGGAAATGCCTAAGGATCAACTTTTGAGAAGCTAACTCAGAAGATGCATTATGATTACTCTACTAGCAAGGTTTTGGAATGATCTACTCTAAAACATCCTAGCTCTAACCTAATCACCCTTAATCTTCCTAACCCATGAATTCAAATGGTGATTACTCACTACTCTTCATGATTCCTCTTAAACCCATTTTAGATTTCAGATTAATCATACAGAGGGATACAACAACGAATTGGAAAACACAGAATTGCAATAACTAGATGAACAAAAACGATTCAAGAGATGAACTTTCCAAAGGTTTTTCTTAGAAACCAAAAGATAATCTGACTGGTGGCTGCCAAAAAGTACTTAAAACATAGGTTTTCAGAAGTAAAAACGTGCATAATAAAATGACCAAAAGGCCCTTGAGTTGAAATGAATTCGAGCAAACAGAAGGCGCGCAGCGACCTCCAGTAGTCGCTCCGAGAGGTCGCTCCAGGCTTCGGGAGCGACCTGGAGGGGTCGGTGCGAGACGTCGCTCTGGGTCGCTCTTTACGAGCGACCTCGCTGTGTCGCTCCGGTCACGTCACTCCGGGTGATGGAGACGCGAGCGACCTCGCTGTGTCGCTCCGGTCACGTCGCTCCGGGTGATGGAGACGCGATCGACTTAGCCAAGTCGCTCCGGTCAAGTCGCTCTGAAAGGGTGTCACAGCGACTTCACGGTGTCGCTCCGGTGAGGTCTCTCCCATGAACTGCTCGTCCAATGATCACCTTTATCACCTCTTTTGAGCTCCAAATGCACCCAAATGTCTCAAAGAACTTCATGTGGTACTCCAATACCTGATAAGGACTCATGTATGCAAAATGCAACCTAAACATGGCTAAATCCTAGTCTATATGATCAAAATGCACATGGGTGAATTGATAAGACAGTGGAAATATGCAAGATATCAACTTCCCCAAACTTGTTCTTTTACTTGTCCACAAGTGAACTTTCTAGAACTCATAGGGAGAGAGGTTTGAAGGTGGGAGCTCATAGCCAAAAGAAACACAACTAGCACTCGATTCAACATCTAATCTAACATGACCGCACTCTCTTATTACACTCTAGCTTCTCTAGGCATATCTCAACTCTTTTTTGCCCTTATACTCATCATCAAGCATCCACACATTCAAATCAAGCAACTCTCACATTCATTAAGCATAAAACATCAAGTGAATTCTTGCAAATGGTCAATTGGTCCAAATCATTTGGTTGAGTAAGGAAAGGCTTTTATTCAAGTGGGTCAAGAGGTTCGAAATCCATGATCTTTTGAAGTGGTTTACTCTCAAAACGAGTAGCCTTGACATTGCACATAATATATCTAAGAAAGGGACCAACTCATGCATACAATGCTCAATCTCCATTGTTCTACCCTTTTTCCAAATATACAAGTTACACATTCACTTCATAATGTCAAACCCCAACTCTCATCTCTCACCAAAAGACCCCAAGAACACTTTGCACATAAAACTCTTTTTCTTTGAAATCTATAAAAGATTTTCTTAACTTCTAAACAAATCTTAGCTCTAAACAACTTTGCTAGCCCCTTTTTTTTTTTTTTTTTTTTATTATTATTATTATTTTTTTTTTTTTTTTGGGGCCAAGACTTTTCACAAATCGAGCTAGAAGTTTCTCTACTTATCCCATAAAGACTAGTCAATTAAACACAAGAGTTCACTCTTTTCCTTCAACTTTCTCATACTCCCAAATCAAACTTGACAACACTCACCCCCATCCTATGGCTAGACAATAATGTGCCTAATCTAGCAAGAATGAAGATCAAGCATTGTCGTTCCCGATACTCTCAACATTATGTGCATATAAGACTTTCCGAAAAAGGCCTCACTCATCAATCATTGAAGGCTTAAATAGAGGAAGAAATTTTGGGGAGAGGTCTACCACTAGAGGTTGTCAAAAAGATTGGCATAAAGGATGTGACAACTCAAGTGTGTATATCCATGATTCAGTACACAAGGGACCATGAGCAAGATGCATTAAGTTCGTTCAGTTCAAATAAGGTTGTAGTTGGCTTCAAAGACTGAGTTTCAGCAATCAACAAGTTTCAGGAAGAGTTTTCAAGGCTCGAAGCATACAAGTCCTTTTGAGAGGTGCATAAGCTACTCAGGTGCAAAGTAGTGTTCTTTACAAGGCATTTAAAATCATTGCTCCCAATGCAAGTGAATGCAACCTATATGCTCTAGACTCTCCTAGAAATGTAAATGATGCAAACTAAATGATTTTTTTTTATATGCAAATAGATATGCAATGCATGACTCAATGAAACAACATCAAAGCAAACATGATCAAATACTTGGTACCTCCCCCAAACTTAAATGACACAGTCTCTGTGTTGTCAAGGAGAGGGAGATACCCAAAAAGAGAAGACTAATATGGAAAAACGAAATGGTATATAAAGGGAAAAGTAGAGAAGTACCTTCAAGGATAGTAAGTGGGGGCAGATGCCCCAGCATCATCGTCGTCCGGTGGAAACGTGGTGTAGTAACCTCCATGTCCTGAGCTGTAGTCTCCATACCATTGTTGGCTCTGAATTTCTTCAATCTCAGCTTCACTTTCTGAAGAGGCTAGGGATGGAGACTTGTTTCCAGAGGCGGAAGGCTGAGTGGGTGGGTTCCTCCATTGTCGCTGGAGCTGTCTATCAGTGAGTGGGAAACCAAGATCAGTGGGGTGAGGCGGGGGCTGGGGGACTGATGTGTTCGCGAAGGCGAAGTCCGCTGAGCTACATCCAGCTATTCCTCCTCTGGTCAAAACATCGGCCACCTTCTTCATGAACTTGGCTGAAGTCTTTGCTTGCTTCTTCACCGTCTTGCTCAGCGCCTTGCACTTGTCCTTCAGCTTTTCGATTGTTCTGTCTTGTGCCTTGTTCCATCGCTGAAGTCTGCTAATGTGGTCATGAGCATCACGAAGCGCACCAGGGGGAAGGACTCCATCATGTGGCTTGAAGTAGTAGTGTGGGGGTCCATAGATGGGTACAGATTCTTCCCTAGGAGGTTCTGTGAAGTCGTGTCTCGTCGGAACACTCCTTTTCCTTGGTGCAGCAATGGGACCGAGAGACCCGTGTTCTCCAAGAAAGTCTTCTTGGGATAAGTTGAAGCTGATAGCTCCAGGTCTCTCTAAGCTCGTTAGTCTCTGGTTTGGAAGAACCACTTCGACCGGCTTGCCCTGCAAGTAGTAGTGGTAGACGTAGTCCTTCTCATACATCCCACTGAAATAGGTGGCAATCCTCAAGTAAGTGCCATCGATGAACTTAGGCCCTGCTGCGTCTTTTCCCAAGGGAACATTCAGAAATTGGAGTAGTGGTGTGATCATCCCGCCTATCGTGTACCATGCTCAGTCTCTGTAGTGCTCGAGACGATTCACGAAGAAGCTGACCATCCCGAAGGAAGCATAGATGTCGTTGCTTGGAAGGGGCAACGTTCCAGGTGGGGCGTAGGGGCGGATAGCCGGGCAGAGCAGTCGCATGTCTTCCTCGGTGACACTACCAGCTTGCTTCCGTGGGTAGAATGCATGGACGAGCATCCTATGGAGGCAGCGTACAGACAGGTGCCGGATATGTGAGTTCTTGTCAGCCCCGGTAGAGTGCTTGTTTCCAGTGATTAACTTCCAAAGCTTAGTGGGGAGGTTTTCACACTTGGGAAGGGAGTAGTCTGCCAAGTCTTGGAAACCCATGACTCTCCCAATGTCTTTGAAGTTCATGTTGTACTCTCTCCCATTGACCTTGAACTTTATTTTTCCCCATCCTTGCCTCACGTGCGGATCGTCATGGTAAGTGACCTCAAGGGAAGACAAGAACTGACAGGAGACATCTCGGTTGGTGGGGTAGGCCATGGTGAGGAGTTTGGGCATCTTCAGGGGCCCCATGATTGCCTCAAAATCAGAATCGAGACCCACCTCCTTCAACAAATCAAGGTCAGCGAATCTGGTCGGAGTCCAAGTTACCCCATTCAACAAATGGTGATACAGTTCTTCCTCAGATGGAGTTTTCGCCATGTCTCTATCCTCAGCAACCTCTTTCCCCTTGGACATCTTGGCCCTCTTTGTAAGAGCCTGCTCATCTGCACTTTCATCGCCACTTTCCTCATCTGTGGCAACTGCTATACTCTTTCCTGCCCTCTTCTCTTGCTCCTTTTCCTTCTTTGCAGCCACAGTTTTCTGTCGAGAATTCCTTTGTGTTCCAGAACCAGCTCGTTCCGAGGCTAAAGCCTTTCCTCTCAACGAAGACTCTTGACTTTCAGGTTCTTGCCTCTAAGCATCCGACTTTCCTTTAGTTTTCTTAACTATTGTACCTGGACCGGGTCGGGAGCGACCTGGAGTGGTCGCTCTGATGGGTCGCTCCGTGTCGCAGTAAAGCGTCACGTGGCTCCCAGCGACAGAAAACGCGAGCGACCTCACGTGGTCACTGCGAGACGTCGCTCCAAGAGCAATTCTCGAGCTTCGGACACCGAATATGCGAGCGACTTGGACCAGTCGCTCTGATCACGTCGCTCCGAGCGACAGAAGCGCGAGCGACCTCACGTGGTCGCTGCGAGACGTCGCTCCCAGAGCGACTCTCGAGCTCCGGACACCCAATATGCGAGCGACTTGGACCAGTCGCTCTGATCACGTCGCTCCCAGCGACAGAAGCCCGAGCGACCTCACGTGGTCGCTGCGAGACGTCGCTCCCAGAGCGACTCTCGGGCTCCGGACACCGAATATGCGAGCGATTTGGACCAGTCGCTCTGATCACGTCGCTCCCAGCTAGAGCGACCTCGTGGCGTCGCTGCGGAACCTCACTCCCACGCTCGAGTCCTTGCCTTGACCGGATCGATGAACCACCTGAACACTATTTCAACACTTTCGCTTCTTTTTTTTTTTTTTTTAATGAAATATGATGAAAATGAAAATACCAATGCAATATGTACAAGGATACGCATGGGACTTCCTCCCAAGTGAGCTTGTTTTAAGTCTCTAGCTTGACTTTGCCTCCTTTTGGACTAGGCTGGGGTAGGATCAGACAGTGGAGTAGAAACTCCATTTTCCTCAGGTGCATCCGCCATGTAGAGCTTAACCCTTTGCCCATTGATTGTGAAGTCTCTTCCATCAGTACTCCACAAAAATATTGCTCCATATGGCTTAACCTCTTTGACCTTGAAAGGGCCGGACCACCTTGACTTAAGCTTTCCTGGAAACAACTTCAGTCTTGAGTTGTAGAGAAGAACATGATCTCCTTCTTTAAACTCTCTCTTTAGGATATTCTTGTCATGGAAAGATTTAGTCTTCTCTTTGTAGATCATTGAGTTTTCGAAGGCATCCATTCTTATCTCATCAAGCTCATGTAGCTGAAAAAGCCTTTTCTCCTTGGCACTCTTGATGTCAAAGTTCAGCAACTTTACTGCCCAAAGTGCCTTGTACTCAAGCTCCACTGGTAGATGGCAAGCTTTCCCGTACAATAGGTTGAAAGGTGTGGTCCCCAGAGGTGTCTTGTAAGCTGTCCTGTAAGCCCAAAGCGCATCATCAAGCTTAACTGACCAATCCTTCCTTGTAATCCCCACAATCTTCTCCAGAATGGACTTGATCTCTCTGTTAGAAATCTCAACTTGACCACTTGTTTGAGGATGGTAAGGAGTTGCAACCTTGTGCTTAACACCGTTCTTCCTGAGAAGTCCCTCAAGCAGTTTGTTGATGAAATGAGACCCTCCATCACTGATTACAACTCTTGGAACTCCGAACCTTGGAAAGATGGTGCTCTTGAACATCTTGATTACCACTCTTGCATCATTGGTGGGACTTGCAATAGCTTCCACCCATTTTGAGACATAATCAACAGCTACCAGGATGTACTTGTTGCCATGTGATGATGGAAATGGCCCCATGAAGTCAATACCCCACACATCAAACACTTCAACTTCAAGGATTGGATTCTGAGGCATCTCATTCCTCTTGGTGATGTTTCCCCTCCTTTGGCATGAATCACACCTTGAAACAAAGTCTTGTGTGTCCTTGAACATGTGTGGCCACCAGAATCCAGCTTGTAACACCTTAGCAACAGTCTTGAAGGTAGCAAAGTGGCCTCCATAAGATGATCCATGACACTGTGTAAGGATCCCATCAATCTCCTCATTAGCAACCACTCTCCTATAAAGTTGATCTTTGCAGAGAATGTAGAGGTAGGGCTCATCCCAGTAGTATCTCTTCACATCCTTGTAGAACTTCTTCTTGGCATAACCCACAAGATTCAAAGGCTCTTTTCCTGTGGCTAGGTAATTCACCAAATCAGCATACCAAGGTTCTTTCTCTTCTGTTGCCTTGACTTCTTCAAGTTTCCTTCCAGTCTCACAAAGTGCTATCACTGCTCCAATAGCCATGATCTGTTCCTCAGGGAGTCCTTCATCAATGAGAATGCCACACTCCACTCTCAGCCTGGACAAGTGATCAGCTACACCATTCTCAACTCCTGGCTTGTCCTTGATCTCCAAATCAAACTCTTGCAGCAAAAGAATCCATCTCAAGAGCCTGGGCTTTACATCCTTCTTCGCCAAAAAGTGTCTCAACGCCGCATGATCTGTGTAGACAATGACTTTAGATCCCACCAAGTAGCTTCTGAACTTCTCAAAGGCAAAGAAAATGGCTAGCATCTCCTTCTCTGTTGTGGCATATCTCATCTGAGCATCATTCAGGGTTTGGCTTGCGTAGTAGATCACATGGGTCTTGCCATCTTTCTTCTGCCCCAAAACAGCTCCCACAGCATAATCACTAGCATCACACATGATCTCAAAGGGGAGATCCCAATTAGGTGGCTGGACAATTGGAGCACTGATGAGTTCACCTTTCAGCTTCTTGAAGGCTTCTAGACACTCCACATCAAAGCTGAAGGTGGCTTCTTTGCACAGCAGCCTGGTCAATGGTCTAGTGATCATGGAGAAGTCCTTTATGAATCTCCTGTAAAACCCAGCATGACCAAGAAAACTTCGGATGTCTTTCACTGTCTTTGGTGGGGGCAAACCAACCATAACATCGATTTTGGCCTTATCCACCTCAATCCCCTTCTCTGAAATCTTGTGCCCCAGCACAATCCCTTCTTTGACCATGAAGTGACACTTCTCCCAGTTCAGCACAAGGTTGGTGTCTTCACATCTCTGTAGGACCCTGCACAAATTTGACAAACAAGCAGAAAACGAAGATCCATAGACAGAGAAATCATCCATGAACACCTCCACAACATCCTCAATCAGATCAGAAAAGATCGACATCATGCACCTTTGAAAGGTGGCTGGAGCATTACATAGACCAAATGGCATTCTTCGATATGCGAAGGTACCATAAGGACATGTGAATGTTGTTTTCTCCTGATCATTGGGATGTATGGGGATCTGGAAGAATCCTGAATATCCATCAAGAAAACAATAGAATGGATGATTTGCAAGTCTCTCAAGCATCTGATCAATAAATGGAAGTGGAAAATGATCTTTTCTAGATGCAGAGTTCAGTTTGCGGTAATCAATACACATCCTATGCCCAGTGACTGTTCTTGTTGGTATCAATTCATCCTTGTCATTTTTAATCACAGTTATACCACCCTTTTTTGGCACAACATGCACAGGAGATACCCATTTAGAATCTGAGATAGGGTAGATAACACCAGCATCTAAGAGTTTAAGAATCTCTTTCTTTACAACATCCTTCAGGTTAGGATTTAACCTTCTTTGATGCTCGATAGAAGTCATTGATTCATCCTCAAGATGTATCCTATGCATACACAAAGAGGGTGATATTCCCTTGATGTCATCAAGTGAGTAACCTATTGCTTTTCTAAATCTTTTAAGTGTTTTCAAAAGTTCAGATAGCTCAGTTTCAGTAAGTTCACTACTCACAATGACTGGATAAGTTCCATTAGGACCAAGAAATGCATACCTTACACCATTGGGGAGAGGTTTAAGCTCCACCTTAGGCGCCTTAAGCTCGCTCCAGTCGTTTTGCTGGGTGTCCCCTTGTTGAATGACCGAGGCTTCCTGATGGACAATTTGAGGCAGCTCCTCATACTGATCCTTACTACCAAATCCTCTGTGTGAATCCAACATCATCCCATAGGCAGCACTCTCCAGGTTCTGAATCACTTCAGCTGGCCTCTCTATCGTCAAAGCATGCTGTAGAGGGTCTTCTATTGACAATTCTTCAAGGAGCTCATCAGCAAGGGCATCCATCTCTTCAATGTAGAAAACTTGCCCTTGAACTGTTGGTTTCTTCATTACCTCCTTGATGTCAAAGTGAAGAACATGCCCTTTACCCAAGTGGAGATCAATCTTGCCCTCTTTCACATTAACAATTGCTCCTGCTGTAGCTAAGAAAGGCCTTCCAAGGATTAAAGGATCTGCAGCTTCCTCACCCATCTCAAGCACCACAAAGTCTGTAGGGATCTCATATTTTCCAACCATAACGGGGAGGTCCTCCAAGATACCCACCGGGTACTTCACTGAACGATCAGCCAATACCAGAGACAGTCTACACTTCTTGTACTGAGTGAAACCAAGCTTCTTAGCAACAGATAAAGGCATCAAGCTGACACTAGCTCCCAAATCGCAGAGACATCTATCAAATACCATAGGTCCAAGAGCACAAGGTAATGTGAAGCATCCTGGATCTTCTAGCTTCTTTGGAACAACAAGCCTCTGGATGATGGCACTGCACTCATGAGTGAGAATCATCATGCCCTCCATCTCCTTCTTCTTTGCAGCTACAACATCTTTCAGGAACTTACTATATTGAGGAATTAGCATGAAAGCATCAATGATGGGCATTGTGACTTGAACTTCACTCATTTGCTTCTCAAATAGAGCTTTGTACTTCTCTAGCAGCTGCCTCTTGAATCTACCAGGGAATGGTAGTTTGGGTTCATAAGGAGGAGGAACAAAAGAATTTTCACTTGCTGGAGCAACAACTTCACCATCTTTCACTGTTTTCTTCTCTTCCCCAACCTTTCCTTTACCTTTCGCTTCCACAATCTTCTCCAAGATTTCATCATTGATTTTCTCATCAACAATCACCACTTCATCATCTATGTTGATGGCAACCCCCTCACCTTGTTTCTCAGCATCCTTGGTGAGAGCTTTCTGAGGTAACTCCTTACCACTCCTGAGGGTGATAGCTTTCATGGTCTCCTTGGGGTTTTGCTCAGATTTTCCAGGTAAAGAACCTTGTTGGCGATTTTGTTGAGTGTTCATGGCAGCAAACTGGTTCTCCAAGGTTCTGAACTTGTTGTTGAGCTCATTGTAGCTTCCATCAATCTTTGCGTGAAGGTTTTTCAACTCATAGCCAACATACTTCCTACTTCTTGTCTGAGATTCCAAGATTTGTTTTAGTAGGACATCAATGCTGCTGACTGGAGGAGTAGAGGTAGAAGTAGTAGGTTGTTGTTGGGTAGGTTGTTGTCCTTTGTTGTTGAAACCGGGAGGAGGGTTTTGTTGAGGCTGATGGCTGATAACCACTCTGTTGGTTGTTGGGGTAAGATCTCTGTTGGTAGTTGTTGAAAGTTTGGCTCTTTCTTGTACCAGCTACCATTGTTGTTGATGAAGCACAACTCTTCTTGCCCTTCCAAACCATCAACTTTCTGGACAACAGGTGTGGCTTCTTTGTTTGGGTTACCAACAAAGTGCAGCTGCTCCTGGGTGGCCTTATCAGCAATGAGAATGTCAATCTTATCCTGGAGAGCCTTTAACTCCCTCCTCGTCTGCTTGTCATCTGTTCGACTGCCTCTGTCGTGGTCTCCACTGTAGACAGCATCACTCTTTACCATATTGTCAACCAGCTCTTCTGCATCTTCCTCAGTTCTCCCCAAGAAGAACCCATTGCTAGCTGTATCCAGTCTGGCCCTGTACTTAGGCAGAGCACCACGGTAGAATGTGCTCAGCAAGCTCTCCTTAGAGAAACCATGGTGTGGGCATTGAGCTTGGTAGCCCTTGAATCTCTCCCAGGCTTCACTGAAGCCTTCCAAGCCTTTCTGTTGAAAACTGGAGATCTCATTTCTCAGCTTAGCAGTTCTTGAAGTAGAGAAGAACTTCTCCAAAAAAGCTTTCTTGCAGTCATCCCAAGTGGTAATTGAGTCACTTGGTAGAGACTTCTCCCACTGTCGTGCCTTATCCCCCAGAGAGAAAGGGAATAACTTCAGCTTTAAGGCATCCTCAGACACACCATTGGTTTTTGACAACCCACAGTAGCTGTCGAACCTGTCCAAGTGATCAAATGGGTCCTCTAGAGCCAAGCCATGATACTTGTTGTTCTCGATCACGTTGAGGAGTCCTGATTTGATCTCAAAGTTGTTGGCTGCTACAGCTGGTGCTCGGATTTCCAATCTATGACCATGAATGTTGGGGCGGTCATAAGTGCCAATGGGTCGAGCTGCTCGCTGTTGGTTTTGAGGAACGTTGTTGGCATCATTTTGAGGTATGTCTCCCATATCAGTATCCAATCTCTGCAAGTGAGACTGTTGCTCTTCTTCTCTTCTCTTTCTAGCACACTCTCTCTCTAAAGCTCTGATGTCTGCGGCTCTTGGAACTAGGTTTGATGGACCCCTGCTCCTCAAGTTCATACACCTGTAAATTAAAGGGAGGTGAAGAAGGAGAATCAGTAACTAAAGAAAATTAAAATGACTTAGTCTCAAGCAAATGACTAAATCTCAATGTTCAAATCTACTTAGAATTTGGCAACGGCGCCAATTTGATATTAGGAGTTTTCAAGGCTCCTAAGACAAATGTTGTAGTATAAATGATTGTCGAACCAATTCTAAGGGATTTCAAGCACTGAGAATGCAAGTACTTACTTAATCTAAGTGCAACCGATGATTTTAAAGGTTTTCTAAACTAATGATTATTACTAATGCAGTTTCAGAATAATAAAAACGGTAAATGAGTTGACTTTCTTAACTAAGGAAATGAGAACTCATGGGCATAGGAATTAGACCTTGGGTGATCAAGTTTCGAACTAAGGATGGCAAACGAACAATCAAACTATCAACCTTAAGCTTAGACACGATTCTAAACAAACTCTATGTCTAGATGAATGTTCATTTACTAACACATTTCAAACAACAAATGTCTTCGGTTGAATAATATGGAAGCAATCATTACTAACAGGTCTAAGGCTATCTTAGCACTTCTAACAACAAATGTCTTTGGCAAAATATGCTAAAAGCTTAGAAGAGTTGTTTCAGGCATTTCATCGAACACCTTTTGGGTGGGAAATGCCTAAAGATCAACTTTTGAGAAGCTAACTCAGAAGATGCATTATGATTACTCTACTAGCAAGGTTTTGGAATGATCTACTCTAAAACATCCTAGCTCTAACCTAATCACCCTTAATCTTCCTAACCCATGAATTCAAATGGTGATTACTCACTACTCTTCATGATTCCTCTTAAACCCATTTTGGATTTCAGATTAATCATACAGAGAGATACAACAACGAATTGGAAAACACAGAATTGCAATAACTAGATGAACAAAGATGATTCAAGAGATGAACTTTCCAAAGGTTTTTCTTAGAGCCCAAAAGATAATCTAACTGGTGGCTGCCAAAAAAGTCCTTAAAACATAGGTTTTCAGAAGAAAAAACGTGCATAATGAAATGACCAAAAGGCCCTTGAGTAGAAATGAATTCGTGCAAACAGAAGGCGCACAGCGACCTCCAGTAGTCGCTCCGAGAGGTCGCTCCAGGCTTCGGGAGTGACCTGGAGGGGTCGCTGCGAGACGTCGCTCTTGGTCGCTCTTCGCGAGCGACCACGCTGTGTCGCTCCGGTCACGTCGCTCCGGGTGATGGAGACGCGAGCGACTTAGCCGAGTCGCTCCGGTCAAGTCGCTTTGAAAGGGTGTCACAGCGACTTCACGGTGTCGCTCCGGTGAGGTCGCTCCCATGCACTGCTCGTCCAATGATCACCTTTATCACCTCTTTTGAGCTCCAAATGCACCCAAATGTCTCCAAGAACTCCATGTAGTACTCCAATACCTGATAAGGACTAATGTATGCAAAATGCAACCTAAACATGGCTAAATCCTAGTCTATATGATCAAAATGCACATGGGTGAATGGATAAGACAATGGAAATATGCAAGATATCACACCTCAGGCTCTGGTCAAAACCAAAAGTTCTCCTCGGGTCAAATTTACAATCTAATCAGAGAACAGAAGCCGGAAGTTCCATGGAAAAACTTAGTATGGCAAAAAAAGGGTATTCCTAAATTCAAAACTCTGACCTGGCTTTTTATTCTTGATCGTTGCCCAACTAGAAATCGTTTGATAAGCTGGGGCCTTCAATCTGATCCTACTTGCCTACTTTGTAATCGTGAACCGGAGTCAAGGGATCATCTCTTCTTCTGTTGTGATTACTCCTTCTCAGTTTGGGGCACACTTGCTAGAAATCTCAATCTTCTCTTGCCGTCAAACTCTTGGAATGATACTCTTGAAGCTTTGATAAATCTGAATGGGGATCGCCACCTGCGGTTTCTGATAACTCTGGCTTGGCAGGCTTCAATCTATGAGCTTTGGAGAGAACGCAACAACAGGCTCCACCGAAAAGTTTATCGCTCCTCCTCTGCCATTCTTTCATCAATTAAAGCGGTGATCAAAAACAGGATCTCTTCTTTCAGGGATATCAACGGCGACTTCTCCAGCACCACCATGCAAATGTGGTTTGCTTCAGTTTGAAAGGGACGATCGTTGTTCAGTCAAGCTCCGTGCTCACCTACTACACCTCTTCAATTTCTCGTAAAGAGAAAACGGTCTCGTTGGGCCATCCATACACTTTCTCAATATTTCACTACGTGCTTCAAACCCAATTGGCCATCTTCAGTCTCCCATCACTTTACCTTTGCTCTCCTGGGCTTAGATCTGTCCATGTCATCACGTTACTCATTTGATTCTCGTCATGAGGTTTTATTTTGGGGTTTTACTAATGTGAAAGCACTAGAGTGTCTATTTATATAAAATAGAGTTTGCTCTCTCCTGCTTAGGACACATCAGCATCCACATCAGAAAATCGAGTAACCTCGAGCTGACACGTGTGATACCTCAATAAATGCTTTTTTTTGTAACCAGTGTCATCCTTTAATCGAAGAGTCTTCTTCTTACCGACGAACGAAATCATTGAACGTTACAAAAGTGGAATCGTCGTAATTACGGTCCTCATTAACATCACCCCTTGATTCTTTAGGGTGAATCTCCAACTATAAATAAGTGAGTTTCATTCGTTGAAATTCATCGGCTTATTTCTATTAATTCTTACCATTTAAAAATTGTAGAGATAAAAATGGTAACTCCGCTTTTTTCCTCGCTGAATTAAAAGCCGGCCTTTGTACCACCAACGTCGAGGTTTGGCTGTTCAGGTATTGGGAGGCCAGACGGTTCATATCTGAAACAGGTCCCACCACCTGCGTCGCGTCTCCTCACCGATTAACCTCCATCACCATGTTACAAGTTCGAAGAAACCCGAACCGTCGTGGATTTACAGAAGAGACACTGCAGAAGGCTTGGGTTACATGTCTCAGATCTGACCCCACCAATATGATTCGTAAAGTCGGAGACTACAAACAACACCGGTGGCCCGCTACACCTATATATGCCGCCTTATGAAAAGAATTTTTTTTGTTTTATCTGAATTGACATGAACGAAAAAGAAGAAGCATGCCCTAGGCCTAGGGCATCAACCCTTCTCTTACCAACATATCAGAACTGGGCTTCTTCGGACCCAAACAAAAGATGGTTAACGAAGTGGGCTTTTTAAAAAATATTCACTATTGGACTCTGTAATACTAGGATACGTTTCTGTAAAAAAAAGAAACCTTTGCTTCTTTTAATAAAAATGCCACCAAATGTTAAAAAATGTTATAAAATAAGAGGTTAAAGAGAGTGGGGACTTACTTCATTAGTATAATAAATAATATATTATATGTGTTCGAATTTGATGTGTAACTTTTAGTTAAATAGTAACTATTAGTTTGCACGCAAACTAATATATTTCGCATGTTCTGAAAATTTCACAAAATTAATTAAACTATGGAATTAATTAATGAGAATGAGAAAAGAGACAACCATGTCAGAACATGATTATTGGAGGGTTCTTAAGCTGAAATTTTTAGGGTTTAAGATATAATTTAACACATAACAAAACAAATGAATTATATGAAATCACACGTCACCATTGTCATATTCCTTAACATAATTCATTTAGTATCTTTATCTGGTTCTTTCGTTGAACAAATAAAATCATTACGCATTCTACATGTCTTTAACCAATATTAAAAAAAAAAAACCCCGACAATCCATTGACAATTCATAAACAACAAAATAATTTTTACCAGTCTGAATAACAAGCACCAACAAAGCACAACATCCTCGAATCATGTAACTGACCTCACAAAGGAAGATGATCCCTTAAATCCAGCTGTAACTGGGTTGACGGCGTAAGTTGTTCCCTGCAACACAGGTCATTGAGATTGACGTTGTCAATGGTTGTGACTGCAATGTAACTAATTGCAGGTGCTCAAAAAGCTAACCAAAGGCAGTTATCGTCTAAGGAAATGTAGGAAACATCAACCACATATTACAAAGTTGTAACTTGGTGATGACTGAACTTTCCACTGTAGGCACGGTTGAAGAAGAATTGGCGACGGTGAAGTAATAAAACTTCTGGAAAATATTTAAAACCATCTTTAAATGTATAAACATTCAACTAACGATAATATATAAGAAATACAAGAAGGCGAGACAAAAAGTTACTGAGGATCCCTCAGTTTCATTATAAATGTCATTTTAGATTTCGGCACACGGATTAAAGAAACAATTAATTTTGTACATTTCCTATAAAAAAACACTATTACCTATACACCTAACCATATTTCAACCAATAGAAAAATAAATTTTGCATAAAATTAATAAATTTTGCATTGAAAATTAAAAACGACACTTATTTTATAACAAAAAAATTCTCTAAAACGACACTTAATATGAAACGGATGGAGTATTAAACAAGCCTTTTTCATTTCACGTATAAAAAATACTTATTTCCAATTGTTTCAGAAAAAGCTACAAGTATTGTTACTGAAAACACAACAAATTCTTGAGCTTTGCGGAAGAAAATAAAGTCATGCTAGAAAGGGATGGATGATAGGTTCCATGTCATACAATTTGGTCAATCATCTGTCTCATTCTCTTATTTCATATTCTGGGTGGCCACTGCAACAACACTTGAAATGCGCAGAAGTGAATACAAAACATATTACCACAGTTTCCAACAAAAAAACTAAACAACTACGACATAAAAACAATTATCAAATAACAAATCTAAAAAGAAAAGTTAAAAGTTCTGCTCCCCAACGTTTTAAAATAAGCTATTACGATAACATTTTAAAATAATACATGCCTTACCCATCAGCTTCCAAGAAAATTATACACATCGCATTTGTCAACACATATCAATCACCAATGATAATAATATACGTAAAAATTGTTAATACAAAAGTAGCCCCTCTACTGGACCCATGTTCACAAAATCAATCTAACAGAACAATCAAACAAACAAAACCATACAGTTGAATACTACTAAACTGCTAATAACAAAAATCACATGTCCACATCTCGCATGCTAATATAACCAATTAGATTTAATAACTAAAATCAATAATTATGTTACATATTTAACAAAAATCCCGTGCGACCCTAGTTTATAATAAACTCTTGCCACCTTTTAATATAATGCACCATTAGCAAAAAAAAAATCTTCTGTTGTATGTTTTGTCGTTTTGTTTGTGTGCGAGAATACAGAGCTATCTATTACTATTAAGCACAATTTACTCTCTCCAAAGGGTCAGACGTCATCAATTCGTGCGTCATCTATAACAGTCCTCCAGTTTTCTCTTTTTTTAAATGTATAAACAACAATAAATTCAATTCATGAAACAATTCTAACCAAAAAGTAATACATTTGTGGCCTTTTTCCTCTTCTGTTTATTTCATATTTTTCAATTTTCTTCTTATTAATAAATTCATTACTATGATTAATTACATATATATAAACAAATCTACCAAAAAATATCACACGGAAGAAACAAAGGACAAAGAAATGTCCGGACGAGGTAGTCCAAGTGGCAGGACGGGCCTGTGGTGGCAACCACCATCCGGGTTCGATTCCCTCCCCATGCGGAAACTACCATGCCTCTTCTGGACACCAAAGCGGTACTGGGTTCGACCCAGCCCAAGTAAAGTCCTCCCGGGTGAAGTGGACCGCTGCCTGACCGGACCCAGAGAAATGACCCGCGAAGCGGGGAACTCCAGGATTATCAAAAAAAAAAAAAAAAAAAGGAAACAAAGAAATGCCAAAAAATAATAACAATTGTTAATAATATCAATTACTAACATTTTCCAAAACAACTATAATAATTTTGACAAAGAGTTCCACTAAACAAAAATCTCATTATCCACTATTTTATAAACCCTTACAAAAAAAATATGATGGTATTAGAAAGCTCGATCTCATTTCTCTTTTGATTGAATTCGGTTGATTTATTTATTTTATAGTGTTATAAAACTTAACAATGTAAAATCTTACACTTCGGAATTAAAAAAAACAACAATACTAAGAATTCAGACGTTTATAGTTATATAATTTAAACATAGTGTAGACTACATAATCATATTCGAACCCAACTTAACATAAAAAAAAATTATAAAAAATATATCTTTTCTAAGAAAATATATCAATCCAATCCTGATAATAATGACGCGAGAATAAAACTTAAAAATATATGAATACTGATAAAAACCACCTTCTAACATCTGCTATGGCACGTAAAATATTTTTTTGTAATGGACTTAAACCAATTTTAAAGTAATTAAAATGAATAACTTTAACCAATCTACAATTAATTAAAGTAAACAAACCATTAACACTGAACTTGCATCACATATTATAATATATTAAATAAAAAACCATAATACCATATAAATAAACAGCCGTATATTAAAAATCTCAAGACTAATAAAAACATATTACAAATAAACAGAATATAAATATACGACATCCCACGCGTAGTCTGCTGTTACCAAAACATGTCAAAATCTAACTAATATGTATAGTTTTATATAATACATATATATATTAAATATATACAATACCGGTTCAATTAATATTTAATATACATCACATCCGTAGGGTGGACCGGCCCTAGTAATTTGTAATTTTAATTTTTTTTTCACAGTTTCTAAGATTTAATTATTGATAATATTATGATATTTACTGAGCTGTGAATGTTTCTAATGTTTTCAGTGCTAATAAGATTTTTTTCAATCCATAATTATAATAAGTGTTTGATTTCAAATCTAAGTCGTCTAATGATGGTTTAGTTATTAATATAAAAGATTTTAATCTAAAATATAACCTTTTAAATTAAAAAGAAACAAATTATGATCAAAAAAAATTAAAAGAAACAAATCTAGTTATCTATATAGATATTGAAGTTAGATAAATTATAATTTTTATTTATATGTGTATCTAATTTAATAATATATATATATATATATATATATATATATATATATAGAAAATTAACTCTAAGATTATAATTTATTAGGTACATATTTTTTTTTTAGTAAGATCAAATCAAAACCTTAGAGAATAGATTCAAATAAAACAGGGAAATGAAAATGAATTAAACAATAATAAAATTACGTAAAAGCAAAACTCTTTTTTATTTTTACAGCAAACGACTATTCTATTACTCAAACTTGGGGTGACCTGAATACCAGACCGGAATAGAACAACCAATATAACAAAGCGATCTATGAAAAGAACGAACATTCTTAGCTAGCAAGTCTGCAATCTCATTATGCGTCCTTGGGAATTAGCTGATCTTGAAATCCGGGAAGCACATCTTGTGAATTTGGATGACCTCCAGCTCAGTTGAGAAATTTGGCCAAGCTTGTGGGTCATTTACCATTGCAATCAGGTACTTGCAATCTGTCCCAAATCTCTGGCAGTCAAAATGTTGTAGCAAGCTCTCCATTGCCCAACTTAATGCCTCCAATTCCGAATGTAGTGTAGTCTCACGCCTCCTTATGTTTTGTGTCCCCGTAAGTTGGATCTTTCCCATTCTATCCTTCCAAACTCATCCAATTCCACTGAATTGATCTGTGGAGGTCCATGAACCATCCAGCATGCAAATATTTCTCAAGCTTAAGACTTGTGGTTCTTCAACAATTTGTGTATGTGAAGGAACATGTATGGTATCTTGTGCATCGTACCAGGCCTGACACTCACTTTCTGCATATCTGACTAACTCCAGTGGATCCATATCTAACCCTCGAAATAGCTCATCGTTCCTAGCCTTCCAAATGTACTAGATTATCCAAGGATAAGGATCTCTATCATCCTCTGGCTTCATAATACTATTCTTCCTCCAGAATAAGTAGTCCATGTTGGCGTAGATGCTCGAGATAGGAAAACTTTGAGAGCTTGTCGGTGTTTATGATAATGCATGCTTGTAAATCCGGTGGGCATTCAAAGATCGCATGAGTAACAGTTTCTTCTGGCTCTCCACATCTTGGGCAGTAGTTATCACATCGCATATTGCGGCGTATCAGATTCCTTGTGCCCGCTATCTTCCCTGAAATTAATTGCCATATAAGATGACAACTCTTTTATGATGCATTCACTTTCCAAGCAAAGGCTTGAAGTTTGATTATACTGGGCTGAAGAACTTCTTCATCATCTCTCAGTATATTTGTAGCTACACAGTATCCAGACTTGACTGTGTATTGGCCATTTTTGGTATAGCTTCAGCAAAAGGTATCACGTCGATGAGTAGGGCTTATGGCCAGACTCTAAATCATCGGTATGTCCTCTTGGTCTACATACTGTTCCAGTAATCGAGCGTCCCACTCCTTTGATTCAATATTAATAAGACTATTGACCGTCATCTTTGGATGTACTATTGGGGCCGTGGGGCGAGCCGCCCTTGCTGGCGTTGAAGGAATCCATGGATCCTGCCAAACATTAATTTCATATCCTGAGTGCACTTTGTTCCTGATACCCAAAAGTAGTAACTTCCTAGCTGCTATGATACTCGTCCACACATAAGATGGATTATCCACTTCGCCAACTCGCAAAGGCGAACTCAGACGATAGTATTTTTCCCGAAGTACTCTCGGAACTAATGAATCTGGAAATTGAACAAGACGCCACAGCTGCTTAGCTAAAAGAGCTAGGTTGAATTCATGGATCATGCGAAAACCAATTCCTCCCTCCTCTCTAGGTGCACACATATTTTCCCATTTAGCCCAGTGGATTCCTCGTTTAGGTGGATTTGAGCTCCACAAAATTATGCAATGGCACTTGTAAGGTTCTCACATATCTCTAATGGGAGCAAAAAGCCGGACATGACATATGTCGGAAGAGCTAGCAAAATATATTTTATTAGAACTTCCTTCCCTCCTTTTGATAGCCATCTACCCGTCCAACCATTCACTCTGTGTAGTAGTTTTTCTTTTCAGAACGCGAATAGCTTACACTTAGAACCACTAATATCCTTTGGGATTCCTAAGTAGAAGCCCATTCCCCCTTCGTTTTGGATACAAAGGGTATGAATGGTGACCAAGGAACGACGATGAATAATGCATTCCCTAACATTCCTAAAACAAATCACCATTCATAATGAATAATTTTACCTTCTCATTCCCTACCATTCTTTTTTTTGTAGAGAAATAAAGAACAAAGTTATTCCTTGTTAAATATGGGATTGAACAACCATTCCTTTTTATTCCTGCAATTTTATTATTCAACGTTCTTTTTCTATTCGTTCCTCTTATTTTTAGAATGGTCACCAGTCGGACCATTCTAAAAATAAGAGGAACGACGATGAATGGTGACCAAGGAACGACGATGAATAATGCATTCCCTAACATTCCTAAAACAAATCACCATTCATAAGGAATAATTTTACCTTCTCATTCCCTACCATTCTTTTTTTTTTTGTAGAGAAATAACGAACAAAGTTATTCCTTGTTAAATATGGGATAGAACAACCATTCCTTTTTATTCCTGCAATTTTATTCTTCAACGTTCTTTTTCTGTTCGTTCCTCTTATTTTTAGAATGGTCACCAGTCGGACCCCAAGTGTATCTTTAATCAGCTGTCTATCATTTACCGGAATCTTCTTACCAAAGAGTAATGAGGATTTATCGAAGTTTATACATTGACAAGATGCTTGCCCATATTTCCTGACTACTTGCATAACTTCTTCACATTCACGGGGCTCCGACTTACAGAAGAAAAGACTATCATATATCTTATTAAATAAAGTTGAGTTTGCTCTCTTCTCCTGCGTCTACGTCACCCTGGAGAGAGGAGAAAATTGCGCCACGTGGCGGCATGGTAAAGCACTTTCGATTTTCTCTTATGCCGGGTCTCTTAATCTATTTATTAAACTAGTCTTTTATTACTTTGTAAATAAAGCCCAAATCTAGAACCCAATTTTTATCACATCTGTTAAAAAACCCACATGGAGTTAGGTTTTCCTCTTCCATTTTCCTTTTGTTCCAATCTACATAACGTCTACAAATCTTTTCCTAAATCTGAAATCGTCTTCAAACTCATACAAACCCATCGACATGGTGACTTCTCGATTTCGAGAACAACAAGCGACTGATCGGACATGCAGAATAGGAAGAGGAAGATCCACGTGCCGAATAGTCACATGAGAACGAGGAGAGATAAATGATGGGAGAGGAGCCGGAGCGCGAGCACAAGGGAGACGATCGTCACGTAGTTCACTTTGAAGTAAGGGAGATCCCTCCGGATCCGATAATACGCATCAGTAAAAGATTTTGGCCCTGAAATTGCGCTCCAATCAACGAGCTCCAGCCACTGCTGTTGCTGCGATATGCTTTGACGGATCAAAGCCGAGAGGCAAGAGAGAAAGTGCAGAACGCCGGTGTAGGAGACGGGTTACAAGCGAACAAGTTGTTACATATACCTTGGTAAAGCACCAGCACCCCCGAGCCATCAACAGGATTGACGTCGACATAGCTACTATCAACCAGGAAGCTGCAATTAGAGCACCAACAACCGATGAAGAAGATGAACTCTGCACCATCTGCTTTGCGAAAATTGTAAGAGGGGATGTTGTCAACTCACTGCAATGCAACCATGTATTCCATCACCAATGCATTGTCGATTGGATACGCTTGAACTTAAGCTGCCCAACGTGTGGAGTTGCAATAATATAATCCTTATCTTTTTCATTTACAAATACAAGAAATGTGAACCATGATTACTCTATACCTCTTTTTAAAGCTGTTCCTCGATCTTTTATTTTTAAAATAATACATTTGTTTAAGTCTTTCCTTATCAATAAATATATTACAAGCAAATAAAGACAACATAACATAGAAAATAGAACATGAATAATGAATCTAATTATGTTCATTAATTGAAACATGTTTGTACTTCCAAAATCCTAAAATAAATAAATCTAATCCATTTAAATTTAAAAAAAAAAGGAATTAAAAAAAATATATGTTCAAAAAAAATAAAAAATTAATCCACTTATATTTCAAATTTTATCAATTAATAATTTCATTTTAAATAGATATAAACTATGTAACCAACATTTTTTTAGTTAAAATATACACTAAAATTATTTATCAGGTAAAGCCAAACACGGATATTTATCGATCTTTAAGTCAATCTTATCATCACCGATTTTGAAGGAACTAATAGGCCTCCAACCGTGGAAGAAGAAAGTGTTATATGCACTGTATGCTTCGAGAATTACAACTATGGAAACAACCTATGCTATCTTTCTTGTGCCCATAATTTCTATTTTCCATGCATTGATCAATCGCTTCGTAGAAATATAAGTTGTCCCATATGTAAGGATAACCATTTATGATATCTCGACACTTCAATTTAATACGAGGTTTCCTATGTTTTAATTCCCGGTTTCATTGATGTTCTTTTTTTACTTTTGCTAATAATTTTGGAAAATAATTATTTTCCATAGTTCTAAAATCTATCTTTTCTCACAACATCATACACAAATATTAAATTGGATCAAATGTATCTTTTATATACTACTACCATTAACATCTATCAAATGGATCAACTAAATCCTCTTCAACTTTTTAGATAACAAAATATAAGAGCCCGGCGTAGCGCCGGAATGCCCCTAGTAACACTATGAAAATGTAAATCAATCATTCGATCCCCACCTTTCTACCTCCAACGCAGATCAACCCCCTAACCGCATTAAACAGTATCTTCCTCGTAATTTTGGGAAGGAGCTTGAGGTCACGTGCGGGTTTCTGAAATTTTGGCTGTTACAGAGGACCAGAAGACGCAACGAAATCACAATTTCGTCTGCGCAGGCAATCTTAAAGAGTGCTTATATCTTCAAAAAGAATATAAACATGAACAACCATTAAACAAACATGGTTCCGAGTTGCTACTGCAATCACCTCTCTTTTTTAATTCCAACTATCTCAACTTTGGTTGTCTTCTTTTGTTACATACCCATATTTGTCTCCTCCAGCGGTGATTTTGAGTACATTTTGTCTTAGGAAAGAGCCGCTGATCTTAAAGTGAAAGTAATCTAAAAGTTGATTCTCCGAACTGTCGTTTATAATCTTTGTAATCTCAAAGCTGTACGTATATACAAGTTGTCCAAGAGACTGATCAGGTTATACGCAGAAAACCTCACTAGTCTCAATCATTCACCGCAAGTTCAGCTCTAATCAACCCAACCTGAAGAATCTTACCTTTTTACATGGGTTAATTACTTAAAATAGTCTCCAACTCATCCGCTGAATTGAATGGTCTGGGTGTTCCAACATTCTGTCTCTAAAGTTGGTTTCTTATCATTTGTAGAAAAACCTTTTAGTATGGCCAAGTTTTATCTCGACGAGGAAGATTTCAAGGTAACATACATCTCAAAGACAACAGACTCTTTAACCAAAGATTGCACGAATGTTTTCGTTGTAATCTAATTTTTGTTAGTTGTTTAATTCCGATCTAGATGTTGACCATTTCTAGTTTTGAGTAATATAAAAAAGCATGTAAAAACAAACCTGAGCAGACGTTAGATATTTGAATATTCATCAAACTAAAGTGCAAAATAGAAAGTTAGAAACACCGAACAAAACTTCACAACGCAAAGTACACAAACAACACACCATAATAAGTCAACAAGACACAAGCTCTCTAGGCTCCTAGAGAAGGGTCCTTCTGGAATGTAAAAGACACAAGCTCTCTAGGCTCGTGGATGTGGAAGAAACTGCTAAAGCTTCGACCACTTGCCTCGCAGCTAGCAAGAGTAGATATTCGAAATGGCTCAACGACTTCCTTCTGGTATGATGAATGGTCTTCGCTGGGCAAGCTGATTGATTTGACTGGAGATCGAGGTTGCATTGACTTAGGAATTCCGATCAATGCCACTGTGGAAAGGGCAGTTCAGTCCTATAGATGTCGGAGGCGCAGGACTGATGTACTAAGGAGTATTGAGCAGGAGATAACTACGCTCAGGGATATTGGTCTTAGTCAGGAGGAGGATTTATGTCTTTGGAAGAGAGTGAATGGAGACTACCGTTCTGAGTTTTCTACCTCTCAAACATGGCTCCTCATACGCACTCACACCCCGACGGTCCCTTGGAGTAAAGGAGTTTGGTTCCCGGAAGCTACTCCAAAATACTCTTTCATTACATGGATCGCGGTCCATAATAGATTGTCAACGGGTGATCGTTTGCTGAAGTGGAACCCTCAAGCTATGTCTACTTGCTGGCTCTGCAAATCTGCTGCAGAAACCAGAGACCACCTGTTTTTCGAATGTACGTACTCTGAGGTAGTTTGGCGAGGAACTATCAAAGACTTGGCAGGCTTGGGAGTTTCGAGCAAGTGGAGTCGTCTGATTAGGAAGCTGGAAACTGGACTGCAGAACAGAACCCTGACCTTTCTGTTTAGATACTGTTTCCAAGCTTTGGTCTATGCCATTTGGTTTGAGAGGAATGCGCGACGCGTGGGAGAGCCTCCAAAGCCAGCTTCTCTTCTGATTCTCTACATAGATAAGCTGGTTAGGAACAGAATCTCGTCGCTACGCAGACCAGGGTGGAAGCACGAGAAAGCAATGGAAGTATGGTTCTGGAGGAGATGAGAATCCATTTTTCTTTTTTCCTTCACAAAGGCTATTAAAATTTTGATCCTATGTATATAACAATAAGCATTAGGTTGTACAAAGGTTTTTTGAAGTGAATAAATTTAAAATTCTTTCAAAAAAAAAAATAAGTCAACAAGATCCAGAGTTTTGTCAATAGAAGCATAAAGAAACTACAACTGGTACGTTGAGGTTCTCCCCTTTTTAAAGAAAAAAAAAAGAAACAAATAACTAAACTGGTTCAAGATAACACACTTACTCTCAGTACTCCTGTGGGTATTCTCCCTCTTCCTCGTCCTCGTACTCATCTTCTTCATCGGCCGTTGCGTCTTGATATTGCTGGTACTCTGACACAAGATCGTTCATGTTGCTCTCTACTTCTGTGAACTCCATCTCGTCCATTCCTTCACCTGTGTACCAATGCAAGAAAGCCTTCCTCCTGAACATAGCTGTGAACTGCTCACTCACACGCCTGAACATCTCTTGGATCGATGTCGAGTTCCCTATGAAAGTGGAAGCCATCTTCAGACCAGTAGGTGGGATATCGCAGACTGTTGATTTAACATTGTTGGGGATCCACTCAACAAAGTAGGAAGAGTTCTTGTTCTGCACGTTCAGCATCTGCTCGTCGACTTCCTTGGTGCTCATTTTGCCACGGAACATGGCTGAGGCTGTGAGGTAACGTCCGTGTCTTGGGTCAGCAGCACACATCATGTTCTTGGAGTCCCACATTTGCTGGGTGAGCTCAGGGACTGTGAAGGAACGGTACTGCTGAGATCCTCTTGAGGTGAGAGGAGCAAAACCCACCATGAAGAAGTGCAGACGAGGGAACGGGATCAGGTTGACAGCAAGCTTACGAAGGTCGGAGTTAAGCTGACCAGGGAATCTCAGACAGCATGTGACACCAGACATTGTAGCAGATATCAGATGGTTCAGGTCACCAACTGCAAAAAGTGAGAGAACACGTATATGAGTTACATCCTAGCCATATACACATACACAAACGTAAGCACAAAAACAGAGCTCAAAGATATCAGTGTAGTAAAGATCAGAAAAGTAATATGCCATTGGTGTGAGAGAATAATAGCTTCAGGATTTAGTGTGGTGATGAGATCAATGCAGATGACCAGAGAATAACAAAGCAAATAACACCGCACGGGAGGTTTATGAAAAGATAACGAGAGCATCAATCGGTGGAGAAATTGCAAGTCTTGCTATACGAAACAATGACCAAATCATATTCATCATCTACACAAAGCATTTGAACAAGAAAACGAAAAGGCAACTGACAGCACGAATGCAACCATAAAACGATCAGGCAGTACACTTTCAACTCACCAAAGCATTTGACAATCTTATTGTTCTACACAGCCACTGGATTCAGAAAATTTATCATCTCACAAGAGGAAGCAAATAATCAGAAAGTAAAATGCCATTAGTATTAGAGAACAATAGCTTAAGGATTTATTGTGGCGATGAGCCAACAACACAACACACAAAGCATGTTGAAAATTACACAAATCTTACAGCTGGGGGTGGTGAGTTTGAGAGTCCTGAAGCAAATATCGTACAAGGCCTCGTTGTCAAGAACCATACACTCATCAGCATTCTCAACAAGCTGATGAACAGACAAGGTAGCGTTGTAAGGCTCAACCACAGTGTCAGAGATCTTAGGGGAAGGGAAGACAGAGAACGTGAGCATCATGCTCTTCCCTGATCTTTGATATCAACAGAGTTCCCATTCCAGATCCAGTTCCTCCTCCCAAGGAATGGCACACCTGAAACCCTTCAGAACCAAAACACTCACAGTCAAACAAAAGCATAATCAACAACACACTAAGATTGATTTGTTTACCTTGGAGGCAGTCACAGTTCTCGGCTTCCTTACGAACAACATCGAGTACGGAATCGATAAGCTCAGCTCCTTCAGTGTAATGGCCCTTGGCCCAGTTGTTACCAGCACCAGACTGGCCAAAGACGAAGTTATCAGGACGGAAGGTCTGACCGTAGGGTCCAGATCTTAGACTGCCCATGGTTCCAGGCTCCAGATCCATGAGCACAGCACGAGGGACGAATCTTCAAAACAAAAACAATATAAAAATTAGGAGAATACGCAAAACAGTAAAAATATGGGCATAGGTATTTGTGTTGGACAAATAAGATTACCATTTTGACCTTTAGTGAATGACACGGTTTTGCGCTAACTTTGCGTAGGTGTACAAAAAAAAAAAAAAAAAAAAGTTCCCCACCAAAATACTAAATTTAATTATATTCCCAAAAAAAAAAAGAAAGAAAATAAAAACAAAAACAAAAACAAAAACAAAAAGGGTACATATCTTTTGCATTTCACACATAGAAAGTTAAATTTAAAAATTACAAATTTTTTTTTCTTTTCTGCTTCTTTCAAGTTTCAGAATTTGATCCTCAAATTTTAGAATGTGATCTGCGGGAGTTGAGAACTCGAATCCACATAAACCAATCTAGGTCTTTCTTTTTCTTTTCTCTCAGCATAAATTGCTAGTCTCTGTTTCTATACTGTCAAACTTTTGTCTGAATTGTATTGATTTGAGGTTCAGTGCAATATAAAAGATATACGGCTATTTTCTTTGTTATAAAGTGTCTGTTTGCATCTTCATTGGTCAGTTAATGGTTTTATTAGCCAGTCGATTTGTTCTTGTGAAGGCTAAACAATTTAGTAACAGTCTAACATACCTTAAACGATAGCATTATATATTTTTATCTTTTCTTGGGACGGTTAAAACGAGAGTTTAGCAATGTGTCTGGTCGTTTTGGTTTGCTAAATTCACTTGTAACTGTTGGTGTAATGAAGTGTCTGTAGCAGGATTGCATCTTCGTTGGTCGGTTACTTGGTGTTAGTCGGTTACTTGGTGTGTTAGCCTGATAGTTTGTTTTTGTTAAGGCTAAACCTTTTAGTAATCGAACATGGATGGTAGCAGTATGTTTAATCTTTTATCAGGACTGTTAAAAAGGAGGAGTTTAGCAAAGGGTCTGATGGTTTTGGTTTGTTAACTCTATTTGTAACAGAGAATCAATTCAAAATAAATAAAAAAAACTCCACTTGTAACAGTTAAATATATATCAAGCCCCTAGAGAGAAATCAGAACGTAGACAGACCGGAGCTCCGGTGAAACGGAAATTGCTAGGTTACATGGAAAAAAGAAGAAACACACATAAACAACAAATCTAAAGCAAACTAAAAGAGATGTGGGGAAGAAGATGAAGGAGGCGGAGCCTCCACCTCTGACAGACACCGACGGCCAGCAAATCATGGGGGTCCCGAAGCTTTCCTAGAAGTCCACCGCACAACCCAAACGAATCAGAAGAGGAAGAGAAGAAGCACCACCAGAACAAAACCAGACGGCATCTAGGGGTCCGCCCCTCCAGAGACCCATACGCGGTGGAGAAGAGAGATAGGCACCTCCGGCTTACCGATTCACCACTGGACCATCATGAAGAACTGATTTCGAGAGACGGGCAGGAGACCTCCGCATGGTCCGACAAGAAACACGAGAGACCGAGAGGCTCCGCCCAAACGAGATCTGAAATTATTTTCAATCCTAAATTCAAAATCGAAATCATGTGAATATTTCTTCGATGATTTTTATTTTTCTACTTGTTCTTCACGTTTCTTCCTTCCTACGAGTCTGGTCAAAGATTAAATGGAGATTTCAAATTGTTTTGAAATGATGTCTCGATGGTAAAACCCAATTTAGTTGGGAGGAGAGATAAAAAATATATTATAATCTACTTTGTCACGCTTGTAGATTACAAATAGAATTGGAAAAGGATGTAGGGGTATAATCGTCCAACAACTTTTGAAGAAAGTGTCGAAAACCACAAATAGGTATCTACCTAAATAAGACATAAACCTTGTGTGTACACTGCAAATTCTCTTTATTTATTCGTTTTTAAAATGTTGCTCTTTATTATTACGCTAAATATCTGAGGCGTGCATTTGTGTTTTCGAAATTTAAAAATAGTCCATTTCTTCGTGTTGTGTTGTAACCCCGATTTTGAAACTAACTATTTTCTAACAGCATGGTTTTCGGGGGTTCTTAAGGTGAGGTTCTTAGGATGAAGTTTTTAGCGGAATATAAGAACCAAAGCTAAAAACCGGCTCTTAAATAAGATATTTAAGAGCCGGTTCTTAGTTTTTTTTAGTTAAAAGTTAAGACACGAGTTCTTATTTTCCGCTAAGAACCTCACCCTAAGAACTCACAATAATTTTTGTATGTGTACTAATCACAAAAAAAAAAAGAAATTGGTTTTGTGGAAAAAATTTTAATATAGAACAAATGACCAAAATTTAATCTCTCATGGACTAAGTTATTCTACATGGACCAAAGGGAGAGTGAATGACAGTTATGTCATTAATAAAAAGGCAATGTGAATCGTTGGATCGAATCATCTATGAACCATCGGATCATGAGAAGAAAATGGGCAAAAATTTACAAAATTGCCATTAATTAATGAATCTTGAACCTGGATCGTCAGATCTTCTCCTCGTGTTTTAATCTTGGTTATTGATTTCACTCATCTTTCTCTCTCTCACACGATTGGATTCCACTTCCTCTTTAATCAGTCTTTTTCTTCTTCATACCACTTTCAACTACACCTCTATCACTTCCAAAACTCATTTACTTTAATAACCAAAGCTTTCTTCTTCGATTCTACGTCCACAAACATTTTTCTCTGTTTCTTAGAGCCTTTCTACAACTAAAGACAGTGAAAACATCACAAGTGTGTCTTTCTCAGCTCTACAATTGTTTGTTAAGTGTATACTCTTTCTTTTTCTCTCTCTCTCTTTCTCTCACTCTTCTCTGTCTATCTCTCTCTTTTTGCTTGTTATTTGTTTCGGTTTAATCATGTAAAAGGTATATAAACGTAATGTGTAAGCTTGTAAGGTTTAATATAAAGATATTAAAATTTGAAGATGAAATTGTAGAATAAATCGTTTTCACGAAGGTCCAACTAGTACTACCCATTTACACGAAACTCGTTAATAACCCGTTTTACTGGTACAACTTACGTAGTATTACTACTATTGTTCATACAAAACGTACAACTAGTAAATCTGGTACAATTCGAAGTTATTTTTTATTATTGATATTCTTCATACAAAACGTACAAGTAGTTATCTTTTATTCTTTCTCAGAAACTATGGATAATACTAGAGGTGTTGTAGAAACCCGTTAAAAAAAAAAAGAAGAATGGTCGAGTGTCTTTGTGGTGGTCGAGTCGCGGGTAATAAGGATCGATCGAGAAGTTTTAAAGTACGGGGTTGGCGAAGAATTGATCATGGGTGAACTATGAGTCGAATAAGTTGCTCGACCATAGTTAGAAGATGTCTTAGATTGATGAGTCGGACATTTTGGAAGCATAACAATTTTGGAAGCACGACGGTTTAGAAGCTCGACGTTTTTGAAGACAGACGTTTTTTCATCACGAAGTTTTCTCGGAAAATTTTCAAATCAGTAAAATATTATTTTGAAGACATTGGAAGCTGGACGGGAATTAAGCAGGACGGGTATTAAGCACGACGGAAAGCAAGCACGACGAGATCGAAACACGACGGGAAAAGCCGAAATTGGGCGAAAACACTAATTTCGGTATTATGGAATTCTTTGAGGAAGCCGGAGGTTCGGGAAATATTTTTACAGGATATCAGAATTCATCTGAAATCTATTAAAAATATTTAGAGCATCAGAACGGGAGCGGAAAAATATTCGGGATTGATCACGGGTTAGAAATTTGCCGGAAGGGTCAAAAATCGCGTAAACCGACCAAGAAGCTCGAGGTGTCTCTACGTATATGGCCAGGACATGATAACTACCATCTAAGTAGCTGAGTGTCTACAGAAGATTGAGGTGTCGCCGTGCATGGAAGCAGTACATGCAGCCTGACATGTAGAAGCACGAGGTGGATCGACCAAGCACGAGGTGTCTCCGCGCATGCAACCGAAGCATGCTGATCGACATGTGTGTACTGGTGTGGCTTCTTGCATGCACTCCAGGCATGCATCCTGACATGTGGGAGGAGTGGTGGCGTCCTGCATGTGTCATGGACATGCATCCTGACATGTGGAGCATGAGGTGCCGCCGCGCATGCGTCGGAGCCATGTGAAGTGACACACGGGCTGCCACAAACCTGAAGCTGATTGGCTGGTGTCTCCTATAAATACCCCACGACCCCAGCTCATTTCTTACATCCAGACCTGTCCAAACCAAGTTAAAAACGTTGAGAGTGGAGAGAGAGTAGAAAAAGAAAGCAAGTGATTCCGAGCTATTTCGAGAGTTTTAGAGAGTTTCGAGGTCAGTTCTCTACTGATTTCGAGTCAGGCCTAGGGACGGTTCTGTCCAAATGAATTCGTCAAGGGCACCTCAGTTCCTTTGATGATCAAGTGGAGATGCTTTCCGGAGTTAGTTCAGTTCTCGGGTTCAGATCAGTCGAAGTTCTGCTCGATACTCCGCGGGGAAGTCGAAGAACTGTCCAGAAGCTAAAGGAGGTTCTGTCCGAGTCCAGATCAGTTTGTCGAGGCCTGTCAGTTTCTTCTTGGTGAAGCCGAGGTTGTGTCCATGACAAGATCAGTCAGTCAGTCCATTCAAGTGTCCCTTGGGTTTTGGCCATGTCCTCTCCGATCAACCAGCTGCTTCTCGCCTAGAACACTGTGAGTTGGTTTTTGTTTGAGTTCTACTTGGAACTTAGGGAAGATCGAGTATTCATATAGAGTAGAATGCTCACATTCTTGCATGGTGGAGTCCTTGGGGTTATTTATTAACCGAACTCAGTTTAGCACGGGCTTGCTGAGATGAAATGGAATTAAGACTGAGATAATAACCTGACTAGGACTAGGATGCATCATGATTTATTATTCTTGCGGTTGTTGATATGGTTGAGTGCAGGTTCCGGTTATCTTTAAAGATAGTGTCGTACCATGAGGCCGAACTATCTGGGTAACGGTTTTGATTTGAGTGAGATTGATTGAGTAGATTTAATTAAATTCTTGCTCGTTAATTAATCTTGTTGATTGAGGTTAGTCATCTCTTTGGTAAGGGAGTGAGTGACTAACTGGTTGAGTTGTTTAGTGATAATGTTGTTGTTTAGGGACTTGGCCATAATAGGCTGATCTCCTGGTTGT